>NW_027186373.1:439327-460959 GCF_028583685.1 Petaurus breviceps papuanus | reverse complement strand
AAAGGAAGAGAAAGTAGAAAGAAGAGATGGCAAGAAAGAAAGAAAAAGAGGAAGAAGTTGCAGCAAAAAGAAGAGAAGAAAGGAAGTGAATAGCTGAAGAAGAGTTGAAATGGGGGAGTTAAGGGAGGATGAGTGGATGGGAAAGAGGAAAAGTGCTCAATTAGGAGGAGAGGGAGTGGTTGAGGAGAGGAAGGAGAGAGGGAAGAGGAATTACAGAATATGGGGAAAGCAAGAGCAGTGAGGGAAAGATGTAGAGAGGAAGGCAAGAGGACTCTGAGGAAGTAAAAAGAAAGAGCAAAGAAATAAAGAGTGAAGAAAAGGACTAGGTCAGAGGGGCAGAACAGTCAGAAAAAGAAAGAGAAAAGGGAGGAACAAAACCAGAAAGACAGAGGAAAAGAAGAAAAGATCAGACAGGAGGGAAAGTAGACATCGAGAATGAGTAAGGAAAAGTCCAAGAGATTCCTGGGGAAGAGAAAGGTCCTTCTCCCTCAAGATTATGGGAGCTCCTCCCCACCAGCTCACAACTCACGCAGAGGAAATCAGCCTTATGTGACTGTCACAGGGAGAAGCTTCTGACAGATATGGACATGTCCTCTAAAGAGCTCTTGACAAATGTCAGGGTCTCTCTGTGGAAGAGAGATTCAAAGGGAGGTGAGCTGGCCAGAGCTGGCAGCAACTCTAAAGAACAAGTACTGGGTTTTTTTGGGGGGGTGGGGGGTGGGTTTGGGCTTTTTTTGCTTTTGGGAGGGGAAAAGGCAGGGCAGTTGGTGTCAAGTGACTTTCCCAAGGTCACACAGCTAGTAAAAGTGTCTGAGACTGGATTTGAACTTAGGTCTTCCTGACTCTGGGGCTGGTGCTCTATTCACTGCACCACCTAGCCCCCCCCCACCCCAGTGCTCGTTTTTGTGTTTTTTTTTAAATAAATCACTACATTATAGCCCAATACATTTAGAGACAAGAACTGGCTTCTGGAGTCTGGCCTCTGAATGTGACTTGTTCCTCCTTGCTCTTTACCAGCCCCTCTATTGATGGGCATGCTGGCAAACTGGGTTGACATGTAAGCTTTCTCCCTGGGACAGGTGACCTGTCCTACTCCCAGCTGTTTATGTCTGCTTTCCCCTCATTCTCGACTCAGCATCAGTGTCTTGACTGTTGACCCTTCATCCCTAGGCTTTGGGTATTTGTTCTGACTTTCCCCCATTCTTGGAATGTTCTCTGTCTTCCATTCAGACCTCTGACTTCCCTGGCTTCCTTTAAGTCCTAACTGAAATTCTACCTCCAGGAAGCCTTTCCCAATCTTTCTTGATTCTAGTGCTTTCCTTCTGTGGAATTTATCCAGTTTGTCACTGTAAAGCCAAGCCCAAGCAGCTCTCCAGAGGATGGCTACTGTGAACAGCTTCAAGGTTCTGATTACATAGTATAGTGAACTCTATTTATTCAGTAATAAACTAAGACAAAACAGTGACAGAAACCAAAGTATAGTATTGACAATATTATGACATAACAAGTGATCACTAAAGTGGCCACATAGTTTTAAGCAAAAGATATCATTCAGTAAGTCCTTAACTCAATCATCCTTCAGGAGCAGGCCTCCTTAAGGGACACAAAGTAAAAAGGTCAAAGTTCTCTGACCCTAGGTCACAGTAAATCATAATCTTCTCAGTCAGCATTCAGTACCCAAGAAGAGATCTTTTCATCTTGACTTGAGGCTGGCTCTCAGATTCCATGGTTCCTCTTCCATGGTCCCAGCTCCTGCCTGAATCTGCCCAACTGTCACCTGGGTTCAAAGGCAGGCAGCTCTCAGTTCTTCATCCAGTTGCCCATACTTGGCTCTAAGTCGCACCCGTGAGTTGCAGTTCCAGGGTAAGGAGGAGAACTAGTGTAGCAGAGATTGGGGCAGCAGTAGGGGGGGCACCTTCATCACACTTACATGGCAGGAGTGCTTGTGGTCATTTACAGACCAGAGCACAGGCCAGGAGAGAAGTAAGCACCTCTCCTTAGATCATGCCACCTCAGAAGAAATGAAAACTTACAGGTCCTTAGAAGTGTTTCTGAAAACAGCTGCACAAAACCCCTGATGCTTGAGAAAGTGTGCCCTCTACCCTGAAAACAGAGCCTTACTTTAACAAACAGTTTAAAGTCAAGTAATAGACTGGGAAAATGAGCAAATAAGGGGGAAAAATTCTGACTATAGAAAGTTACTATGGTGACAAAGAAGATCAAAACACACACTCAGAAGAAGACAACAAAGCTGAAGCTCCTACATCCAAAGCCTCCAAGAAAAATAAGAATTGGTCACAGGTCATGGAGGAGCTCAAAAAGGATTTGAAAATCAAGTAAGAAAAGGCGAGGAAAAACTGGGAAGAGAAATGAGAGTAATGTAAGAAATCATGAAAAATGTGTCAACAGCTTGATAAAGGAGAGTCAAAAAATACTGAAGAAAATAACACCTTAAAAAACAGAGTAAGCCAAGTGATAAAAGAAACCCAAAAGACCAATGAGGAGAAGAATGACTTAAGAAGCAGAATTGACTAACTGGAAAAGGAGGTTCAAAAGCTCACTGAAGAAAATAATTCCTTAAAAATTAAAACAGAGACTATAAAACTGTTAGTATATCAGTGATACAGTTCTAAACTTGTAATGTATATGGCATGATGTATTTTTATCTTACAGAATAAATCAGTTGTATATATTTTTCTCTTGATAAATAGCTGTATGAAATTGTTTCTTGAATATTTTTCTTCTCTTGTACAGTATTCCAACATCCTACCAGTATTTGTCTTACAGGGTTTTTTTCTGTTCTGCATAATAGTACCTAATGTTGGCAAAAAAAATTTTGAATTTTTTGAAGTACACAGAGTGTTATGGGTTTTGGAGTTTGTGGAAAGAGATTTAGAGGATCAGCATTTACAAATAAAATATTTTGTGTCTAAAAAAATTAAAATGGAGCAAATGGAAGCTTATGACTTTATAAGAAACCAAGAAACAATAGAACAAAACCAAAAGAATGAAAAAAGAGAAGACAATGTGAAATGTCTCATTAGAAAAATAACTGACCTGGAAAATAGATCCAGGAGAGATCATTTTAAAATTCTTGGACTACTTGAAAACCTTGATCAAAAAAGGAGCCTAGACATCATCTTTCAAGAAATTGTCAAGGAAAACTACCCTGGTATTCTAGAACCAGACGGTAAAATAGGTATTGAAAGAATCCATTGATCACCTCCAGAAAGAGATCCCAAAAGGAAAACTGCCAGGAATATTATAGTCAAATTCCAGAGTTCTCATATCAAGGAGAAAATATTGCAAGCAGCCAGAATTCAAGTAAGGTGGAGCCATAGTCAGGATAACACAAGATTTTGCAGCTTCTGTGTTAAGGGATCAGGAGACTTAGAATATGATGTTCTGGAGGTCAAAGGAGCTAGGATTATAACCAAGAATCTCCTACCCAGCAAAACTGAGTATAATATTTTGGGGTAAAAATAGGCATTCAAGTGAGATAGAGGCCTTTCAAGCATTCTTGATGAAAAGACCAGAGCTGAATTGAAATTTTGATTTTCAAATACAAGACTCAAGAGAACATAAGAATGTAAACAGGAAAGGGACATAATAAAGGACTTAATAAGGTTAAACTGTCTATATTCCTACATGGGAAGATGCTATTTGTAACTCATAAGGCCTTTCTCATTATTAGACTGCTTAGGAGTATATGGCAGAGGGCACAGGTGTAAGTTGAATAAGAAGGATGATATCGAAAAAGATAAACTTAAGATGAATATACTGGGAGAAATAAAAAGGGAGAGGTGGGGGGGCGGAGCCAAGATGGCGGAGTAGAAGCACGACCGTCCCGTGGCTCTGGCTTCCACCCTCCCCAATCCATGTAAAAAGGGGACTCTAAACAAACTTTGGAGCTGCAGAACCCACAAAATGACACAGAGAAGCTAACCTCACACTGAGGACAGCCCGGCAGGCTGGCAGGAATCGGCCAGCACAGCGCTCTGGGAGCCGAGCCCAGCACCACGCCGAGGCTTTAGCCCCAGGGCGGGCCTGACCAGCCGCCAGCCAGAGGGACTCCAGATCAGCAGCAGCTGTGGCCGTTTCCAGATTTATCAATACATAGATGCGAAGGACAAGGTGAGAGGCCAGTGCATTCTGGACTTTGGGACCCAGTAAGTGGGAGTGTGTGGCTTTTTACCCCCGGGGCGAGAAACCGCTGAGACGCTGATGTGGCGGCTTCAGCTCCTGGCCTGCAGAGTATAGGGGGACCAAGCACCAGTCTGAGGGGTAATCGCTCTTGCTTTAACCTGCTTGGATCTGGATTGCAGTCTAGGGTGGAGGTCCTGGGGTGTGTGTCCAGCTTGCCAGAGCGTGTGGAGACCTCAGAGAGGGCACCCATCTAATACCTCTGGCAGCTGAGAAAACCCCAGCGTTTGGGACGAAAACTCCCCTGTCTGGTGGCAGAGTCCTACTGTGGCAAAAAGCCCAAAAGTCAAATCATTGAGTGGCAAAATGAGCAGGCAAAGGAAACAAAGCAGACAGAAGATTCCAACATTACACTCCTATTTGGGGGATAAGAAGGAGCAAGGCATGGAACAGGAGGAAATCAGTGAAGTCAGAACTTCTGCACCAAAAGCTTCAAAGGAAAATACAAGCTGGTTACAGGCCATAGAGGACCTTAAGAAGCAGATAAGAGAAGTGGAGGAAAAATTGGGAAGATAAATGAGAACAATGCAAGAAAATTATGAAATGAGAGTCAACAGCCTGACTGAAGAAAATAATACCTTAAAAAACAGACTGACTCAAATGGCAAAAGAGGCTCAAAAAGGCAATGAGGAGAAGAATGCCTTAAAAAGTCAAATTTGCCAGATGGAAAAAGAATCTCAAAAGCTCACTGAGGAGAATCATTGCTTCAGAATTAGATTGGAGCAAATGGAAGCTAATGACTTTATGAGAAATCAAGATGCTGTTAAATAGATCCAAACAAATGAAAGAATAGAAGGCAATGTGAAATATCTCATGGGAAAAACCACTGACCTGGAAAATAGATCCAGGAGAGATAATTTAAAAATTATTGGACTGCCTGAGAGCCATGACCAAAGTAAGAGCCTGGAAAGCATCCTCCAGGAAGTTCTCAAAGAAAACTGCCCTGATGTTTTAGAACGAGAGGACAAAATAGAAGTTGAAAGAATCCACCGATCACCTCCTGAAAAAGATCCCAAAAAGAAAACTCCTAGGAATATTATAGCCAGGTTCCAGAATTCCCAGATTAAGGAGAGAATATTACAAGCAGCCAGGAAGAAACAATTTGAATATTATAGAAACACAATCAGGATAACCCAGGATCTGGCAGCTTCTACACTGAGGGATCGAAGGGCCTGGAATGTGATATTCCAGAGGTCAAGGGAGCTGGGATTAAAACCAAGAGTCACCTACCCAGCAAAACTGAGTATCATGTTTCAGGGGAAAATATGGTCATTCAGTGGAATAAAGGACTTTCAAGCATTCTTGCTGAAAAAACCAGAGTTGAATAGAAAATTTGACATTCAGATACAAGAAGCAAGAGAAGCATGAGAAGGTAAACAGGGAAAAGAAATCATAAGGAACTTATCAAAGTTGAACTATTTTTTTTTTTTTTTGGAGCAATCGGGGTTGAGTGGCTTGCTCGGGGTTGCATGGCCGGTTGTTGTTTCTGGGTGTGGTGCTGGGTGTCTGGGCCCAGATTTGAAGCTCTTGCTTGCTGAGCCACCTGGCCAAAGTTGAACTATTAACATTCCTACATGGAAAAACAATAATTGTAACTTATGAAACTTTTCTCAGTAGTTGAAGGGTTTAGAAATATATATATTATATCTCTTTATATATATGTTTACAGGTATACATAGATAGAGGGCACAGGACCAATTTAACAGGAAGGGATGATACTTAAAAGGTGAAATTAAGGGGTGAGAGGAATATAATGAGAGGAGATGGGGAGAGACAGAGTGGGGCAACTATCTCATACAGAAGAGGCAAGGGAAAATGGTTACAATGGAGGGGAAGAATAGGAAGGCAAAAGGGAATGGGTCAACCTTATTCCTATTGAATCTGGCTTGAGGAGGGAGGGAAATACACACTAAATAGAGGATCTCACCCTCCAGGAGAATAGGGGGGGAAGGGGATGTGAGGGGGGATGATGGAAGGGAGGGCAGGCTGGGTGGGAGGGAAGTTGGAAGCACCCACTTTTGAAAAGGGACAGGATCAAAGTAGAGAATAGAACAAGTGGGATGTGGGATAGGAGGGAGGGAAATATAGTCAGTCAGTCTTCTACAATACATCTACTATGTTATTGTTTTGCATTAGCCGCACATGTACAACCTATACTGAACTGCTTGTCTCCCCAGTGGGGGTGGGTGGCAGGGGGGGAAGGGAATGAATCTGGAATTGAAAGTTTTAAAATAAAATATTCAAATATACGTATATATATATATATTTAAAAAAAAGAAAGGGAGAGGTGGAATTGTGTAAATTATCTCACATAAAAGAGACAAAAAAAACCTTTTACAGTGGAAGGGAAGAGGGGGAAGGTGAGGGAGAGTGAGTGAACCTTACACTCATCAAAACTGGCTCAAAGAGGGAATAATATATACATACAATTGTGTATGGAAATCTGTCTTAACCTATAGGAAAATAGGAGAGTAAGGGGATAAGAGAAGGTTGGGGGGGGTGATAGAAGGAAAATTGCTGTATTTGTCCATTTTTTTTCTTTTTTAATTCTTTAATTTATTAATTTGTTTGTTTCCTTTTAGTTTACAGGATTCAATTCCACAATTCCTTGAATTTCATATTTTGTCCCCCTCCCTCCCCCCGCCATGGCGTCTTATAATCAAGTATAGGATCTGTAGATACTTTCACATTATACAATGGTCAGGTTATAAGGATGGATTGTACCAGCTGGGATGAAAAGTGGTATAGAGGACATAAAATCAAATAAGAGAACGAAAAAGATCAGGTATTTTGCTTCCACCTGGATATAAATTTAGTTCTTTCTAGTTCTTTCTCTGGATGCATGTTTTTCTCTCCATCATGCGTCTTTTGGGATTGACTTATATCCCTGCATTGTTGAGAAGAGTCCAGTCTATCAAAGTTGGTCATCACACATACGTTGTGTCTGTAATTGTGTACATATTTGTCCATTTTCAAAGAGGACCATGGCATTAGGGAAATGATGACATGAATTGCAGTTGACCTTTATTTGAGTGAGGGAGGGATGTGCAAGGTCACCAGTCTCACTTTCTGCTCCAGAGTCATCTGTATTCAGTGACCAGATATTCATCAGAATGACTGGAGATGACCCAGGATGTAATGGAAGACCCTGGCCCTTTTAGGCTAAGGTTTTCATACACTCACTTACAGTAAGGTAATGCCCATTCAATGAATAGGCCTCTTTAAGAAGTGAGTCAAGGGATGGCCTCTTTAATTAAGAAAAATGGGAAAAAATCAAGCTGGGAGGGGAAGACCCTCAGACTTGCCATTCCAAAGAGAAACAGTTACCATTGACATTCACTCTAAGCCAGGAGGGCCCAAAATATAGTCATTAAGTGGAGCTTGGGCAGGGACCTATTGTGGTATTGCAGTCCAACCTCTGAACTGCAGAGTGAACTGGGTTTAAGAATTTGTGAAAGAAAGAGAGAGAAAGAAATCTAGTCAGTAAACCCCAAGTTAAGTGGCCAGCTTCTGACCATCAAAATTGACCTTCCTTTGGAGAGGAGAAGCAGAAGGAGAGGGAGAGGGAGAGAGATGCTCACAGATTGGATGACAATAGGTTTTGAAGCAAATTTCTCTGATAAAGATTTCATTTCTTAGAAATATAGAGAAGTGAGTCAAACTTAAAAAAAATAAGTCATTCCCCAATTGATATATGATCAAAAGCTATGATCATTTTTCAAGCAATTTATCATTGGCATATGAAAAAATAATCTAGGGGCAGCTAGGTGGTGCAGTGAATAAAGCGCTGGCTTTGGAGTTAGGAGGATCTGAGTTCAAATCTGGCCTCAGACACTTGACACACTTACTAGCTGTATGACCTTGGGCAAGTCACTTAACCCCAATTGCCCTGCCTTCTCCCCTCCAACAAAAAAAGAAAAAAAAATACTCTCACTATTTATTGGAGAAATACAAATTAAACCAATTCTGAAGTAACTACTTCATACCTATTAGATTGGCTAGTAGAACAGAAAAGGTAAATGGCAAACATTAGGCGGATGTGGGAAAAACGAGAAATTAATACATTGTTGGTGGAGTTGTGAGCTGATTCAACCATTCTGTAGAGCAATTTGGAACTATGCTCAAAGGGCTATAAGGCATGCATACCCTTTGACTTAGCAATACCATTACTAGGTCTGTATCCCAAAAGAGAGGGGGGAAAAGACCTATATGTACATAAATATTTATAGTAGCTCTTTTCTGGGGAGAAATAATTAGAAATTGAAGGGATGCCCATCAATTGAGGAATGGCTGAACAAGTTGTGGTATGTGATTATGATGGAATACTATTGTACTATAAGAAATGATGAGCAGGATGCTCTCAGAAAAACCAGGAAAGACTTGCATGGGCTGATGTAAAGAGAAATGTGCTGTGTATAAAGTAACAGCGATATTGTGAGATGATCAGCTATGAGTCACTCAGCCGTTCTCAGCAATACAATGATCCATGACAACTCTGAAGGACTTAGGATGAAAAGTGCTCTCCAAGCCCAGAGGAAGAACTGATAGTATCTGAATACAGATTGAAGCAGACTTTTTTTAACTTTATTTTTCTTGAGTTTTTTGTCTGTGTTTTCTTCCATAAAATGACTATCATGGATATGTTTTGCATGACTTCACATGTATAACCTATACTGAATTTTGCCTTTTCAATGATGGGGAAGTGAGGAGGGAGTAAGGGAGAGAATTTGGCACTCAAAGTTTTATAAACAAATGTTAAAATTTGTTTTTATATGTAACTGGGGTAAAATAAATTAACTAATTAAAAATTGTTTTTGCATGTAACTGGGGGGAAATAAAATGTTACTAAAAACAGAAAAAAAATAGAAACACAAGGGACATGGAGCAATTTGAACTGGGGAAAATACTGTTTTCCAATGTTTTCTCTACAATGTTTTTTCTCTTCTTGAAGTGATTCAGAGTAAAGCCCTGGATTATGGTGCTGCAGACTTCAGATTGATCAATTTTACACAAACCTATTGAAAATGTCTTTTTTCTTAGCAAAGATACTGAAGTGGTTTGCTATTTCTTTCTCCAGCAGATTACCTTTTGTCAGAACCCTCCACTATGATCTGTCCATCTTGTGTAATACACCACAGCATAGGTCATAGTTTCATTGAGCTACATAAGCCCCTCCTCCACGACAAGGCAGTGATGAGAGAGATGACATGAGAAGATGAGCCCCTCGGGTCAGCAGGTATCTGATGTATTACTGGGCAAGAATGGAGGAAAAGTGAAAGTAGCTCCAGTATTAATGAAGTAACTGGGCCAGACTGAAGGAAAGCTGGGGGGGGGGGGCATCTGGTGACAAAGGGGGAAAGTGATGCTGTAATGATGAATATCGCACAAGGACCTGTGAGCCAAGCTGGCTGTGCTCAAATAAATGATGAGAAGATTAAACATTGACATCTTGGCGGTCAGTGAACTTAAATGAATGGCAATGGGTGAATTTGATTTATGTAATCACTATATTTACTACTGTGGGTAAGAATTCCTTAGGAAAAAAATGGAGTCAATAAAAGGGTGAGAAAAGTAGTGCTGGGGTAAAATCTCAAAACTGAACAAATGATACCTGTTGCAATTGAAGGCAACTGTTCAATATCACAGTAATCCAAATCTGTTCCCTAACCACTGATGCTAAAGAAGCCAAAGTAAATTGGTTCCATGAAAATCTGTAACATCTAGAAACAATGCCTAAAAGGTATAGGGGTTGGCATGCTAAAGTCAGAAATCAGAAGGTAATTTGAATAACAAGAATATTGGTCTTCATATACAAAACGAGGTAGGGCAGAACTTAATAGGGTTTGGACAAGATAACTTCCTGGTCATTGCAAACGCTCCTTTTCAAAGACCAGAAGGGTGACTCTACACAGGGACATCAGCAGATGGTCAAGATAAAAATCAGGTTGATTATATATTTTGCATCCAAATGTGAAGAAACTCTATACAATCAGTTAAAACAAGACCTGAAGCTGACAGTGACTCAGACAATGAATGAACTTCTTGTAGCAAAATTCAGATTTCAATCAAAGAAAGCTGGCAAACCATCAGGCTCCATAAGCATGACCTAAATAACACCCCTTATGAATATGAAATGAAGGTGGCAAATAGATCTAATAGATTACATGTGGTAGATAGATGTTGCCTGAAGATCCATGGACAGAAGTTTGCAATATTGGACAGGAGTCAGTAACAAAAAAAAACATTCAAAAAAAAGAGGGGAAGAATGCAAAATGACTGTCTAATGAGGCTTTACAAATAGCTGAGGAAAGAAGGAAAGTGGAAGGTAAAGGAGAAAGTGAAAATATACCCAAGTGAATGCAGAATTCTAGAGAATAGCAAGGAAAGAGAAAGTTTTCCTAAATGATCAATACAAAGAAAGAAAGAAATGTATTTATTATAAATATATGTTATATATTACAAATAAACAGAGTAGGAAAAACAAGAGGTGTTTTAAAGAAAATTGGAGCTATCAAGGGAACGTTACATGCAAAAATGGGCAAGATAGAAAGCAAAAATGGTAGGGTGTACGGAAGGTGACATGGAGCCAGAAAGAATCTCACTGCAATTGCCTATCAGTATGTAATGAAGTTAATGCAAACATTGGAGTTTAGCCTATAAACATCCCCACCAGGCTTGTGCCAGGAGCTCAGCATTGGCCTGTTGCCGTCTTTGTCTGTTTCTCTATAAATCAAATGAGCACTGGTCAGTAGTGTGAAATTCAAAAGCAGAAAGCTGTGCTGGTCTTGACCTGCCACCATTGAGAACCAGGGGGATGCTATCCTAGGGGGCACTCCTATCCTCACTAGCCCCTGTGAGAAGAATCATTAGACATATTCTGTGGGAGCTGAGCTCCCCCACCTCCTCCCAACTTGCCACTATTGGGAAGAATAAAGTAAATTATCCCTTTATCATGTCTCCACTGCTGTCCTTCTGGCTGCCTGGATTCAGAGTGAACCTGCTAGAGGCTGGAGCTGAGCAGCTCCTGCATTACATAGAGATTTAACACAAGCAGAAGAAATTAAGAACAGGTGACAAGAATAAACAAAAGGACCAGACAAGAAAGATCTTCATCTCACCAATAACCGAGATGGTGTGATTACTAATAGAGAGCTGGACAATGTGGAAAATGAAGTCAAGTGGGCCCTAGGAAGCCTTGCTAAAAACAAAGCTAGTTATACTATTTTCACTCTTTTTTTTCTTTCTTATTATCTTTCCCTTTTATTCTGATTCTTCTTTAACAACATGTGGATATATGTTTCATCTGATTTATATATATACTCTATTGGTTTTTGTTATATATGGAATATGTTGTTACATATAAACCCAGATTGTTTGGCATCTTCGGGAAGGCTAGTGGGGTGGGAGGGAAGGAGAAAAAAATTGGAACTCA
The DNA here is from genome assembly GCF_028583685.1 of Petaurus breviceps papuanus. Lineage (NCBI taxonomy): Eukaryota > Metazoa > Chordata > Mammalia > Diprotodontia > Petauridae > Petaurus > Petaurus breviceps. The sequence continues at coordinate 449,324 of NW_027186373.1, read as the reverse complement.
AAATCTTCTGAAAGTGAATGTTGAAAACTATCTTTACATATAATTGGAAAAAATAAAATACTATTAAGTGGGAGGAAATTTTTTTTAAATAAAAATCAGGCTAGTGAGATGATGAAATTTCAGGCTGAGCTATTTAAAATCCTAAAAGATGATGCAGCTAAAGCATTGCCCTCAGGATGCTAGCAAATTTGGAGAATCCAACACTGGCCACTGGGTTGAAAAAGATCAACTTCTGTCCCAATCCTAAAGCAGGTCAGTGCCAAGGAATGTTCTAGTTACCAAACAAGTGCACTCATTTCATATGCTAGCAAGGTTATACTTAAGATTCCACAAGGTAGACTTCAGTAATTATCACGATTACCAGAAGAGCAGGCTGGTTTTCAAAGACGAAGAGGAACTAGAGACCAAATTGCCAACATTCATTCACTGGATTATGGAGAAAGCAAGGGAGTTCCAGAAAAACATCTACTTCTGTTTCATTGACTATACTAAAGCCTCTGACTGTGTGAATCAAAACAAAATGTGGCCACTCCTCAAAGAGATGGGATACCAGATCATCTTACTTGTCTCTGAAGTACTTGTATATGGGCCAAGAAGAGACAGTTAGAAGTGAACATTGAACAAATGATTGGTTTAAGGTTGGAAAAGGAGTATGAGAAGACTGTATATTATCACCTTATTTATTTAACTCATGTCCTAAGTACATCACATAAAATTCCAAGCTAGATGAATCAAAAGTCGGAATTAATGTTGCTGGGAAAGACAGGAAATCTCACATATGCAGAAAATACTTCTCTAAAGGCAGAAAGTGAAGAGTAATTAAGAAGCCTCTTGATGAGAGCAAAAGAGGCGAGTATAAAATCTGGCTTGAAGCTTAAAATAAAATAAAGATCTTGGCAACAGGTCCCATCACTTCCTGGCAAATAGAGGAAAAAATGGAATCAGTGTCAGATTTTATATTCTTGGGCTCAAAGATCTCTGCAGACAGGGACCGCAGCCATGCAATTAAAAGATGCTTGCTCCTCAGAAGGAAAGCTCTGGCAAATCTGGACAGCAGACTAAAAAGCAGAGTCATCACCTTGACAATAGTGATCTGTATAGTCAAAGCTATGTTTTTTCTGGTAGCAATGTATCGCTATGAGATTTGGAGTATAAAAAAGCTGAGCGCTGAAATACCAGTGTTTTTGGAAAGTGGTGCTAAAGAAGTCTTTTGAGAGTCCATTGGACAGCAAGGAGATCAAATAGGTCAACACTTAAAGAAAATAATTCAGGCTATTCACTGGAACTAAAGCTTAAATGCTATGACCATGTAATGAAAAGACGGAAAAGAACCTGATGTTTGGAAAGATTGAAGGTAAAGGAAAAGGGGACAGCAGAGGATGAGATGGCTATACAGTATCATTGTAAATAATGAACATGTATTTGTGTTTTGGGGGGGGTTGTAGTTTTTTTGCCTTTTGGAGGGCAATTGGGGTTAAGTAACTTGCCCAAGGTTACACAGCTAGTTTTTTTTGTGTGGGTGTTAAGTGTCTGAGGCCAGAACCAAACTCGGGTCCTCCTGACTCCTGGGCCAGCACTTCAGTTACTATGCCACCTAGCCACCCCCCAAATGAACATGTATTTGGACAGAGTTCAAGAGACAGTGGAGGATAGAAGGGCCTGGTATGTCATGGTCCATGGGGTCATGAAGAGGCCAACATGACTGCATGACCAAACAACAATGAACACTAAGTCTCAAGATCCATGTTATATCTTACAAGAGAAAGGAGAAAGATGAAGGCAACAATGATGATGAAGAAGAAGAGGAGGAGGAGGAAAAAGGAGGAAGAAGGAGGAGGAGGAAGAGGAAAAAGGAGGAGGAGGAAGAGGAAAAAGGAGGAGGAAGGAGGAGGAGGAGGAGGGGGAGAGAATCTGATTAGGAAAATGATCCAAAAGTCAAACTGAACAAAGGCTAAAACCCAGCAGTACATAAGTAACCTTGAAACAGCTTGGATGTGGATGTAGGAGGGTCCCTGAAACAATCTCAGTAACAACCTTAGTTGCCTAGGGTTTTTTTTTTTTCATTTTCTTGTTAGAATCTAGGAGACAATTTTTGTTAAAGGGGAGAATGAAGATTGAAGAACCCATGTAGGACACTGGGCCATTCTAGCACACATTTTAGTAGCATGATTTCCCACCATTTGTGCAGAGGACAGGGAATCCCCGAGCATTCCATTGTGACATCATGGTGCTCTTGGGAAGTCATGCAGCCATTGGACTGTTGCTTTGGAAATTATCCAGACTGTTCACTGAGACCCTTCTGAAGAACCAGCCAAAGCATTTTTCATCCTAGGAGTCGAAATGGGCTGCATCTTCATTCCTTTGTTACAAAAATGAAGTGATTTAGACTAACCAGCAGACATAACGTATTGTACTATTTGATTGGAGAAGAGACTAGTATATGGTTGAGAATTTTCTGGAAGAGCATGTCTAATGTTCCTGTCTAATAATCTGCTTGTTTTATTTTGACGTGACCTAGAGGTCTGCCAAAAACCTGTATTCATCACATTGAGGATATTGTTTTTCACTAGGGTCTGCATGAAAACTAACATTTTCAGAAAAAAGGAATAATCACGATTATGTCCCAACAAATGTCTTCCCAACTTTTGCCTCCAGATACCCAGGAATGGGGATTCTGCCTCCTCCACACCGTGATGGCTCCAGTTATTAAGAATTTGTTCTTGACGTCTAACCTCAGTTGACCCTTTGGAACTTCCCCAAATTGCTCCTGGCTCTCTCCTCTGGGGCCAGGCATCACAAACCAACCTCTCCTCCCCATGACGGCCCCTCAGATACTGGAAGAAGAGCTCCTCTGTCTCTCCTGAGTCCCTCCCGACTACTCCTCATTTTAAAGGAACCTTCTCAATTCCTCCCAAATTTGCCCTTTTCCAGTTCAATCTCTGGCTTTCTTCCAATGCCATCCCAAACAGCTCCACACATCCATCTTCTTCCCTTTCATGTCCTTCTGATTATTCTCCACAGGCCTTTGCCCTTAGTTGCCAGAGGCAGAAGTGAGCAGTGACATGGTCAGAGGGGACCATTAGGAAGATGATTAGGGCGGTGTGTAGAGGATGGGGAGCAGAGAGATTCTTCCATCTGCCTCCTCCCTTCCCTGAATTGCCATGGAATATGAACCAGGAGTGCAGCTCCAGCCTCTCTCCAGCCCATCCTCCCTCCAACTCCTAGATCTCTGTGTCTTTCAATGTTAATTGGGGGCCTCATGTGCTCACCTTGGGCCTACTGGTGAAATAGGGCTTAGGGAAGAGCTGAATTGGGAGCTGGGAAGTGAGGAGCCTTGGGTCTGCTTTATTCGTGACCATGTTAATGCTATATTGAATCTCTATCCAGGGAGAAAGTCTCCAGAAGGTATGGTCCCCTTCTGAGTAGATCAGGCTGAGGATCTCTATCATCCATTGAGTTCCTGCATGATGGAGGAGTGTCAGGAACATTTCATTCAGAGAATCAGACACCTCACAGGTTCAGTCCTGCCCATATCCAAACAGGCCATTGAGGGAAGACTGCCCCGCTCTACTTGCCATAGCGAATCTTGTCAAGGTTTCCCGACATGGAGCTCAAACTTGCCTGGATAGTGCAGTGGCCACAGTGAAGCTCATACAGCCCCTCACCCAACATCTCCTGGGCATTTACCGGATGCCAGGCACTGTGCTGAATGCCAAGAAACCAAAGAAGGCGAAAGGACAGCCCCTCCCACATCGCAGTTCATCGTCCAAGGTGAAAGGCAACATGTAAATAACTCAGTTCATAGAAGAGTTGAAAACCCAGATTGGAGTTTACATTCCAACAGAAAACTCCAGAAGAGGCAACAATCCAAGCCAGGCCTTTCTGACTCTACGTCCAACACTTCTCTATCTATAACACTTCAAGATCTCTTGAAGGTCACCTAGCTCGCACGTAAATGGTATGACTGGGATTAGAACCCAAGTTCTCAGACCCACAAGACAAAGGGGTACTGTAGCTGTACCTCATATATATGCCATGCTACAGCCTTGCTTGCCCACCCCCAGAAATGCTCTCTGATGCCTTGCTGACCTCAAAGCACAGAACGCACTTCCCATCCCCAACTCTCCAAAGTCCTATTCAACCTTTATGGCCCAGAAATCTCTGCCTTATCCTTCCAGTCCCATCAGTGATGGACCTTACCCATGACTGGTGATGCTTTAATACATCTCTCAAGCATTCTTTCATGCAAGTCTAGTTATGTCTCTAGGATTTGTTTCACAGAGTTGTACAGAATGGGCGCACCCCAACCATAACTGAACAACATGAAATCAGGCCACATATTTACATCTCCCAATTCTAACCGCCTTTGCACTGGCTGTGTTTCCTGTGCCTGGAACGCTCTCCCTCCTCAACTCTGCCTCTTACCTTCCCTGGTTCCTGAAACTCCCAATTACTTGTGCCTTCCTTTCTGTAAGAAGACTGGAAAGGGACTCCTTTCCATGACTACCAGTGATGCTGATCGCCTATGGTAAAGCTCATTGTTCCTTTGGAACAAGCGCACGAATTCAGCCTGGTCCCATGGGGTGTCCTTGAAAGAGGATCAGGACACCATGGAGAGGCCACGGTGTTCTAGGACTTCTCTGCCTTTTCTTTGGGAGACTGATGACTTCTGGCCAGTTTCTTCCCTTCTTGGGCCCCATTGTGGTTACTCAGTAGTTTCAGTCATGCCTGACTCTTTATGACCCTATCTGGGGTTTTCTTGGCAGAGATACTGTAGTGATTTGCTATTTCTTTCTCCAGTTCATTTTACAGATGAGGAAACTGAGGCAAACAAGGTGAAGTGACTTGCCCAGAGTCACACTGTTAATAAATGTCTGAGGTCACATTTGAACTCACAAAGATGAGTCTTTCTGACTCCACTGTACCACCTCGTTGGCTCCAAGGCATTCTATTTCTACCTTGAGTTCTTAACCTGAGGTCCATGGACCTCCAGGGGAATCTGAAGAGATTTCACAGGATCCTGAACTTGAGGGGGACATCTTTGTTTTCAAATTAGCATTTTTCTTTCAATTATTTCAAAAATCTTATTCTGATAAGGAACTTTAGCAAACTGTCTGCCAAAGGAGCCATGGCACACCAAAGGTCAGCAATCTCTGGTCTCCAAATAGCTGCAGTCTGAAGTCCCTTTGTTCTCTGAGATCTGAGCCCTTGGAATATGAAGGAATAGCGGAAAGCTCACATCTTCTAACCTCCCTCCCCCTGTCCTGTTTCTGCACCCTGCTCTTTACCTGACTTGGGGTAGATCATTATAGTGACATCTTTGTCCCCAGCCTCAAACTCATCCTGCATTCTTTCAATAGCCTCCACGTTGTGAAAGCTGGGAATGAGAGAGACTCCCTTCAAAAACGCAAACTTGCTGGGATTCTCCATGCAAGCAGATCTCTCCGGGGTGGGTGAGCGCTCTCTCCTGGGTCCTTTTAACTACCCCTCTTGCTCCTACTCCCTTGGCTCTGCCCAAGTTCCAGTGACCACACACCTGCTGAGTACCCAAAGGTCAGTGTGGACTCATCAAGAAGCTTTGGAAGCTGGGATGTCAAGACCAAGGAATCTGAATCCTGAGGTCTGACAAGACTAACAGCTGGATATGAACACAGTATCAGAACAGCAAATATGAATGGACTGAAACCACTTCTGTGTTCTCTGTTCAGTAGCAACAAGGATCCAAGAGGAGGGAAGCCACTGCTTTCCAGAAGTGATCTACTGAGGGCCTGCTCTGGTGAAGCTGGAGCCAGACACTTTCACTCAGCCTGGTCTCTGGTCAGAGACTTCTGGAAACACGGGCTTTGCAGGTCCAAGGAGAGAGACTGATGCATCATTTACTTGAGGTCTTCCAGGGCTGAATGTAGCCTGTTCTAAGGCTTATTTGAAAGGCAAACTTGGGCTCTGAGTGTTTCCTTTCGAAGGGTAGAGTACACTTCTTGGCATTTGTCCTTGACTGGTGGAGGGCTGGCTTTACAGCCATTCTGACACATATGCTTGGGGTCATCACTCAAAGCAAATCAATGGCTCTCTACTTCTCATCACAACTTCCTCTGTCTACAACTCAGTGCAGGCCACTGTGGTTTTTTAGCTTCAGAGCCAAAGCAGCAGGTTCACATCATTCCCATTCGGATGGTGTGGTGCTGGCTGGTGGAAAACCTCTGTTTCCTTGGTGTTCGTTGTTAGACCAGATCTGGCACAAGGAGCAGAGAATCGATCTGTACTATCTCTCACCACCATCAGCCCCCATCTCCAAGCTGCTGCCAAGGCCTGTTGATTTCACCTTTGCAACATCCCTGGGATATGCCTCATTCTGCCCTCGGACATTGTCCTCACCCTTGCGCAAGCCCTCGTTACCTCACGCCTGGGTTATTGCCATAGCCTTCTGGGGAGTCAGCCCACTGTGATGCGTCTCTCCCTGCTCCCATCTAGCCTCCATTCAGGTACTAAAATGCAGGTCCCAAAATTTCACCACCTTCTACTTAATAAACCACAGTGGCTTCCTATTGCTTCCAGGATCAAATGCAAAATGCTGTTTGGTGTTCGGAGCCCCTCCTGACCCAGCCTCACCCCACCTTTCCAGGCTTTTCCCTCCTCCCTCTTTGATCTGGTGACACTGGCCTTCTGGATCTGCCACTGACAAGATATTCCATCTCTGGGCTCTGGGTCTTTTTTCTGGCCATCCTTCCAGCCTGGAATGCTCTCCTTCCTTCTATCTACCTCCTGACCTCCCTGGCTTCCCTTAAGTTCCAGCTGAAGCCCCGCCTTGTACAGGAAGCTTTCCTCCAAACCCTGTTTAATGCCACCACCTTCCTTTTCTTGGTTATTGTATAATTACCCTTAAATATAGTTTGCTTTCTATGTATGTGTTTGCATGCTGCCTCCCCCATTCGATTATAAGCTCCTTGAGGGCAGGTTCTGTCTTTTGCCTCTCTTTGCATGCCCAGGGCTTAGCATAGCACCTGGCACATAGAAGACTTGGAGTAGATTGAGAGTCTGAGGTGGCACTGATGTTAGAGTTAGTATTTGGACTAAGGGACATATACAAGTCTGAGTCAGGGCTGGTTTGTGGGCAGTGCCAACAGCAGGCTGGCACCAGGGGTAGCAAGCACTCTGTGTCCTCTGGGACCTTTGATTCTCCTAGGCAGACACTGCTTCTCAGATGAGAGTGAGACAAAAGCAACTGAATCTTCATGAATCTTCCTTTGATAACCCCTTCAAAAATAAATTCATTTTCACTTAGATATTACTCAGTCTCTGGACTGCCCCATCAACCCACCAGCTAGTACTATACTAGTACATAGATAGACTGACCAATCAATAGATAGATGGTATGTAGACAGAAGGGCAAGTAGATAAATATGTAGGGGGACAGAGCATGCATTAAGCACTCACTATGTGCTCAGTACCGGGAATGCAAATGCAAGAAAAGAAGGTGATCCCTACTCTAATGCAGGCCCTCATCATTTCACACCTGGCTAATTGCAGTAGCTGCTGTGGCTGGAGTGGAGTCTGCCTGCCTCAGGTCTCTCCCCTCCAGTCCATCCTTCATTCAGCCACCAAAGGAATTTTCCTAAGCATAGGCCCAACCACGTCACACACACTGCCCCCCCGCCCCATAACCTCCACTGGCTCCTTATTGCCTCCAGGATCAGACACAAAATGCTCTGTTTGGCTTTTGAAGCCCTTCCTAACCTACCCCCCTCTTACCTTTCCTGTCTCTTTACTCCTCACTCCTCAATCCGTACTTTTCCATCCAGTAATACTGCCTTCCTGGCCATTCCACAAACAAGACCCTCCACCTCTTGGCATTTTCTCTGGTTGTCTCCAAGCCTGGAATGCTTTCCCTCCTCTTCTCCAGCTACTGACCTCCTTGACTTCCAAGTTCTAATTAAAATCCAACCTTCTGAGTCCTATCAAATTCCTTCTACAGTAAAATATGGTTTTGCTACCAAAACTGGGGAGAGCATACTCAGAGAAAGAAAACTATAGACCAATTTCCCTAATGAATATTGATGCAAACATTTTATAGAATTTGCTAGCAAAGAAACTAAAGCAACACATCCCAGGATCATGCCCTATGTCCAGGTGGAGTTCATACCAAGAATGCAGGGCTGGTTCAATATTAGGAAAACTATCAGTATAACTGACCATGTCAATTACAAAAACAGCACAAACCATTATCTCAAGAGATGCAGAAAAAGCCTTTGACAAAATACCACACCTGTTCATATTAAAAGCACCACTAGAATCGATGGAACCTTTCTTAAAATGACAAATAGTCTTTACCTACCAAGATCAAGCATTACCTGTAATGGGAAAAACCAGAAGTCACTCTCACCCTCCCTTGATGATCTTGAAAAATCCAGGAAATACTGCCCCAGGAAAAGTCCTGAAAGTGGAGCTGTAGAAAGATGGGGTGTGGCAGTCTTTTAGCTCCAGAGAATAGGGGCCTTAACAGGTAAGGTCACTCTTGCTGTGACTGAAGGGGACCATCATAGGACAGGAGGTATCCCAGCAAGCCAGCAGCAAGTCCCAACCCAGCAGACCAGCCGGAGATCCTGAGCCTGAGGCGCCAATGGGCCTTTGCACAGCCAGGTGAATTGGCAGACACCACTGTGGACAGGCATCCACCAGAAGCTGAGCCTGCCTGTGCTCTAGTGCAGCCCTAGGGGAGGAGGAGACCTCCAGTGGGCAGACCACCAATCACCAACACCTCATACTACAAACTTCAGTGTAACCCTGGGAAAACACAGAAAGACCTCACCTCTCCTTGGCACACACCAACCAGCTCCAACTCAGCACCAGGTAAACTACAGCATTCTAGCTGCCAGAACTAGAGGCCCCAGCACACAAAGTCAATAACCAGGCCCCAAGCCCCCAGAACAAGAAGTATGGGATAGGGGCGGCGAGGTGGCACAGTGAATAAAGCGCCGGCCCCGGAGGCAGGAGGACCCAAGTTTGGTTCTGGCCTCAGACACTTAACACGCACACACAAAAAACTAGCCGTGTAATCTTGGGCAAGTTACTTAACCCCAATTGCCCTCCAAAAGGGGAAAAAAAATAAGCATGGGACAGAGCCATCTGTGCTACAGAAGCTGAGATCCACTTTAAAAGCCAGGGGAAAAAAAGTAATCACAATGGGCAAAAAGCACCTTAAGCAAAGACCAAAAATTCTTGCTATGGGGATAGAGAAGATCAAAATATGAATTCAAAAGAAGACAGCATTGACACTATACCCACATCTGAAATCTCAAATGGGAACATGAACTGGTCTCAAGTCCAAAAAGCATTCTTAGAAGAGTTCAAGAAAGATTTTAAAAGTCAAATTAGAGAGGTAGAAGAAAAATTGATCAATTCTTTTTAAAAAATACAATTGACAAAATGGAAAAAAAAAATCACTGAAGAAAGTAATTCCTTAAAAATTATAATTGACCAAATAAATAAGAAGGTACAAAACCTAACTGGAGAAAACAACTTTATAAAAAGTAAAATTAGTCAAATGTGAAAGTAAGTTAAAAAGTTAACTGAAGGAAACAATTCATAAAAGATTGGAATTGGTCGAGTAGAAGCTAATGACTCTATGAGGCATCAAGAATCAGTCAAACAAAATCTAAAGAATGAAAAAATAGAAGAAGATGTAAAATATCTCATTGAAAAAACAACTGAGGGGCAGCCAGGTAGCACAGCAAGTAAGAGCACTGGCTCTAGTGTTGAGAAGACCTGGAGATTGAATCCTGGGCTCAGACACTTAGCACCCACCCAGAAACACCTGGCCGTGTAACCTTGAGCAAGTTACTGAACCCCAATTGCTTAGGGGCGGCCAGGTAGCTCAGCGAGTAAGAGCACCGGCTCCAGTGTCGGGATGACCTGGATCAAATCCGGGCTCCGATACTCAGCACCACACCCAGAAATAACTGGCCGTGTAACCTTGAGCAAGTTACTTAACCCCAATTGC
>NW_027186373.1:412115-439227 GCF_028583685.1 Petaurus breviceps papuanus | reverse complement strand
TACTTAACCCCAATTGCTTAAAAAAAAAAAAAAGAAAAAACAACTGACCTGAAAATAGATCCAGGAGAAAGAATCAAAGAATTTTTGGTGTACCTAGAAGCCATGATGAAAAAAAGAGCCTGGACAGTATCTTCCAAGAAATCATCAAGGAAAACTACCCCGAGGTCCTTGAACCAGAGGGTAAAACAGTCATTGAAATAATCCACTAATCACCCCCAGAAAGAGATCCCAAATTTAAAATACCAAGGAATATTGTAGCCAAGTTCCAGAACTATCTGGTCAAGGACAAAATACTACAAGCAGCCAGAATTAGAAACAATTCAAATATTGTGGAATGACAAAGATCACAAAGGACCTTGGAATTTCTACATTAAAAGATTGGAAGGGTTAGAATATGATATTCTGTGAGGCAAAAGAGCTTAGATTACAACCAAGAATTAACTACTCAGCAAAACTGAGCATAGTCTTTCAGGCAAGGAGATGGACATTCAATGAAATAAGAGACTTCCAGAAGTTCCTGATGAAAAAGCCAGAGCTCAATGGAAAATTTGATCTTCAAATACAAGATTCAAGACTCAAATACAAGACTTCAAATATAAAAGTATCAAAAGAGGCATAAAAAGGTAAACAGCATGGGGGGGGGAGGGGGGGGGTAAGGGTATATTGAAAAAAAAAACATGTTACTCAATAAGGGTGAACTGTTTATATCCCTACATGGGACATTTACAAGTATCAATACAATTACTTGTAAATCTGGAGACTTGTATTTTTATTACAACACTTAAAAGGGATATAGACATATACATATACACACACACACACACACACACACACACACACACACACACACAAAGGGTGTGGGTATAAATTAACTGATGTGATGATAAAAAAAAACTAATTAAAGGGTGCAAAGGGATTGTAATAGAAGAAGAGGAAAGAAAGACAGAAAGGGGTAAAATATAGCACAGCAAGAGGAACAAAAGCATATTACAGTAGAGGGAAAGAAGGGAAGGAGATGAACATTGTTTGAACTTTACTCTCATTGGATTTGGCTCAAGAAGGGAGTAACATACTCAGTTATGTATAGAAATATAACTTGCCCTTCAGGCAGTAGGAGGGGAAAGGGGAAAAAAAGGGAAGGGTCATTAGAAGGGAGGGAAGAAATAGTAATGGGAAAGGGAAAGAAAAAGGAGGGGGGCTGATAAAGGGGAGGTAAGATTGAGGCAGGTGATGTTCAAAAGCAAAATTCTTTTGAGGAGTGTAAGGGAAAAGGGAGAAATAAAATCATAAAAAGGGGGGAAAAGATAGAGAAAAAGACAAAGATAATAATCATAACTGTGAATGTGAATGGGATGAACTCTCCCATAAAGCAGAAACAGCAGAATGGATTAAAAATCATAATCCTACAATATGTTGTTTATAAGAAACACATTTGAAACAGGGGAATACACACAGGGTAAAGGTGAAAGGTTGGAGTAGATTATGCTTCAACTGAAGTAAAAAAAAGTAGGGGTAACAATCCTAATCTCAGACAAAGCAAAAACAAAACCAGATCTAACAAAAGAAATAAGGAAACTATATCCTGTTAAAAGAAACTATAGACAATGAAGAAATTTCATTACCAAATATATATGCACCAAGTGGTATAGCATCCAGATTCTTAGAGGAGAAGTTAAGGGAGTTACAGGAAGAAATCAACAGTAAAACTATACTAGTGGGTGACCTCAACCTCCCCTTCTCTGAACTTGATAAATCTAACATCAAAATAAAGAAGAAAGAAGGTAAGAAGACGAATAGAATTTTAGAAAAGGGTAGATAAGAGAGACCACTGGAGAAAACTGAATGGAGATAGAAATGAATATACCTTTTTTCACAGCACGTGGCACATATACAAAAATTGACCATGTACTAAGGCATAAAAAACTCACAATCCAGTGCAGAAAGGTACACATATCAAATGCATCCTTTTCAGATTACAATGCAATAAAAATTATATGTGACAAAGGGCTATGGAAAAATAGACTAAAAATCAATTGTAAACTAAATAATTTAATCCTAAAGAATGAGTAGGTCAAACAGCAAATCATAGGGACAATCAACAACTTCATTCAAGAGAATGACAATAATGAGACAACATACCAAGACTTATGGGATGTGATGAAAGTGGTTCTTAGGGAGTTTTATGTCTCTGAATGCTTACATAAATAAAATAGAGAAAGAGGAGTTCACTGAATTGACCATATAACTGAAAAAGCTAGAAAAAGAGCAAATTAAAAATCCCCAATTAAATAACAAATTAGAAATACTGAAAACCAAAGGAGAGATAGATAAAGGAGAAATTAGAAAACTATTGAATTAATAAATAAAAATAAGAGCTGATTTTATTTAAAAAAAAAACAATAAAATTGGCAAACCTCTGGTCAATTTGATTTTAAAAAAGAAAGAAGAAAACCAAATCACCAGTATCAAACATGAAAAGGGTGAATTCACCAAAAATGAAGAGGAAATTAAAACAATAATCGGGAATTATTTTGCCCAATTGTATGCCCATAAATTTGAAAATCTTAGTGAAATGAATGAATATTTGCAAAAGTACAAATTGCTTAGATTAACAGAAGAGGAAGTTAAATACTTAAATAATTCCATCTCATAAAAAGAAATTGAATCAATGAACTCCCTGGGAAAAAATCTCCAGGGTCAGACAGATTCAATCAAACATTTAAAGTGAATTCTATCAAACATTTAAAGAACAATTAATTCCAATACTATATAGATTATTTGGGAAAATTGATGGAGTCCCACCAAATTCTTTTTATGACACAAATATGGTACTGATGCCTAAATTGGGAAGAGCCAAAACAGAGAAAGAAAACTATAAACCAATTTCCCTAATGAATATAAATGCAAAAAAATTAAATTAAATATTAGCAAAAAGATTACAGCAACTTATTATGATAAATTACTATTTGATAATTATTTGATCAAATAGGATTTCTACCTAGAATGTAGAGCTGATCCAATATTAGGAAAACTATCAGCATAGTTGATCATATCAACAACAAACCTCACAGAAACCATGTGATTATCTCAATATATGCAGAAAAAGCTTTTGGGGGAGGTGGAGTCAAGATGGCAGAGTAGAAATAGGACTTCTGCAGGGCTCTGGCTTCCACCTCCCCCAATTCATGTAAAAGGTGACTGAACAAACTTTGGAGCTACACAACCCTCAAAATTACACAGAGAAGCTCACCTGTCGCTGAGGATAGCCCAGCAGGCCGGCAACAAGCAGCCAGCATAGTGTTCTGGAAGTTGAATCCAGCCCCTAACAAGCTGGAGGTTTTAGCCCTAGGGCAGGCCTGACCAACCACCAGCTGGAGGGACTTCAGATCACCAGCAGCTGTGGCGGTTTCCAGAATTATCAACACATAGATAATATGACAAGTGAGATGTCAGTGCATTATGGACTTTGGGATCTAGTAGCTGGGAGTTCATGGGCTTTTGCCCCCATGGCAAAAAGGTGCTGAGGTGCCATGGCCCTGCAGCCACAGCCACAGCCACATGGCTGCTTCAGCTCCTGGCCTGCAGTCTGGAGAGGGACCAAGCAACCAGTCTGATGGGTAATTGTGCTTGCTTTAACTTACTTGAATATGGATTGCAGTCTGGGGTGGAAGTCCTGGGGTGTGTGTCCAGCTTGCCAGAGTGTGTGGAGGCTTCAGAGAGGGCACCCATCTCATACCTCCAGCAGCTGAGAAAACCCCAGCAATTGGGACGAAGCTCCCATGTGTGGTAGCAGAGTCCTACTGTGGCAAAAAGCCCAAAAGTGAAGTAATTGAGTGGTGACATGAGCAGGCAAAGGAAGCAAAACAAACAGAGCAACCCAACTTTACACTCCTATTTTGGGGAAAAAAACAATCAAAGCATGGAACAGGAGGAAGACAGTGAAGTCAGAACTCCTGCACCAAAAGCTTCAAAGAAAAATACGAGCTGGTTACAAGCCATAGAGGACCATCAGAAGGATTTTAAAAAGCAAATAAAAGAAGTGGAGGAAAAATTGAGAAGAGAAATGAGAACAATGCAAGAAAATTATGAAACGAGAGTCAACAACCTGACTGAAGAAAATAACACCTTAAAAAATTAGACTAACTCAAATGGCAAAAGAGGCTCAAAAAGGCAATGAGGAGAAGAATGCCTTAAAAAGCTGAATTTGCCAGAATGGAAAAAGAATTTCAAAAGCTCACTGAAGAGAATCATTCCTTCAGAATTAGATTGGAGCAAATGAAAGCTAGTGACTTTATGAGAAATCAAGATACTATTAAACAGATCCAAACAAATGAAAAAAATAGAAGGCAATGTGAAATATCTCATGGGAAAAACCACTGACCTGAAAAACAGATCCAGGAGAGATAATTTAAAAATTATTGGACTACCTGAAAGCCATGATCAAAAAAAAGAACCTAGAAATCATCCTTCAAGTAATTCTCAAGGAAAACTGCCCGGATGTTTTAGAACAGAGGGCAAAATAGAGGTTGAAAGAATCCACTGATCACCTCCTGAAAAAGATCAAAAAAAGAAAACTCCTAGGAATATTATAGCCAGGTTCTGAAATTCTCAAATGAAGGAGAGAATATTACAAGCAGCCAGGAAGAAACAATTTTAATATTGTGGAAACACAATCAGGATAACACAAGATCTGGCAGCTTCTACACTGAGGGATCAAAGCGCTTGGAATGTTGATATTCCAGAGGGCAAAGGAGCTGGGATTAAAACCAAGAATCACCTACCCAGCAAATCTGAGTATCATCTTTCAGGGGAAAATATGGTCATTCTGTGGAATAGAGGACTTTCAAGTATTCTTGATGGAAAAAAACAGAGTTGAATAGAAAATTTGACATTCAGATACAAGAAGCAAAAGAAGCATGAGAAGGTCAACAGGGAAAAGAAATCATAAGGAACTTATCAAAGATGAACTATTTACATTCCTACATGGAAAAATGATAATTGTATCTGATGAAACTTTAGTCAGTATTAAAATAGTTGAAAGGAATATATATATATATATATATATATATATATATATATATATATATAGTCTATGTAGGAGGGTATATGGGCAAATGACTACATATGTGAATGTGTGTATATATGTTTACAGGTATACATAGAGGGCACAGGACCAATTTTATAGGAAGGGATGATAATTTAAAGGTAAAATTAAGAAATGAGAGAGGAATATAATAAGAGGAGATGGGGAGAGACAGAATGGGATAAACTATCTGATATAAAAGAGGCAAGGGAAAATGGTTACAATGGAGGGGAAGAACAGGAAGGAAAAAGGGAGGGGGTCAACTTTATTTTCATTGAATTTGGCTTAGGGAGGGAATGACATAACACTAAATAGGGTATCTCACCCTACAGGAGAGTAGGGGGGTAGGGGATGAGAGGGGGATGATGGAAGGGAGGGCAGTCTGGGGGGAGGGAAGTTGGAAGCACCCACATTTCAAAAGGGACAGGATCAAATAGAACATGTGGGAAGTGGGATAGGAGGGAGGGAAATATATTCAGTCTTTTACAATATATCCACTATGGAAATGTTTTGCATAGTTACACATGTACAACCAATACTGAATTGCTAATCTTCCCAGTAAGGGTAGGTGACAAGGGAGGAAGGGAATGAATCTGGAGTTCAAAGTTTTAATATCAAATGTTTAAATATATATATATATTATTAATATTATTTACATGTAACTGGGAAATAAGATATACAGGCACTGGGGCACAGAGATCCATCATGCCCTACTGGAAAATTGAAGGGGATATGGGAGAGCAGATTGGAGGAGGGGATATCCAGGGGGATTGCTATTTTGGGGCAGTGGATAGAGGAAAAATGGGGAGAAAATTTGTAACTCAAAATCTGGCGGAAATGAGTGATGTAAACCAGAAATTAATAAAGCATTTGATTTGAAAAAAAAAAAGAACTAATGAAGGATTGATGCAGATTGAAGCATACTATTTTCACTTTCTTATGTTTCCTTTTTTGGTCTGTTTCACAACATGAGTCATATGGAAATGCTTTACATGATTGCACATATATAAGCTATATCAAATTGCTTACCATCTTAGGGAGGGAGGATGGAAGGGAGAGAGGAAGAAAATTAGGAACTCAAAATTGAAAAAAAAATGAATGCTAAAATCTGTATTTACACATAATTGGAGAAAATCAAATACTATGAAATACTAAAAAAAAAATAAAATAAACAAACAGGGGTGGCTAGGTGGCACAGTGAATAGAGCACCGGCCCTGGAATCAGAAGGACCTGAGTTCAAATTTGGCCTTAGACACTTAACCACTTAACTTAGACATTTAACCCCAATTGCCCTACCTTCCCCCCCCAAAAAGGAAAAATTAAAATTAAAAAAAAATTTTTAAGCTTTTGACAAAATACCACACCCATTCCTATTAAAAACACTAGAGAATAATGGAGTTTTCCTTAAAATGTTAAGTAGCATCTACCTAAAGCCTTCAGCAAGCATTATATGTAACAAGGATAAGCTAGATGTATTTCCAATAAGATCAGGGATGAAACAAGGCTGTCCATTATCACCACTCTAGTTCAGTATGGTATTAGAAATGTTAGCTTTAACAATGAGAGAAGAAAAATAAATTGAAGGAATTAGAATAGGCAAAGAAGAAACTAAGTTATCACTCTTTGCAGATGATGAGATGATATACTTAGAGAATCAAGTAAAAAAACTACTTGTAATAATAAACAATGTTAGCAAAGTTGCAGAATATAAAATAAACCTACATAACATCAGCATTTTTATACAGTTCTAAAAAAGCGCGACAACAAGAGATAGAAAAAGAAATTCCATGTAAAGTTACTGTAGACATTATAAAATATTTGGGAGTCTACCTGCCAAAGCAAACCCAGGAACTACATGAACAGTTACAAAACACTTTTCACACAAATAAAGTCAGATCTAAATAATTTCAGGGGAAAAAAGTTGCTAATGGGTAGATGTAATGTTAATGGGATTTAAGGTCTTCCCCACCCATTAATAGGCCTCATGTGGAACCCATTAAGGTAAGCTTGATTAGGGGAAGTTTGTTTTGTAGGAAGGTCCACACCTATTGCTAATTTCTGTTTCTCACTTGATCTTGAGCATTGTGATGCCCTCTGGCCCTAAAAAGGGTACATATACTCTGAGGTTAGCATTTTGCTTTAGGGCTCACTCATTAAAAGTGTGTTCTTGTGATTTGACCAGATAAGACTCTGGATAGCTGTTAAGGAGCCCCCCAGTTTTGAAAAACCCAGATGTTAGTGCTTCTCTCTCTGGTAACTATGTATATATTGCCTGGGTCAGACAGATGGATCTGTTTGTTGATCTGTGCTAATTTCTCAGACAGTTAGAAGTCCTGCCTGTCAGTCTTTATTTTTCTGTTTGTATTCTCTCTTTTTTCTTTGTTTGGCTTTTCTCTGAAGTTCAGGGCACTTACTCTTCCCCTGAACTAGTGAAGGTAATTTAAAAAGGTTGTTGACCCCTTGAACAACTATCTTTCCTAGTAAAGCAGATCTAAGAATCTGTGCTAGTAGCCATCCTAGGTATTCCAGTGTGATTGCTGCTGCAGTAGGCTGGGCTAATATAATAAATATAATAAAATAAATATAATAGAGTAAAAATGACAATTTTAAATTAATTTACTTGTTCAGTGCCATACCAATCAAATTAGCAAAAAAAAAATTTATAGAGCTAGAAAAAATAATATCAAAATTCATCTGGAAAAATAAAAAGTCCAGAATATAAAGGGAATTAATGAAAAGAAATGCTAGGGAAAGTGGCCTAGCTATATCAGATCTTAAATTGTATTCTAAAGCAGCAATCATCAAAACCACTTGGTACTGGTTAAGAAATAGAGGGGTAGATCAGTGGAGTAGGTTAGGTACACAAGACAAAATAGTCAATGATTATAGCAATCTACTGTTTGATTAGACCCCAGCTTCTGTGATAAGAACTCACTATTTGATAAAAACTACTGGGAAAACTGGAAAGTAGTATGGCAGAAACTGGACATAGACAAACATCTGACTCCATATACCAAAATAAAGTCCAAATTGGTACAGGACTTAGATATAAAGGCTGACATTATAAACAAATTAGGGGAGCAATGAGTAGTTTGTCTGTCAAATTTATGGAGAATAGAGGAATTTATGACCAAACTAGAGATAGAAAACATTACAAAATGCAAAATGGATAATTTTGATTACAGTAAATTGAAAAGTTTGTGCACAAACAAAGCCAATGCAACCAAGATTAGGAGGGAACAGAAAACTGGGAAAGAATTTTTAAAACTAGTGTCTGTGATAAATGCCTCATTTCTAAAATATATAGAGAACTGAGTACAATTTACAAGAATACAAGTCATTCCCCAATTGAGAAATGGTCAAAGGATATGAACTGGCAATTTTCAGAGGAAGAAATTAAAGCTATGTATAGTAATATGAAAAAATGCTCTAAATCACTATTGATTAGAGAGATGCAAATCAAACCAACTCTAAGGTGCCACATCACACCTATCAGATTGGCTAACATGGCAAAACAGGGAAATGATAAATGTTGGAGAAAATGTGTGAATGTTTGTAATGTAATACCAAGCAAAGGCAACTTCCCAGGTTCGAAATACCAGCATAGGTGCTCTCTATTTTTATTCAGTAACAAACCCAGAACAGAGAAGATCAAAACATGACATCATTCAAAATACAGCATTTACTAAGTGTGATTAAATCATCTCCAAGGCCTACCCCACCCCAGGACTTTCCAATCATTCAATCAATTACAAAGTCTCTGTTCCAAATACTTCTCCACCCCTAGGCTATACCTTAATTAAGTCCACCACAAAGCCCCTCTTCTCAAATGGAGATTAGTTTCCAAACATAAGTAAAATACATTCATTTGTCAATTACAGAGCACCAAAAGGTCAAAAGTTCCCCACCTCCTGGATCACAATTGAATCTACCCCAGAGTTACATCAAGTTTAAACACAGCACTTAATACCCAAATGGAGGTCTTTTCTTCATCTTGACACGAGGCAAGTTCTCAGCAATCTTAGTTCCTGGAGAAACAAGGCTTAGCAAGGCCATAAGATACATTGCCAGTCCCTTCATGAATTTATCCTCTGTCTGTAGAACAGTCCTAGAACCCCTGAACACATTAGCAAAGCCCTCTCCCAGGATTTCTGTAAACATACAACAAGAAAATCCTTCTTCAGGGCTTCTGAACCAACAGAAAGGCTCCCAGACCCCTGCAACAACAGTACTGTCCCTCACCAGTGGACAGTATTCACTCTCAGTACTGTCCCTCACCAGTGGACAGTATTCACTCTCTGTCTGCAGGACAGTCTCAGGGCTTCTTAACCAAATGCCAGGTTTCAGGACTTCTTCAACAAAAGGACTGTCTTTCACCAGTGGACAAATCTGGCAAAACAACATCAAAACAGACAGACAAAGTACCAGCAAAACAGCCATGTCTCCTCAGTCCTTGGCAGCTCAGGGGGCAGGTCTCAAAAGTCCAGGGCAATTCAAAGCGGCCACCAGCAATTCTCTTAGTCTCTCCACGAGGTGCAGCTACCAAAAAAAAAGATCTTCCGCCTCTCTCTAGTGTCTCTCCAAATCTACGTCACCAGCTCCTCCCAGTCAGGACTTTCTTTTCACATCAAAAAGTCCATCCCACAGGTGGGATTAACAAGCTCTGGGTTTTAATACAATCAATTTGAAAACCAAGCCCAATACAGGGGAATCTCCACATTCCATTACTATCACAATGTTGGAACTCTAATTCATTGTTGGTGGAGTTGTGACCTGATACAACCATTTCGGAGAGCAATTTAGAGCAATACCCAAAAAGCTATAAATATGTGCATATCCTTTGACCCAGCAATATCACTTCTAGGGCTGTATCCAAAAGAGATCATAAAAATGGGAAAAGGACACATGTGTACAAAAAATATTTATAGCAGTTCTTTTTGTGGTGGCCAAGAATTAGAAATTAAGGGGATGCCCACCAATTGGTGAATGGTTGAACAAGTTATGGCATATGAATGTAGTCAAATACTATTGTGCTATAAGAAATGATGAACAGGAGGACTTCAGAAAAATTTGGAAAGTCTTATATGAACTGATGCTGAGAGAAGTGAGAAGAACCAGGAGAACATTGTGCACAGTAACAGCCACAGTGCAAGGTAACCAGCTTTGATAGACTTAGCCCTTCTCAGCAATGCAAGCATCTAAAACAATTCCAAAGGGCTCATGATGGAAAATGTCATCCACATCCAGAGAAAGAACTGTGTGGTCTGAATGCAGACAGAAGCAGACTATTTTCTTTTTTGTCGTTGTTGTTTTGTTTTGCTTTCTCTCTTACGGTTTCTCTCATTCATTCTAATTCTTTATACAACATGACTAATGTGAAAATATGTTTAATAGGAATGTATATGAAGAACCTATATCATATTGCATGCTCTTGGAGAGGGAAGAGAGGAGGGAGGGTGAGAAAATGTAAAACTTAAGGAAGTGAATGTTGAAAACTAAAAATAAATAAATTACCTTAAAAAGAAAATAAGAAGTGGGCAAGTGGAAGCTAATGACTCCATGAGACATCAAGTAATTTTAAAAGAAAATCAAAAGAAGGAAAAATAAGAGAAAATGAGAAATATCTCTTCAGAAAAGCAGTTAACTTAGAAGATAGTTTAAGAATTTTGGACTACCTGGAAGCCATTTTGAAAGAAAAAGCATAGACATATTTTATAAAACTATAAAGGAGAATTTCCCTGATAATTTAAAACCAGAGAGTGAAATAAAAATTGATCACCACCTAAAGAGATCCCAGAATAAAAATTTCCAAGCATAGTGTAGCTAAATTTCTGAGCTCCCAAGTCAAAGAGAAAATACTAAAAGCAGTCAGGAAAAAAAAAAACACATTCAAATACTATGAAGTCACAATATAGGTACCTCCCCATGAAAGGAATGGGGGGCTTGGTATTTGATATTCTGGAAGGCAAAGGAGCTAGGATTACAACCAACAAATAGTATAATCCTTCAGGGACAAGGGTGGATGTGGGGGTTAAGGGGAGGAATTGACACTTAGTAAAATAGAGGTCTTTCAAATATTCCTGATGAAAAGATCAGAGATGAATAGAAAATTTGACATTTAAATACAAGATTCAAGAAAATAATAAAAAGGTAAAGAGAACTCAGAAGGGACTCAAAAAAATTAAACTGTTTATATGCCTATATTAGGAAGATTATATATGTAATTCCTAAGAATTTTATCATTATCATGTGAGTTAGAAGCAGTATATTGAGAGACAATGGGAGTAAGTTGATTTTGTTGGAATCATCTAAAAATGTATTAGTGAGAAAGAGGTTTGCACTGGAGAAGGGAGAGGAAGAAAATTAAATAATTTCACATAAAAGAAGTGTGCAAGAAAGAATTTTTACAGTGGAGGAGAAAACGTGGTGAGTGGACAATGCTTAAACTTTATTCTTATCTGAATTGGTTCAAAGACAAAAGAATACAGAGAGAGAGAGAGAGAGAGAGAGAGAGAGAGAGAGAGAGAGAGAAGGAAACACTTGATTTGGTATGGAAATCTATCTTACCCAACAAAGAGGGGGATAAGAAAAATGGGGCAAGTTACTTGAAATACTTTTTCCTTGATCTGTGACCTCTGGAATCTGACTCTGATGTCCCTGGGAGTTTCCATTTTGGGATCACTTTCAGGCAGTGACTGGTGGATTCTTTCAATTTGTATTTTTCCTTCTGGTTCTAATATACCAGGGCAGTTTTCTTTGATAATTTCTTGAAAGATGTTGTCCAAGATTTTTTTTTATTATTATGGCTTTCAGGAAGTCCAATAATTATCATGCTATCTATCCTGGATCTAATTTGTAGGTCAGTTGTTTTTCCAGTAAGAAATTTCACATTTTCTTCTACTTTTTAAATTTTTTATTTGTTTTTATCATATCTTGATGTATCATAGAGTCATTAGTTTCTACCTGTTCAATTCTAATTTTTTTTTTCTTTTTGGAGGGGGGAAGGCAGGGAAATTGGGGTTAAGTGACTTGCCCAAGGTCACATGGCTAGTAAATGTTAAGTGTCTAAGGTCAGATTTGAAATCAGGTCCTCCTGACTTCAGGGTCAGTGCTCTATTCACTGCACCACCTAGCCACCCCTCAATTTTAATTAAGAAATAATTTTCTTCAGTGAGCATTTGTACTTTCTTTTCTGTTTCGTCAATTCTATTTTTTAGGGCATTATTTTCTTTGGTAAATTTTTGTATGTCTTTTCCCATATTGACTCTTTTTTGATGATTTTCTTGCATTACTCTCATTTCTTTTCCCAATTTTTCTTCTACTCCTCTAATTTACTTTTTTAAATCCTTTTTAAGCTCTTTCAGGAATTCTTTTTGGGTCTGAGGCAAAGGTACATTTTTCTTTGAGGCTTCACATGTAGCTATTTTGCCACTATTATTTTCTTCTAAGTTTATGCCTTGAACTATCACCGTAGTAACTTTAGTCAATCTTTTTTTGTTTGTTTGTTTGCTGGGTTTTTGCTCATTTTTTTCTGCCTCTTTTGTGATTTGGTGTTTTTTACATGAGAGTTGGGCTCTGGTTCTGCCCTGTCCCCAGCTTTTAGCCCTGAGGCTCTGGTTCTTACTGCTGGCTTTCACTGGGCTTCAGGGGTTAGCTGCTTGCTTTCTCTGGTAAGCAGTCTTCCCTTATGGCTTGTACTGGGAGGTGGGGCCTCCCTGTTGTCCTCCCCTTGGTGTGAGATTTAGCTGCTGTCAGGATGGGACCCTGCTACTGGGTTGCTATGCAAACAGGATTTCTCTGCTGGTAGGCCCCAAGGGCAGGGTCTCACTGTTGCATAACCCCAGGTTAGTGATTCACTACTGGTCAGCAAGGGGGTCAAGGCCTGTTTGGTGGCCGTGCCAAGGGTGGGGTTACTGGGGTGTGGCCTTGCTGCGATGCCCAAACTTCTCACTTGCCCAGGGGCCTGCTGGTTTGCAGGAGGGTGAGGCCCCACTGGTAGATTTCCCTAGCCTTGGAGTTTTGTTGTAGACCCTCTGCTGTGAGGCTGACATCTGCTTCCCTGCTTCTAGACCAATTCTGGCAATTTTCTAGTTGTTTGGGGGGAGGGAACTTAGGAGGGTTCCAGAGAGTCCATCTCTCACTCTGCTATCTTGGCATTGGAAACCCTCAACAAATTCAAAATTTTAAAAATTGAAGGTAAGATTAATAAAATTGACTGTAAGAAAATCATTGAATTACTAAATTAAATTACAAGTTGGTTTTATGAAAAAAATAAAAGAGATAAACCATTGGTGAGTATGATTTTTCTAAAGAAAGAAAGGAGTAAAACAAATCACTAGTGTTAAAAGCAAGGGTGAATATAACACTAATGAAGATGAAATCAAAGCAATCGTAAGGAGTTATTTTTCCCAGTGATATGCCAATAAATTTAACAACTTAAATGAAATGGAAGAATACATACAAAAACATGAACTTTGTAGATTAACAGAAGAGGAAATAGAATATCTAAATAAACCTACTTCATTTTATTTTACTTTTGTATTTAATATTTTATTTTCCCATTACATGTAAAAACAATTTCTAACTTTTGTTTTTAAAACTTTAAGTTATACACATGCAGTCATGTTACACATATCTATAATAGTTGTGTTGTAAAAGAGAACAGACAAAAATCTCAAGAAAACATAATTTTTAAAAAGGACGCTTTAATCTGTATTCAGACATCATCAGCTCATTCTCTCTGTGGATGGACAACATCTTCATCCTAAGTCCTTCAGAGCTTCCTTGGATCATGATATTGCTCAGAATAGCCAAGTCATTCACAGATGGTCATCTTCAAATATTGCTGTGACTTTGGACAAAGGATATCTCACTTCACATCAGCTCATGCAAGTTTTTCCAGGTTTTTCTGAGCATTCTGCTCATCATCTCTTACAGTAATAGAGTATTCCGTCTTAATCACATCCCACAACTTGTTCAGCCATTCTCCAACTGATCAGCATCCCCTCAGTTTCTAATTCTTTGCCACCAGAAAACAGCAGCTATAAATACTTTTGTACATATCGGTCCTTTTCCTTTTGTTTTTTATCTCTTTTGGGATACAGACCTAGTGTGTGTAAACCCGGGGAAGCCAAAAACTGTTGCAGTTTCGCGATGTGTTGTAGTGGAACCATTTCAAAGAATTCAGTCAGACCACCTCTCATCCAAGTATAGCCATTTATTGAGATTGATGCTGCCCATGAAGCAGGGTAAGCTCCAAGAGGAACCAGCAACTTCAGAGAGAGCAAAATGGATTTTTATAGGGTAAAGATGTGGATTACACAAGCAAAATTTACATAAAATATAGAATATGATTAATATTAAAAAAGGCAGGAGGGACCTGTTAAAGGATTAGGTAATGGAGGGTGTCCAATCTAAGGTTTGGTGGTTAAACATTCTGGTCGTGCTGCCTTCCAAATGGCTAGCTACTGTGGTCCTATCAAGTCAAGAGAGATAGTTGGGTATTGTGGCCCTGTCTCGGCTTAGATGGATAATGTGATTCTGATTGAATACAAGAACATAGGTGTTTCTGTGGGAATGGTCTGGGGGGCAGTGACCAGGTAGAGGCAGTGGCTGGGATCCTGTCACATAGACACACCTGCTGTTCTTTGAGAACTATGAGTTCATGGACATACCTGTTGTTCTAGTGAGCAGAGAGGCATACATGAAGAAGTTAGGACATTGGCAGTGGGGAGCACATAGGTGCAGTGGGCCTGCTGTTCAATAGGGCCAGGCCAATAATGAAGTTAGAATATTAGGGCTGGGGGCAGTTTTATTAGGATTCCATCAGTATAGATTTATAGCCCTTTGGGTATAGTTCCAAATTGCTCTGCAGAATGGTTGAATCAGTTCACAACACTACCAAGAGTGCATTAAAGTCTCATTTTTCCCATCCCCTCCAACATTTGTCATTTACTTTCTCTGTTCTAGTAACCAATCTAATAGGTATGAGATAGTACCTCAGAATTGGTTTAATTTGTATTTCTTCAATCAATAATGAGTTAGAACATTTTTTCATATGTCTATACATAATTTTGAGTAGTTCATCTGAAAGCTTATTATATCTTTGGATCATTTTATCAATTGGGGAATGGTTCTTATTTTTATAAATCTGACTCAGTTTTCAATATGTTTAAAAAAGGAGGCCTGATTATCAAAGAAACTTGCTTCAAAACTTTTTCACAGATATTATTGCTAACTGTATTTTCCTCCATCCTACCCTTCCCTACCCCTCCGCTCATTTGTTCTATTTTCTCTCTCCTTTCACCCAGTCCCTCCTCAAAAACGTTTTACTTCTGACTACTCCTTCCCCAATCTACCCTCCCTTCTATCAACCTTCCCCCCTCTCTTATCCCCTTCCTATTTTCCTGTAGGCTAAGATAGATTTCTATACCTAATTGCACAATATGTTCCCTCCTTGAGCCAATTCCATTAAGACCAAGGTTCACTTATTCCCCCTCACCTCCCACATCTTCCCCTCCACTATAAAAGCTCTTTCTTGCCTCTGTTATGTGAAATAATGTACCCCCATTCTACCTCTCCCTTTCTCTTTCTCTAAATACATTTCTTTTTCACCCTTTAGTTTTACGTTTTAGATATCATCCCTAATATTCAGTTCACGCCTGTGCCTTCTGTCTATGTATACTCTTTCTAATGTGTTCCTTCCATATATTCCCTCTAACTGTCTACACACACTCCTCCTACACTAATAATGACAAGAGTCCTACAAGTTACAAATATCATCTTCCCATGTCGGAATGTAAACGGTTTAACCCCATTCAGTCCCTTCAGATGTCTCTTTCCTGTTTATCTTCTTATGCTTCTCTTGAGTCTTGTTTTTGAAAGCCAGATTTTACATTCAGCTCTTGTCTTTTCATCAAGAATGCTAGAGAGTCTCTATCTCATTGAATGTCTATTTTTTCATCTGAAGGACTATACTCAACATTATAAATTATAGCAATAGCAATAAGACAAGATAAAGAAATTGAAGGAATCCAAATGGATGAGGTAACAAAACTATCTCTTTTTACAGATGATATGGCAATAGATTTGTAGAATCCTAGAGATTCAGCTAAAAAGCTAGTTGAAATAATATTTGTAGTAAAGTAGCTGGATATAAAATAAACCACAAATCATCAGCATTTCCTTACATCACTGAATAAACCCTGCAAGAAGAGGTAATAAATGTTCCCACATTTAAAATAAGCTTAGACAGCACAAAGTGCCTAGGAATATACCTGCCAAGACAAAGCTGGGAACTCCATGTACATAACTATAAAACACTTTATACAATACAATCAGATTTAAATACTTGGAGAAATGTTGATTGTTCATAAGTGGGCAGAGTCCATATAAAAAATGACGATTCCACCTAAGATGGTCTACTTATTCAATGCCATCTCAATCAAATTAACAAAAATTTATTTTACTGATTAAGAAAAAGTAATGATTCATTTGGAAGAGCAAAAGCTCAAGAATAACAAAAGAATTAACGAAAAATGCAAAGGAAGGCTGTTTAGCAGCACCAGATCTTACACTATATTGTGACGTCAAAATTAGCAAAATTATCTCGTACTGGAAAAAAAATAGAAAAGTGGATCTGTGGAAGAGAATAGACATAAAATACACATCAGCAAATTACTATAGTAATCTTGTGTTTGACAAATGTAGAGATTTAAGTGTTTGGAATAAGAATTCACTGCTTGGTAAAAAAAAAAAATGTTGGGAAAGCTGAAAAGCATCTGGAAGAAACTGGATATAGAGATGGCTACCATTAGACATTATGTATGTGCATGTATGTGTATATATGTGTACATATGTGTACATGTATGTATATACATATGTAAAATTATTCTCTAAATACTTCTGTTTCTCAGTTCTTTCTCTGGATGCAAATGGCATCTTACTTCATATGTCCTTTAGAGTTGATTTGGGTAATTACAATAGACAAAATAGCTTAGCCACTCAAAACATTCTTAAACAATATTGCTGTTCTCTTGGCTCTGCTCATTTCACTCAATTGCTTAGTGCAAGTCTTTCCATGGTTTTCTAAAATCACTGAGTTCATCATTTCTTATAGTTTGGTAATATTCCCTCACAATCATATACCACAACTTGTTCAGCCATTCCCCAATTGGTGGGCATCTCTGCAATTTCCGTTCTTTGCCACCACAGAGAGAGCTGTTATAAACATTTTAGAACATATAGGTTTTTTCCTTTTCCCTAATCATTTTTGGAAATAGTAGTGGTACTGCTGGGTCAAAGGCTATAGGTAATTTAATAACTCTTTGTGCATAATTCCAGATTGCTCTCCCAAATAGTTGACTCATTTTACAATTCCATCAACAATGAATTAGTGTCCCAATTTTTCCGTAACTTCTTATGGCTCTTCTTCCAGTTGGGAAGATACTCGAGGCAGGCAGGCACTCTCCCCAGCCCCCACAGCAGGCTAGCAAAACGGTCTAGGCACCAGGTAACAAGGATCTTCACCAGGCTAGGGTCAATGCCAGAGGGGAGAAGGGGGTGAATTTGACAGACGGGGCAAAGATGAGGTCGACAGGTCTTGACAATGGCTTGGATATAGAGGTGAGAGATAAGGAGGGGTCCAAGATGACTCTTCGGTGGGAAGCTAGAGGGACTAGGGAAGGAGGAGGCACTGCTTTCTACAGAAATAGGAAGGTAAGAAGTTTAGTGGGAAAGAAAATGAGTTCTATTGGGGGCCTATTGAGTTTAAGATGTCTACTGGACATCTAGTTCAGGAAGTCTGAAAGGCAGTTGGAGATGAGTGATCTGAGGTCAGCAGAGAGACTGAAACAGGAAAGGTAGATTTAAGAATCATCAGTATACAGATGATGATTAAATCCAAAGGAGTTATTGAAATAAATGTACATTGAGGGAGAAGAGAAGAGGGCCCACGATAGAACTCTGAGAGACATCTCAGATTGGAGGGCGTGATCTGGAAGAGGATCCCGCAAAGGGGACTGAGAAGAAACATTGAAGATATATAGGAAAACAATGAGGAGAAAATCAGGTGTGCCCCATACAGAGAGAGAAGAGAGTGTCAGGGGGAGAGGGACTGTCGTGGAGAATGAGCACTGAGAAAAGGCACATTGCCCCTTGGGTTAGACCAGTTTGCATTTTCACCACTGACACCCAGCACTGCAAAACCTTTCGAAGTCTGTGCTCCCTGCATACATAGGCCAGTAAGAGATGGCTTATTTTCTCATTTGAGATGCTGTTCAGATTTCAGTTACAAAGATCATTCTCTGTGGAAGAAAAAAAAGAAATAAAGTAAAAGCCAAGTAAGGAGGTCTCCTTGTTCCCTGTAGGTCATTGTTATACACCCAACCACTCCAAGACGGGGTCCTTTAGTCTGCTTCCTGTCCCCTTCATGGAACAAAATGGAACTTTCTGTTATTATCAATATTGTAAGTCAGCTTTAGCTCAAGCGACCTTTAGTGTTCCCAACACTAAAATTATGAGATTACATTACTCTTAAAATCCACTCTGACTTCCATCTTCTGTTGTCCTTCATTCTCAAAGAGGACCAAAATGCCATCCCCGTGTTAGAGTCAAGTTTCAGTGTGTCCGACTGTGCCTGATCAGACCAGTACCAGCTTGGAATGCCCTGCCACAGGTCAGGCACAAATGGTCCATGTGAACATTGAGGGTGGTTTCTCTAAATTGGCACATCTTACATTTCTTTTGAGCTGCTCTAATTCTGCTTTGCTCACGGAGCAGTGTCTTCTCTGATGAGGGCATGCCATGATGGGAGGTGCTGTCTCCCATGTCACACAATCAATTCCAAAGTTCTTGAGAGAGACCTTGAGAGTGTCTTTGTAGCACGTTTTTGACCACCACATGAGTGCTTATCCTGTGTGGATTCTCCATAAGATAGTTTTATAGCAAATGTACATTTGGCATTTGAACAACATGGCCAGCCCATGGGAGCTGTGCTCTCTGCAGTAGAGTTTGAATGCTTAGCAGTTTAGTTCAAGTTAGAGCCTCAGTGTCTGGTCCCTTTCCCTGCCAGGTGATCGCCAGAATCTTCCTAAGACAATTCAAATGGAAGCGATTCAGTTTCCTGGCCTGGCACTGGCAGACTGTCCAGATTTCACAGGCACAACAATGAGGTCAGCACCACAGCTCTGTAGGTCTTCAGTCTGGTAATCGGTCTAATGCCTCTTCTCTCCCACACTTTCCTTCAGAGCCTCCCAAACACTGAGCTAGCTCTGGCCCTGCATATGTCAACTTCATTATCAGTGTGTACATCCCTGGAAAGTACACTGCCAAGGTAAGTGACCTTATCAACAGCATTCATAACTTCTCCATTTACTGTGACTGATGGTTCCACATATGGCTGGTGTGGTGGGGGCTGATGGAGCACCTGTGCATTTTCTTGGTGTTAATTGTTAGGCCAAGATTAGCACAAGAGCAGAGAATTGATTCTCACTTTGCTGCATCTCAGCTTCAGAGGCTGCATTGAGAGCACAGTTATCTGCAAACAGAGAATCATGTACCAACCCTCCCTCCACTTTAGTCTTGGCTTGTAGCCTTTATAAACTGAAGAATTTACCATCAGTCCAGTAGTTGACCTTGATGCCATGTTTGTAGTCATTGAAGGCATTTGACAACATGGAAAACATCATGCTAAAAAGCATAAGAGCAAGCACACAGCCTTGTTTCACTCCATTAGTGACTGGGATGTACAATGTACAATGTACAATTGATGTACAATGTTGATGAACTTCTCTGAGCAACCAAATTTTGCCAAAATTTTCTCAACCCATCATGACTAACACTATTAAAGGCCTTGGTTAGATCTACAAGTTATGTATAGACCTCTGTTCTGCTCCTGGCTTTCTCCTGGAGTTGTGGGGCAGCAAACACCTTATTGACTGTCCCTTGGCCCTTTCTGAAGCCACACTGGCTCTCAGGTAGATGACCATTTTCCAGGTGAAGGATCAGCCTATTAAGAAGGATTCTGGAAAGAATCTTTCCAGAAATGACTGAGAGACCTCCCTGTGATGGTCACAGGACAATCTATTTCCTTTACATTTATAGAGATGGGCAATGGAGGCATCCTTGACCTCCTGGGGGATAGCCTCCTCTTGCCATAGAACCAGGAAATTTTCAGTAAGCAATGAACCCCCTACCTTGTAAATCTCAGCTGGAATAGAATCACCACCAGGTGCTTTGCCAAATTAAAGGAGCCTAATGGCAGGCAAAACCTCTTCTTCACTTGAACCATCAGCCGGGGGGAATGTGATCACTGGCTTCCGCATTGATTGAAGATGGTCTGTTGAGAACACTATGAAAGTGTTCAGCTCATCTCTCTAAGATCATGTCCTTATCACCAATCTATGTGGTTCCATCAACACTGAGTAGTTGCAATGCGCCATAGAGCTTTGGCCCAAAAATAGCCTCCAGGGGATCATAAAAGTGGTTTGTATTGTTACTGTCAGCATAAGACTGAATTTCATCTGCCTTTTTACTGAGCCAAGAATCCTGCATCTCTCTAAACTTTGCTTGTGCTTTACTTTTGATGGAGTAAATGCTGCCTTCTTAGAAATGGATGAACTATCCTGCTGGTAAACCCTGTGGAGTTCTCATTTTTCACTTAGCAGCTTCTGAATTTCTCCACCATTTTTGTCAAACGAGTCACCACGTTTGGGAGAATTCTGACCCAGATGAATGAATGCAGTGCTGTACACCACTCTTTTTATGCTACAGCATTGCTACCTGTGTGTTGGCTCAACTTTCCCTCCAACTTAGCAACAAACTGTTCCTGCTCAGAAAAGAGTTCTTCTCTGTTGACATTAATTCTTCCGATAATCACTTTGCCTTGGGGCTGCTGCTTTTGAGAACATTTAGTTTGGAGAAAGCAAGTCTATGATCAGTCCAGCACTCTGGACCAGACATTATGTCGTCACTCTCACAGCCTGTCTGTCTCTTCTCCTTTCCATCACATACTCTATTAAGTGCCAGAGTTTATTGTGAGGTGCATCCATGAAGCTTTATTGCTTTTAGGTAAACTAAAGACAGTGTTGGTGATGAGAAGGTCATAAGATGCACAAGTCTTCAGTAGGAACTGACCATGGCTGTTGCTGTTTCCAACTCCATTCTTCCCAAGGACTTCCCAGCATGACTGGTAGTCTGAGCCTACTCTGGCATTAAAGTCACCCAGAATTATAAACTTGTCCTCTTTCAGCACATTAAAGATGAGGGTCTACAGGCCTTCATAACATTTTTCTTTGACCTCATCAGAGTTCATCATGGTGGGAGCACAGGCAATGATGATGGTGACACAACACTTTCCTGCAAGTGACAATCTCATTGTCATGAACCTGTCATTCAGTCCTTTTGGCAGGCATATAGACTTGTTGACTAGATTAGTTTTGATTGCAAAACCCACACCAGTTTCATGGCACTTCCCTTCCCTTCAGCCACTCCAGAAAAACATGTTTCCAGCTCTGACTTCAGCAAGCTAGCCTTCGTTTACTAGTCTTATTTCACTCAGGGCTGCTATTTGGATGCAATACCTGCTGAGTTCTCTCATTACAAGAGCTGCCTGTCTTTCAGGTCTACTGGATTTTGTATTATGTATAAGTGTATGCACATTCCATGTACCAATGGTGAGTGCAAAAGTTTTCTTACTGTGTGTGTGTGTGTGTGTGTGTGTGTGTGTGTGTGTGTGTGTGTACCATTCGACCACAAGGTGGGATTCTCTGCCTGCTGCAGTAATTAGGCCAGGGTTGGGTAAGCATACAATTTTTAAGTCATCTTTTTTAGCCCCTTCGTCCCACCAGGAAGTGAGCAGTATGGCTTCCTTTCTAATTTTGGCTGCATTGGGATTGGGTTTGGGGGTTTTAGGGTTTTGGGTGAGGGGGTGGTGTGAAAACTTAAATTAGGTGTAATTGAAATTAGCCTCTTTGCTTCCTGTGATCCTCTCTTTCTCTGGTTTGGTCAGAAATTCTTCCCTTAGCTATAGATCTATCAGATACATTTTTCAATGCTCCACTTATTTACTTATAATATCACCTTTTTTGTCTGAATCATGTACCCACTTTGACCTTATCCTAGTAAATGGTGTGAGTATTGGTCTATAATTAGTTTTTGCCCTTTTACTTTCTAGTCTCCCAGCAGTTTCTGTTGAATAGTGAGTTTTGGCCTAAAAGTTGGGATCTTCAGGAGCATCAAGCACTAGATTACTGTGATAATTTACTTCCATATAGTTTGTGTATCTAATCCATTGCACTGACCCCACCATTCTATTTCTTAACCAGTACCACAGTGTTTGGATGATTACTGCTTTGTAATACAGCTTGAGATCTGTGGTTGCTAGGCCACCTTTTTGCTTTCTTTTTTTTTCTTTGATTGACTCCTTTGATATGTTATTGATTGTACTATATTCTTCCAGATGAATTTTCTTATTTTTTAACTCTATAATTTTTTTTGTATGGCCCTGAATAAGTAAATAAATTTAAGTAGAATTGTCATCATTATATGGGCTCAGCCTACCCATGAGCAATTAATATTTCTCTAGATGTTTAGTTCTGTCTTTGTGGGAAAAGTATTGTGTAATTGTGTTCATATAGACTCTGAGCTTGTCTTGGAAGGTAGACTCCCAATTATTTTATATTGTCTGCAAAAATTCTAAAAGGAATTTCTCTCTCTACCTCTTCCTGTTGGGTTTTGTTGACAACATATAGAAATGAAAATGATTTATATGGATTTATTTTGTATCCTGCCATTTTGCTAATGTTATTCATTGTTACAGTCACTCTCTGGAACTCTCCAAATTCATCGTATTATCTGCAAGGAGTGATACTTTTGTTTCCTCACTGCCACTTTGTATTGCTTCAGTTTCTTTATCTTGTCTTATTGCATTTCTAATGCAATACTGAATAACAGTGGCAACAATTGACACACTTGTTTCATTCCTGATCCTGTTCGGAAAGTTTCTCATTTATCCCCTTTATAGATAATGGTTCTTCTTGGTTTTAGATAGAGACTACTTTTGATTTTAAGAAAGGCTCCATTTATTCCTGTGTTTTCTAGTTTTTTTCAATTGGAATGGATGCTGTATTTTGTCAAAAGCTTTTTCTGTATCTCTTGAGATAATTATTTATGATTTATGTTGTTTTTGTTATTGATGTGGCCAAACATGCTGATAGTTTTCCTAATATTGGCCAACCCTGCCTCTCTGGTATAAATTCCACTGAATCATAGTGCAAGGGCTTTGTACCCCTCTTTCTCACTAATTTTTTTTCTTAATTCCAATGTCGTCAACCCACTCCAATGCTCTCTTTGTAGAGTCCTTCTAACTGTTCTAACAATTCACATATAGAAATGTTAACAGTTGCCTGGAGAGACTTACATGAGCTGATACAAAGTAAAATGTACTGTGTACAAAGTACCAGCAATATTGTGTGATGATCAGTTGTGAAGGACTTAGCTATTCTCAGCAATACAATGATCCATGACAGCTCTGAAGGACTTAGGATGACAAATGCCCCATCCCAGAGAAAGAACTGATGGTGTCTGAATAGAGATTGAAGCAGACCTTTTTACTTTATTTTCTTTTTTTTCAAAT
Source organism: Petaurus breviceps papuanus (assembly GCF_028583685.1). Lineage (NCBI taxonomy): Eukaryota > Metazoa > Chordata > Mammalia > Diprotodontia > Petauridae > Petaurus > Petaurus breviceps. Next base: position 415,509 of record NW_027186373.1, on the reverse strand, counting down.
GCTTTATTAACTTCTGATTTACATCATTCATTTCCACCAGATTTGGAGTTGCAAATTTTCTCCCTGTTTTTCCCCTACCCACCCCCCCAAAATAGCAGTCCCACAGGATATCCCCTCCTCCAATCTGCTCTCTCCCACATTTTCTCCCATACCCCTTTCAACTTTTCCAGTGGATCTCTATGCCCCAGTGCCTATATAGCTTATTTCCCAATTACATGTAAAATAGTATTAATATTAGTATTTAAATATTTTTAAGCATTTGATTTTAAAACTTTGAATTCCAGATTCATTCCTTTCCTCCCTTGTCACCCATCCTCACTGGGAAGATAAGCAGTTCAGTATAGGTTGTACATGTGTGGGTAATGCAAAACAATAACATAGTAGATATATTGTAAAAGACTGACTATATTTCCCTCCCTCCTGTCCCACTTCCTACTTGTTCTATTCTCTACTTTGATCCCATCCCTTTTCAAAAGTGGGTGCTTCCAACTTCCCACCCCCCCAGCCTACTCTCCCTTCCATCATTCCCCCTCTGATCCCCTTCCCCCCCTACTCTCCTGTAGGGTGAGATACCCTATTTAGTGTGTATTTCATTCCCTCCTCAAGCCAAATTCAATGGGAATAAGGTGGGCCCATTCCCTTTTGCCTTCCTAGTCTTCCCCTCAATTGTAACCATTTTCCCTTGCCTCTTCTGTATGAGATAGTTTACCCCATTCTGTCTCTCCCCATCTCCTCTCATTATATTCCTTGATCACCTCTTAATTTTACTTTTTAAGTATTATCCCTTCCTGTTAAATTGGTCCTGTGCCCTGTAATGTAATGCCAAGGAAAGGCAACTTCCCAAGGTTCAGAATACCAGCATAGGTACTCTCCATTTTATTCAGTGACCAACCAAGAACAGAGAAGGTCAAAACATGACATCATTCCAAATACAGCATTTACTAAGTGTGATTAAATAATCTCCAAGGACTACCCCACCCCAGGACCTTCCAATCATTCAATCAATTACAAAGTCCCTGTTCTAAATACTTCTCCACCCCTAGGCTGTACCTTCATTTAGTCCACCACAAAGCCCCTCTTCTCAAATGGAGATTAGTTTCCAAACATAAGTAAAGTACATTCACTTGTTCAACCATAGAACACAAAAAGGTCAAAAGTTCCCCACCCCTGGATCACAATGGAATCTACCCCAGAGTTACATCAAGTTTAAGCACAGCACTTAATACCCAAATGGAGGCAAGTTCTCAGCAATCTTAGTTCCTGGGGAGACAAGGCTCAGCAAGGCCACAAGATACATTGCCAGTCCCTTCATTAATTCATCCTCTGTCTGTAGGACAGTCCTAGAACCCCTGAAAACATTAGCAAAACCCTCTCCCAGGATTTCTGTAAACATACAACAAGAAAATCCTTTTTCAGGGCTTCTGAACCAACAGAAAGGTTCCCAGACCCCTGCAACAACAGCACTGTCCTTCACCAGTGGACAGTATTCACTCTCTGTCTGCAGGACAATCTCAGGGCTTCTTAACCAAAAGCCAGGTTCCAGAACTTCTTCAACAACAGGACTGTCTTTCACCAGTGGACAAATCTGGCAAAACAACATCAAAACACACAGACAAAGTACCAGCAAAACAGCCATGTCTCCTCAGTCCTTGGCAGCTCCGGGGGCAGGTCTCAAAAGTCCAGGGCAATTCAAAGTAGCCCTCAGCAATCCTTCTCAGTCTCTCTCTCTGCCTCCACGAGGTGCTGCTTCCAAAAAGTTCTTCTGCCTCTCTCTTGTGTCTCTCCAAATCTACGTCACCAGCTCCTCCCAGTTCAGGACTTTCTTTTCACATCAACAAGTCCATCCCACAGGTGGGATTAACAAGCTCTGGGTTTTAACACAATCAGTTTGAAAACCAAGCCAATACAGGGAAATCTTTAATTGCCATTACTATCACATGCCCTCTATCTATGCATACCTGTAAACATTTATACACACATTCACATATGTATTCATATGCCCGTATACCCTCATATATATATATATATGTGTGTGTGTGTGTGTGTATATATATATATATATATACATATACATATTTCTATTCCCTTCAACTACTAAGAAAAGTTTCATAAGTTACAATTATTGTTTTTCCATGTAGGAATGTTAATAGTTCAACTTTGATAAGTTCCTTATGATTTCTTTTCCCTGTTGACCTTTTCAAGCTTCTCTTGCTTCTTGTATCTGAATGTCAAATTTTCTGTTCAACTCTGGTTTTTTCAGCGAGAATGCTTGAAAGTCTTCCTGAATAACCATATTTTTCCCTGAAACATGATACTCACTTTTGCTGGGTAGGTGACTCTTGGTTTTAATCCCAGGTCCTTTGACCTCCGGAGTATCATATTCCAAGCCCTTCAATCCCTCAGTGTAGAAGCTGCCAGGTCCTGGGTTATCCTGATTGTATTTCCACAATATTCAAATTGTTTCTTCCTGGCTGCTTATAATATTCTCTCCTTAATCTGTGAATTCCAGAACATGGCTATAATATTCCTAGGAATTTTCTTTTTGGGATCTTTTTCAGGAGGTGATCGGTGGATTCTTTCAACCTCTGTTTTGCCCTCTGATTCTAAAACATCAGGGCAGTTTTCTTTGAGAACTTCCTGGAGGATGATTTCTAGGTTCTTACTTTGATCATGGCTTTCAGGTAGTCCAATAATTTTTAAATTATCTCTCCTGGATCTGTTTTTCAGGTCAGTGGTTTTTCCCATGAGGTATTTCACATTGCTTTCTATTCTTTCGTTTGTTTGGATCTGTTTAACAGCATTTTGATTTCTCATAAAGTCATTAGCTTCCATTTGCTCCAGTCTAATTCTGAAGCCATGATTCTCCTCATTGAGCTTTTGAGATTCTTTTTCCATCTGGCAAATTCGACTTTTTAAGGCATTCTTCTCCTCATTGACTTTTTGAGCCTCTTTTGCCATTTGAGTCAGTCTGTTTTTTAAAGTGTTATTTTCCTCAGTCAGGCTGTTGACTCTCATTTCATGATTTTCTTGCATTGTTCTCATTTCTCTTCCCAATTTTTCCTCCACTTCTCTTATCTGCTTCTTCAGCTCCTCTATGGTCAGCTTGTATTTTCCTTTGAAGCTTTTGGTGCAGGAGTTCTGACTTCCCTGTCTTCCTCCTCTTCCATGCTTTGCTCCTTTTTGTCCCCAAAATAGGAGTCTAATGCTGGAATCTTCTGTCTGCTTTGTTTCCTTTGCCTGGTCATGTCGCCCCTCAGTCACTTGACGCCCGGGCTTTTTGTCACAGTAGGACTCTGCCACCAGACAGGGGAGCTTTTGTCCCAAATTCTGGGGTTTTCTTCTTCTTTTTCTTCTTCTTCTTCTTCTTCTTCTTCTTCTTCTTCTTCTTCTTCTT
>NW_027186373.1:385698-412105 GCF_028583685.1 Petaurus breviceps papuanus | reverse complement strand
TTCTTCTTCTTCTTCTTCTTCTTCTTCTTCTTCTTCTTCTTCTTCTTCTTCTTCTTCCTTCTTCTTTCTTCTTCTTCTTCTTCTAGCAATTGGGGTTAAGTAACTTGCTCAAGGTTACATGGCCAGGTGTTTCTGGGTGAGTGCTAAGTGTCTGAGCCCAGATTCTATCCCCAGGTCATCCCAGCACTAGGGCCAGTGCTCTTACTCGCTGTGCTACCTGGCCTCCCTACGCTGGGGTTTTCTTGCCAGAGGTATTAGATCGGTACCCTCTCTGAGGTCTCCACACACTCTTACAAGCTGGACACACACCCCAGAACCTCCACTCTAGACTGCAATCCAGATCCAAGCAGGTTAAAGCAAGAGAGATTACCCCTCAGACTGGTGCTTGGTCCCCCTACACCCTGCAGGCCAGGAGCTGAAGCTGCCACATGGCACTGGCTGGCTGTGCCAGGGCCTCAGAGGCTTCTCACTCCTGGGGCAAAAGCCATGCACTCCCACTTACTGGGTCCAAAGTCCAGACTGCACTGACCTCTCACACTGTCCTTAGCATCTATGTGTTGATAAATCTGGAAATGCTGCTGATCTGGAGTCCCTCTTGCCAGGGTCAGCCCGCCCTGGGGCTAAAGCCTCAGGTTGGGGCTGAGCTGGGCTCCCAGAGCGATTCGCTGGCTGATTCCTGCCAGCCTGCCAGGCTGTCCTCAGCAGGAGGTTAGCTTCTCTGTGTCATTTTGTGGGTTCTGCAGCTCCAAAGTTTGTTTAGAGTCCCCTTTTTACATGGATTGGGGAAGGTGGAAGCAGGAGCAGTGGAGAGGTCTTGCTTCTACTCTGCCATCTTGGCTCTACCCCCCTACTTTATTTTCTTCAGGGTTTTTTTGGGGGGGGTCTATGTTTTCTTTCACAACATGACTAATATGGAAATTTTTGCATGACTACACATGTATAACCTATATTGAATTGCTTGGCTTATCAATGGGAGTGGGGGGGATACTGGAAAGGAAGGAAAGGAGAGAATTTGGAACCCAAAGTTTGGGGGGGTTGCTTTTTTTGGGAGGGAGAAGGGCAGGGCAGTTGGAGTTAAGTGACTTCCCCAAGGTCACATGGCTAGTTTTGTGTTTGAACTCAGGTCCTCCTGACTCCAGGGCTGGTATTCTAATCAGTGAGCCACCTAGCATCCTCCAGAACTCAAAGTTTTAAAAATGAATGTTAAAAAAATTTTTACATGTAAATGGGGAAAAACAAAATACTAAATAAAATTTTCTAAAAATTGTTTAATCTTTTTGATTCCCTTAAAATTTTTCTTTCGTGTTTACCTTTTTATGCTCAAGTCTTTTATTTCCAGAGTCCAATTTTATATATTTCTATAGTTTCCTTGCTAATATTTTATTAAAAAATTTTGAGGCAGCTAGGCAGCACAGTGAATAGAGCCCTGACCCTAGAGTCAGGAGGACCTGAGTTCAAATCCAGCCTCACATACTTGACAATTAACTAACTGTGTGACCTTGAGCAAGTCATTAACTCCAATTGTCTTGTCTTCCCCCCTCCAAAAAAAAAAATTTGCATCAATATTCATTAGGGAAATTTGTCTATAGTTTTTTTTTCCTTTAATTTTGATCTTCCTGGTTTAGGTATCAAAGTCATAAATTGGTTTGTAAAAATATTTTTCCAATTACACGTAAAAAGATATTTTTAATTTGTTTTAATTTTGTGTTCCAAATTTTCATTCTCCTTCCCTCCCCTCTCTTGTCCCTGAGAAGGCAAGCAATTTAATATAGACTGCACATGTGCAAGTCCTGTAAAACACATTGCCTTTTTAGTCATGTGGGGGAGAGAGGGAGACAGACCGAAAAACAAAAAAAGAAAGTTTCAAAAAGTAGGTTTTGATCTGCATTTAGACTTAGTTCTTTCTCTGAATATATAGAACTTTTCATCATAAGTTCTTTGGTATTGTCTTGAATCGTTGTATTACCGAGAATAAGTCATTCACAGCTGATCACTGTGCAATATTGCTGTTACTGCATACAATCTTCTCCTGGTACTGTTCACTTCACTTTGCATCAGTTCATTTAAGTCTTTCCAGGAAAAATCATATTTGTCACATAGAAGGAATTTAGTAGAACTCCTTCTTTACCTGTTTTTTCAAGTAGTTTATACAGTATTGGGAGTGATAGTTCCTAAAATGTTTACTGGAATTCACTGGTAAATTCACCTGGTCCTGGGAATATTGTTTCTTATGTAGATCATTTATTTCTTGCTAAATTTCCTTTTCTAGGAAAAGACTGCTTAAGTATTGCAGCTTCTGTTTTATTCTGAGCAATTCATATCTTTGTATTTATTTACTTATTTCACTTAGATTATCAGATTTACTAGCATATAATTGGACAAAATAACTCCTGATAATTCCTTTAATTTCATTCTCATTGGTGGTGCATTCACCTTTTTCGCTCTTGATAATGGTTATTTGATAATCTTTCCTTTTTTAATCAAATTTATTGATTTTTTTTTCATAAAGCAAGTTCCAAGTTTTGTTAGTTCAATTGTTCTCTTTCAATTTGATAATCTCTCCTTTGATTTTCAGGATTTCTATTTCTATCAGGGAAAATCACTTAATCTTGTTTGCCTCAGTTCCTCATCTGTAAAATGAACTGGAGAAGGAAAAGGCAAACCACTCCAAGTTATCTTTGACAAGATAACCCCAAATATAATTGAAGACTTTTATTTTGTTCTTTTTCTAACTTTTTCAGTTGCACGTCCAATTCACCAGCCTGTTCTTTCTCTCTTAGTGATATACACATTTAGAAATAGAAATTTCCCCTAAATACTGTTTTGGCTCTGTCCCATTTGTTCTTTGACTCACTCGTTTTTTTTTTCCTTTTTGGAGGGCAATTGGGGTTAAGTAACTTACCCAAGGTTACATGGCTAGATTTTTTGTGTGGGTGTTAAGTGTCTGAGGCCGGAACCGAACTTGGGTCCTCCTGACTCTGGGTCCAGCGCTTTACTCACTGCACCACCTAGCCGCCCCAAAGAATGTTTTTTTCTTTTTTTTTAGAGGGGGGAAGGCAGGGCAATTGGTGTTAAGTGACTTGCCCAAGGTCACAGGGCTAGTGTTAAGTGTCTGAGGTCACATTTGAACTCAGGTCCTCCTGATTCCAGGGTCAGTGCTCTATTTACTGAGCCACCTAGCCACCCCTTGACTCACTCATTCTTAAGGATTGTATTATTTAGTTGATTTTTTTTTTTAGCAACTGGGGTTAAGTAACTTGCTCAAAGGTATTTCTGGGTGTGGTGCTAAGTATGTGACCCCAGATTCAATCCCAGGTCATCCCGACTCTGGGGCCAGTGCTCTTACTCACTGTGCTACCTGGCCACCCCTATTTAGTTTATTTTTAATCTATGCTTATATGATTATTAAAAGTAATTGTATTGCATTATAGTCTTAAAAGGCCACATTTAATACTTCTTTTCTGCATTTGTTTGTGAGGTTTTTATGCCTACATGGTCAGATTTGTGAAGATATGATAAATAACTGAGGAAAAAAGGTATATTTCTTTCTATTCTGATTCAATTTTCTACAAAAGTACATCATATCTAACTTTTATAAAATTGTATTCATCTCCTTGGGGACAGCTAGGTGGTGCAGTAGTTAGATAGCTGGGCCTGGAGTCAGGAAGACTCATCTTTTTGAGTTTAAATCTGGTCTCAGGCACTCACTAGCTGTGTGGCCCTGGGAAAATCACTTAATCCTGTTTGCCTCAGTTCCTCATCTGTAAAATGAACTGGAGAAGGAAAAGGCAAACCACTCCAAGTTATCTTTGACAAGATAACCCCAAATAGGGTAAAAAAAAAAAAAAAAGTCAGACATGACTGAAAGAAAATAACAATACCATTCATTTTTTCTCTTATTTATTTTATGGCTAGATTGATCTAGCTCTGAGAGGGGGCAATAACTTTACTATCAATAGCCTCCTGCAACTCATTTAACTTTTGAGAATCTGGATGCTATTGGGTGCATACATGTTTAGTACTGATATGATTTCATCATCTCTAATATCTTTTAACAAGATGCAGTTTCATTGTTTCCCTCTTTTTAGATCTATTTTTGCTGCTGCTCTAAGATTATGCTTGCTACCCGTGCCTTTTTAAAAAAACTTCAGCTGAAGCCTAATAGATTCTGCTCCAGTCACTTACTGTAACTCTGTGTGTCTTCCTGTCTCTTGTAAACAACAAATTTTTGGACTCTGGCTTCTAATCCATTAGATTATATGGGTGAATTCATCCCATTCACATTCACAGTTATGATTGTCTATAAACTTCCTTCCATCCTGTTTTCTCATTTGTCCCCTTTTTACCCTGTCCCTCCTCAAACATCTGTTATGCTTCTGACTACTGCATCCCTTGAAACACACTTCCCCTTATCACTCTCCCCTTTCCCTGTTGAGTAAAATAGGTTTTGTGCCCAATTCAGAGTGTGTATTTGCATATATTCTTTCATCTTTAAAGTAAAGCAGATAAGAATGAGGTTCAAGTATTGTCCACCCTGCCCCCACATTTCTCCATGTAAAAGTTCTTTTCTTGCACACCTCTTTTATGTGAAATAATTTTCCTTATTCTTACTCTCCCTGCTTCTTCTCCCAGGGCAAGTCTCTTTTTCACTAATTCATTTTTGGAGGTCATTTCTATAAAATGTTTTGACATCATCTTCTTCTAAGTTTCCATCTTGATCTTCCCAGTCACCATAGTAGCTACTTATGATCAAGTTTTCTTTTTTGCTATTTGCTCATTTTTCCAGACTTTTTTTATTCTTTCAATTTCTCTTTCTTCTTTTATTTCTATAGCTAGCAACTCTAATGCAATACTGAATAATAGCAGCGATTATAGAAATCCTTGTTTCACTTTTAATCTTGTTAGGAAGGCTTCTAGTTTGTCCCACTATAGATAATAGCTGCTCTTGGCTTCAGATAAAAGACTACTTGTCATTTTAAGAAAGGTTCCATTGATTCCTGTTTTCCAGTGTTTTAAATAGGAATAGGTAGTGTATTTTGTCAAAAGCTTTTTCTGCATTTCTTGAGGTAATCATATGATTTGTGTTGTTTTTGTTACTGACTTGGTCAATTATGCTGACAGATTTCCTGATATTGAACCAGCCCTGCATTCTTGGTATCAACTCCACCTGGTCATAGTGCATGATCTTGAGATGTGTTGCTGTAGTTTCCTTGCTACTATATTCTTTAAAATGACTGCATCAATGTTTATTAGGGAAATTGGCCTATAGTTTTCTTTCTCTATTTGCTCTCCCTGGTTTAGCTATCACAACCATATTTTGTTGTAGAAGGAATTCGGTAGGACTCAGAAGATTGGATTTTAGTTGGGACTTGAAGGTCAAGGTCAGTAGTTGGAGAAAAGGAGGGAGAGCATTCCAGGTTACAGGAATGGCCAAAGAAATGCCAGGAGATGGAAGGTCTTGTTGTGGAATAGCCAGGAAGTCAGTCGTCACTGGATGGAAGAGTATGTGTTGGGGAGTGAGGAGTAAAGAGACTGGAAAGATAAGAGGGGGCAGGTTAGGAAGAGCTTCCAAAGCCAAAAGAGCATTTTGTCTCTGATCCTGGAGGCAATAGGGAGCCTGTAGAGGTTATGGGGGGGCAGGGAGGATTGACGTGTTTGGGCCTACACTTTAGGAAAATCATTTGGTGACTGAATGATGGACTGGAGGGGAGAGACCTGAGGCATGCAGATTCCACTCCAGCCCCAGCAGCTACTGTAACTAGCCAGGTGTGAGATGATGAGGGACTGTATTAGAGTAGGGATCACCTTCTTTTCTTGCATTTGTATTTCCGGTACTGAGCACATAGTGAGTGCTTAATGCATGTTCTGTCCCCCTACATATTTATCTACCTGCCCTTCTGTCTACATTCTATCTATTGATTGATCAATCTATCTCCCTATGTACTAGTTTTAGTTTTTGAATTAGGGCTTTTTCAAGGGCCAGGCTCTATCCTCACCATGCTGGGTGTTTGAGCTTGGGTATTTGGCCTTTGTCTGTCTTACCCTGCATCCCCTGGTTCTTGTGTTAGCCTCTGCTTCCTGGGGTTCAGACTCCCTGGGTCTTTGAAGTTCAGAATGCTAGATCTTCATTGTTCTCTCAGGATAACGTATTGGTGACCTTGGAGTCCCTTGGCCTGGGCTTCTCCTTGTACTGGCAGAGCTGCTGGCTATTGCCACTTCCCCAGACTCCCGATGTCCCCACTCTAGGGATCTCTGATGACCTCACTGGCTTCTCAGGAGCTCTCTGCTCTGCAGCCTCAGGGCACGTGTCCCTCACTTTGCTGGGGGCGGGGGGGAGGTGCTTTCCTATTTTCCTTGAGTTGACTTTTTGTACAGTTTGGAATGAAGGCAGTATTCATGTAGGGTAAGATAGCTGAGAATATGGAAGGTTAGAGATGGAGTTGAAATGGCAGTGAAGTAAGCAGCATGGATTATACCTCTCAAGAAATGGGGAGGCTGGCCAGGCATTCACCCATTAGGAGAGCAGGCCTCAGGGCATCATCATCCTGAGGTAGGCTAGGCAGCTGATGGGTAGGTAGATAGATATTTATTGATTGATGGATAGGTAGGCTAGGTAGGCTGATGGGGCAGTCCAGAGACTGAATCATCTCTAAGTGAAAATGAATTTATTTTTAAATCAGCATCAAATGGAGATTCATGGCTTCACCAAGATTATTTTGTGTTCTGCTCTGTGGAAGGTAATAATTCTTTTGGGGGGCATTTCAGTTTGAAATAATAAATTAAATATAAATAAAGAAGAAATACTGTGAACTCGGGGCATGAGTGTGGCTGTGGGCAATGCAGCAAAGCTGAAAGGGATGAATGGACCAAAGAATAACTCAACCAGCATTTAAAATTATGGCAAATTTAACCACAACAGGGGCAAGCAGATTCTAAGGATACACTGAATTTTCCATTAGCATTATATGAAATAAAAGCACCTGGAGAAAGATTTGAAAGAAAAATAAATAGTTCAGAACAGAAAGTGGTAAACAATTTTTTACATATTGCAATCTTGTACCTTCCTTTTAGGCCATAAAAGTTAAAGAAAAGGTAGACACATCATAGGAAATATGCCTCCTTCAATGTTGTAAAAGTTTAACTTAATTAAACGGAGTCATAATCTTGTATATTTGCTAAGGAAATAAACCTCTCCAGACAAGCTCAATCTAAGTCAGGTTACAGATCAAACAGCATTTAGAGGGCTCACAAATAAGCTGATTGAGGAGGAAGAGATACATGTTGTGAAGGAGTCAAGGATGCCTGAGAGTCTTTCTCTGGTGAAGCTAATTTTCACATCCCATAGGACAGGTTTTGGTCAATTCAACAATCTCCCAGCTAGGAGAAACTGTCCCGACCTTCCCTCAACACCACCAATTCCGAGTCAGATTTTAGTTAGGTGAGGTCAATAAGTCATAATTCAAAAATTCCCATTACAGTTTCCCCCATATTGATCATAAATTCAATCTCTGCATTAGGCATATTCTCAAATGGAGTTATACGTACATTCCTAGAGGAATATTGGATATTAAATATTAGAAAACACCGGATACAGTAGTAAACCAAGAATCACTATAATCATCAGAATTGAATAATATGTCTCCTTGGTCCAGCTTGTTCTGATAACACCCTCCAGATTTAATTAGCTCATTTCATCTTGACTCTTAGCTGTTCCATGGAGTCAACTGGTCCTTGGACACATCTTCCCTTGGGAATTGGGGATTCTGGAACAGCCATCATTCTCGTAATGGTTCTGGAGAAGTGTTCCTCCCAGCACATCAGCTTCCTTGGTTCCAAAGTCACAAGCGCAGGTTCCCTGGGTTAACTCCTTCATGTGGTGAAAACCAGTGCAAATATTATGGAGCTAACCTTATGAAAAACAGAGCTATGTAAGAACACCAAATAGCAACCTATCATTTATGTGTAAGTTCACAGAATTTACATATAACTTGTTCTCTCTATCTTTACCTGAACCCTGAAATGCCTGATATGGAAAATGTAATCTATAGTCTGAGGGAAGAATCTTAAAGCAGAGCCATGAGGGCCTGAGTTGTAAAATGAGTCCTTCTGTCTCTTGATATTATTAGAGAAAGACTTCAAAACTGAAAACAAAAGATTTAGAAATGTCTTTATAATCATTAATGCAATTTTGTATATAAAATCTAGAATACAATTTTGAGAATTTATTACTAAAACATAAGCAAAGCCTGTCTATCCCAGGAGAAAAAAGAAGAAAAGAAAATTTTTTTCCAAAAAAAAATATTAATCTGTATATATTTAATTAAATCTTTAAAATGTTCAGTCTTTTGTTCTAATTTTTCAATCTTATTATTTACATTTAGGATCAAAAGAAAAATGTAAAGACATACATCATCCAGGAATATCACATTTTTTTCACTGTTCTTTTTTTTTTGTAGGGGGGTGGGCAGGGCAGTTGGGGTTAAGTGACTTGCCCAAGGTCACTCAGCTAGTACACGGTAAGTGTCTGGGGCCACATTTGAACTCAGGTCCTCCTGACTCCAGGGCCAGTGCTCTATTCACTATGCCACCTAGTTGCCCCTTTTTTCACTGTTCTTAGCAGAAATACTTGGAAGCTAATCCTAAAAATAGATTACAGAGATACGCATTCTAGTTCTTGGAGAGAAGGTTAATCTTATTGCTTTTCTCAAAGTAAAGTTTACTAGTCCATTGAAACCTAAAACTTTTACCTAAAATTTGATACCAAACTTTTATATTTTTGTCACATCTATTTCTCCCCCTGCTTTGAGAATACATATACACACGTATGTGGCTTTGATTATGTTTTAGTAATAAGTTCTCAAAATTCGATTAAGGATTTTATACATAAAATTGCATTAATAATTAAAAAGGAATTTTAAAATCTTTTTTTCTGTTTTGAAATCTTCTCTGATAATATTAAGAGACAAAATGGTTCATTTTAAAAGTCAGGCCCTCACAGATACACATATGTATCCGTGTATATGTGTATATGTATGTGTGTATGTATGTACGTATGTAGATATATAAAACTACATCCTCTGGAAAGAGGTGTCACATACAGACCTGATGCTACATGGACACCTCATCGTTAACAAGGGAATGGATGGCAAGCCTAGCTGCTTAGGTTAGGCAGTTGGAACAAACAATGACCACAAATTCAGAAGAATAACATTTAAAACGTTAAGATCTTCCATACTTACATCCTAGTAGAGTAATTCAGAGATGCAGAAAGGTTCATCATTAGAAAAAACTGCTTCTGTAGTTCGCCTACCCTGATTTTGGAGCTTGCTATGAACAAAAGGAAGGGCATGGCTATGACAGAAATCAGGCACAGACCAGCCTGCCAGAAGGAAAACATGACAAGGCTTCCTTGCTCTGTTCGATTCCAGGTAAGAGTCCCTTAAGCAACAGTCAAACAATCTATCAGACAAAAAAAAATCTCTTCTTACAAAACAAACTTGTAAGCCTTCTTTCTTCAGCTGTGAATGGTCCTGGTTTCTCATTAAAACAACTTCAATAGTTTAGAATTCTACACTGTGTTGTCAACAAACCTGATAAAATTTTATGACCTTGCCCAAATAGAAGGTCCCAAAGAATCTGGTAAGTCCCCAAAGAATTTCACAGATAAGAAAAAAATCTGTGGTATTTTTTTCTCTAAATAGTAAGTTATTATTGTTTTTCATTTTAATGCAAAATGTACCAAATTAAATACTTAACAATTTTTAAGCACTGCGATTACATTTTGTAAAAGCTCAATTCATAATCTAACAGCATCTAAATTAAAAAAGAAATTAATTTCTTAAAGATAAAATTGTATCACCCTCTGGGTATCACTGTTCAAATTCACAGCATTTCTTATACAATGATTTCCCAAACAGCACAATGCAAGGAAGCCTAACAATAATATCAACAATATTCTAGATTTTTAAAACATAAAGTGTATTGCTTGGCAAATAACATCATTTCATTTGAATGCATTTCTAAATCATCTTACATAGAAAAAAAATCATTTCAGTCACCCACCAATTTGGCATTCCATATTAATCGCATTCAAAATTAATCATTACACTTTTAATGTTTATTCATGAAATTTCTAAGCACATAACTTTAATATCAGATGCCCATTAAAGTCTGACCTACCTATAGAGGATCAGACATCACCACAATTGTCCTGGTACATCTCACTCTAAATGAGACCACATTATCATTTAGTTTCAGGACAAACTCAATCAAATCTAGATTTACAGTTACAAATGGTCTCCATCTCAATTGCCCCAAGAACCATCAGCTGCCAGCATCTCAAATTGAGATGAGCTGACTGCTTTCAGTTAGCTCAATCCCAGAGACTGATGATAGCAGTCACACATTCTTATCTTCTTTTGGGGGCTCATAAGCCTCTCCTAAATTATGGAAATTGTAAACATAATGATATTGTGTTTTTGTTGATCGCTTTAGTAACGTCCACATCTTTGTGACCCCTTCTGGGGTTTTCTTGGCAAAGATACTGGAGTGATATGCCATTTCCTTCTGCAGCTCATTTTATAGATGAAGAAACTGAGGAAAATCAGGTTGTGACTTGCCCAAGGTCACTCAGCTAGCAATGTCTGAGACAAGATTTGAACTCACAAAGATGAGTATCCCTGACTGCAGACCCAGCACTCTATCTACTGTGCCACCTAGCTCCCTATATTATGACCGCATGATCCCCACACAAGGATTGGAACACACTCTTCTAATTGTAGTTCAGGGACAGAGCTTCAGTATGTTCTACTCAAATAATTCTACACTACAAAGGTATTTCTGTAGTTTCCATTGGTAAGTGGTAGAATCCTGTCAGTTGCAATTTTAAGAGGCGTTTCTTCACATTGTTTCCCATGCCCTCCTTATCCCAATGAGATTTTTAAACACCTGCTGAAGCTTCTCTTTCCCAAAGCCCAATCGTTGGCCTTCAGACTATCTATCCATTCATACTAGATCAGCACAAATGGATCCCAACTTCCTTTAACTGTCCCCTCGTTCTCTGCTCATCTCTATTTGCTTAAACTTTCTCTTTTCCCTTTCAGTGGACTTTGAGTAAAGCCCTTCAAACCCCAAACAGGCCTTCTCTTGCTGCTCTCTGATTCAGCCCTTCCCTTTACCTTTAGCACTTTCCTTTATTTCCATCTTCATTCTCATCTCATCCTTAGTTCATAATTACACACAAGTCTAACACTCCAGTGAATCTTTTTTGTATGAACTTTCTTATCTTTAACATTTCAAGTTTCAGGTTATTGTCTTTTAGTCATTTTCAGTCACGTCCAACTCTTCATGCCTCCATTTGGGGTTTTCTTGCAAAGACACTGGCGGGGTTTGCCATTTCCTTCTGCAAGGTTTATTTTTTTTACTTTTTTTTTGTCTTTTTGGAGGGGGGAAGGCAGGGCAATTGGGGTTAAGTGACTTGCCCAAGGTCACACAGATTGTAAGTCTGTCTGAGGTCAAATTTGAACCCAGCCCTCCTGACTCCTGGGTCAATGCTCTATTCACTGTGCCACTTAGCTGCCCCTTCCACAGCTCATTTTATAGGTGAGGAACCCTGAGCAGAGGAGGATATGGCCTGCCCAGAGTCATACAGCTGGGAAGTGTCTGAGGCCAGATTTGAACTCAGGAAGAGGAGTCTCTGAGTCCAGGCTGAGCACTCTATCCACTGTGCTGCCTAACTGCCCTTCAAGTTGAACAATCTATTTCAATTTCTTTTGAGTATTTTGCCTCTAATTTACTTAAGCAATTCTGTGAAATCATTCAGAGAAGAAGGTATCACTTGATAAGGCCTATAGACTGCAGACTGCCAACCAATTTTGCTTCTTTTGCATTTTCCAGGTGGTGAAATTACTTTATAAAAACAATGAATCTATCACCTTCCTAGGGAAAGTGTGAACTTTTTTTTAAAGGCCTTAAACATTATTCACATTTAGCCTTAGTTTTAGGAAGCTGCAAATTCCCTCCTCCCCCCCCCAAAAAAAAAATACAGTAAGACATTTCCGTATTTACAGAAAAATTCAAACTCCAACTTGGAAATTTACAGAAAGATATTACATTTCAGTTACAAATTTAGTCTCTAATTAGGTTAGAATGCCATAAATTCTCCTTGGCCATGATTAAGATGCAGAAGAGATTACTATAACCTCCCTGATCAAAGAGTCAGTGGAAATAAGTCCCTGCTTATTGGGAAAGGAAGTTCAGCATCAGAACTGCAGTATCACAGAGAGCAGGGAGAGAGGATTTAGGTATGAAACTTCGTTAATGAACTTAGATAACAGTGTTAAATCACCCCAATTTCCCAACCATTCTAGAATAATGGGGTTTGCAGTATCAGTTCCTTCTAAGAACTTGAAACAATGCCAGTAGATCTATGGGGGCAGTCCTATTTCCAGTGTTCTCTCTGCCTGCAATGCAGATACAGCCTTAAAAAAAAGGAATCCCAAGGCTCTTCTTTGACCTCTCAAGAGTCTGAGAAAGTGATGATGGCTGACAGTACTCTCCTTGCCCTGAAAGGGACCACTGCAAAGTTTAGTTTGTTGAGATTATTGCTCAATGTTTTTTCCCCTCCTTTCTTTTATTCTATCATCTACAGTGGTCATGAGGGACACATTTTATCACTGTTTTAGCTTCCCAACCAGAGGTTAATGTTAAAAAATGAGTCCCAGGTCTCATCTGCAGCTTGACCCAGGATTTGTCCTGCACCACCTCAAGACTGTCTTTAATCTTCCTCATCATTCTACAGAATGTTCACTCACCCCTTGGCTAAGCTCCCTAAATCTGGTCCTGTCCCTATTCTTGTCAAGAGTCAGGAGAGTGAGTCATGCTGGGAGTCCAGGATCCTGGCTCCTCACTTGCATAATGAGGTGGCAGATTTTCTGATGATCATAGCCCATGGATGCGTAGATACTTCAGTGAAAGGCATCAAAGTCAATTGTTTGGGCAGCCGGCTTTCCAACTTTCAAGCAGAATTTCTGATTCTTGGGGTCTACCCAAATATGCCAAGATCTCCAGATTCACGATAGCCAATATAATCCAACACAGGGTGTTAAAACTGGAGGATCCTTCTCAGTGCCCAAGGTATTGTAGTGGCAAGGAAACTAGTATTTTACTGCTTGCTTCATCTTATTCAAGTGCCTTCGATTGTGTCAAGTCTTTGTTGGAAACAGTACAAATTGTGTTAGGCCTAAGGGAGTTTGGAGACCTTCCCTGCCCTTACTAGGCCTAAGGTCATCACATGGAGCCCATGGTGGAAGGAGTTTGCCAAAAGAGAAGAGGAAGGGTGGAATAGAAGCAGCAGAGCAGATAAAAGCTCAAGTAAAAGTTCAGAGAAAAGCTGGAACCAAGCAGAACTGAAAGGGAGAATATTTATGATGTGTGGCACTCTGTCTGTCCTGTCTGCATTGTTACTTTGTCAGAACAAAGCATTCTGTCTGTTGATACAGAAGTCCTGAGAGAGGGCTTTACTGCTGTTGACAGACGTCCCGGGGCTTTACTGTTGATTTGTGTCTGATTTCTCAGACAGAAGCCTTGTCTGTTGATTTGTGTTACTGTGTCAGACAGAAAGTGAATTGAGATGATAGTGCCAGAAATGTGTGCAAATATTGTTGTAGCTCTGTTAAGCTTTGTCATCCTAGAAACAAACTGAGAAGGGTTTGGAGTGGAATAGTCCCTGTGGCCTGAGATATAGAATGGAGCAGAGAACTGCCTACCTGTGAATCCAGGCATGAGTGAGGTAAATCCAGCCAAAAGCCAGAAGCATGAAAGAAGAGCCATGGGCTTTGGAAGTCAGCCTTGAGTTAAGATGAAAGAAGGGTTTACTAGAGTACTCAGTGCTGACTGATGATATTCTAACTTACTGTGACCTAGGGGTGGATGGGGTTTGTACTTTCTACTACTCCTTAAGGATGACTGACTTAAGGATGACTGGAAGCCAGCCTGGAGTTAATATGAAAGAAGACTTGATTTGGGAACTCAATATAGAGGAAATTGTGCCTTACTGAACAATATCTTTTGTTTAAGACTATGTGGTCACCTTAGTAATAAGTTGTTATGTTATATTGTTGTGAATGTTGTGCTTTAGTTTCTTGAATGTTTTGCTTTAGTTTATTGCTAAATAAATAGAGAGTTCATTATACTATGTGATTAGACCCTTAAATTTATTCACAGCAGCAATCCTCAACAGAGCTGCTTGTAAGTAGCTTTACAGATATCTCTCCCCTGAAATTAATCCTGTCCAAAAATTTTTAAATGGTGTTTTAGAGAATTTGAATTCCTTGTTAGGAATTTTTTTCTCAATTAACCTAGAAAAAAGACCCTAGGAGTGTCTTTAGAAGAAATTAACTGACTAGATCCTACACTTTTAGAGTTAAAAATTTTTTTTAAGTTTACCAGAAATATTTGAACCAAAATCTGAGGAACCCAAAAGAAGAATTATTTTGGAACCAAATTTGGATTGAAATGAATTTAACTGAATCCCTCAAAATAAAATTTGATGTCAGTCCAAAGCTCTGTTGGTGGTGATGGCAACACTGAAGGATAGATAACTGAGAGAGTAAACAGAAAGAAGAGATCTCCAGATGATTTCTGACCTATACTCATATAACACCAAAGTATATGCTAGACATCCATCCTCACTAGGATCACTTCACTAGTGGTCAGACCACAGCGTTGGACCCTACCAGGCTGGATCAGAAGCAGACTGGAAAGGGATCTCTGAGGAACCCACCGCAGCACTTTATACCAGACTAGGGGTGCTGAGTGAGGACCGACCACCTACACAGCAGTCAGAACCATGGCCCCTGATCACCCCTGGATTGAATTACAAACAATGGCCATTACACACAAACAAGTCTCTTATTTACACGTCTGCCCCAAAAATGAGGCTACAAAAAAATGGCACAAGATTTGGGGTGAAATGTCTCGTCCCGCCTTTTAAAAGCCAGAGTTTCTCAGTTCAGCCCTTGCTTTAGACACCTGAATCACAGTGGCTTGCTCATCAGAATCTCTGAGCAGCTAGTAAACTAAGCACCCTCAAAAGTTTGAACAGATTCATTATTAAATGCAAGGGACAAAAAGCAGAAACAAAATAGAAAACAAGACAGAGAAGTCCACAGGACACACACAGAAGGCAAACTTACCTCCCTTTCTTTGATTTTCTTTCTTTATATGGCCTGGTTGAACTGTCCCCTTCAAAATTCTCCAAGGTAAATATACCCTGTGCATGCAGGAGAACGTCTGCAGCAAAAGCCCCAGTCTTCCCAAGCTCCCTTCAGAGTTTGTCAAATTTGTTATGGGAGAAACATCTCCTCTCCAAGTTCATGAGATGGCTGAGGCCAAATATATATATATATATCACCATATCATAGACATTATAGGAAACCTAGGTTTTATTACTATGCTCAACTATAAGTTCAGACCTCAGAGAAAAGTTGAACCCTGGTTAGGACTCTAGCATGGCATCATAGGCAAAACTGCATCAAAGTGACAGAGAAATGATTCTTTTACATATATCAATCTCATACATCCCTCCTAGGCCATAAAAGTTGGGGAAAAGATAGATCCATATTCCCACACTTCCTTCAATGTCATAAAAGTTGAACACAGTTAAAGAGTCATAATCTTATACATCTCCTAAGGAAAGAAATCCTATCAAACAACTCTAAAGGTAAACTAAGTCAAGTTACAGATTAAACTACATTTGGAGAGCTCCCAAATAAGCTGATTGAGGAAGAGTATTTACATTTCCAAGGAGTCAGAGACAATTGAGATTCTTTCTCTAGGATCTTATTTAAGAAATGTTTATAGCTTTTTTTTTGGAGGTCAATTGTTGTTAAGTGACTTGCCCAAGGTCACACAGCTAGTACATGTTAAGTGACTGAAGCTGGATTTGAACTCAGGTCCTTCTGACTTCAGGATCAGTGCTCTATTCACTATGCCACCTAGACGCCCCCGTTTATAGCTTTAAGGACATTTTCACATCTCATGGGGCAGATTTTAGTCAACTCAACAACCTCTCAACTAAGATAAACAGCCTGACCTTCCTTTTAACATATTATCCCATAAATCAGGTTTTCATCAGGTGATATTAATAAGTAAAAAAAAAATTTTAATCCCATAAAAGGGATTTGGTGACTGAAAGCATCTACTTGTCCTGGGAAGGAGAAAGTTGGAATCCTTGGGGACAACAGGCACGAGGAGGAGTATCAGATCGTGGACAGAAGGAGGGGCTTTCCATGAGGTTGTAGAAAGAAAGACACAGGAGAGTATGGATCAGTGGTCAGAGAGGGGCCTTACCATGAGGCACTGTTCTCTCTGACACCTGCAATAACTGGCACTGCTCTGGGAGTGAAGAACAATGGAAAAGGGAATCCATGGGGTGAGTTCTATGAGACAGTAGCAGAAAGTGTCTGGAGGGGAGACCCTAGAATGGACACCTTGGAATTTCTGATTGTATAAAGAGAAAAAAAAAGAAGCCAGATAATTATAGGAATCATGAATTGGTGAATGCGGGTCTAGAGTAAACAGAAAAAAGGTGAATAATGAAGAGAGTAAGAGAAAACCGTTTTGGAAAAGGGCACAAAAAATGAAAATCTAAAAAACAAAAGAACAGGACTATTTGAAGGAGAATCTACTTAAGGACACAGACAGTAACACAATAGTGAAAGGAGACATCAAAATTTTTTTCTGTTTTGGATAAGTCTAACATAAAGATAAACAAAAGGTAAAATACAGACGTGAACAAATTGCTGGAGAAAGCAGAGTTAAAAGACTTACAGCATTTTCTAAATGAGACTACTAAAGAATATACATATTTCTCAGTATCCATATGGAATATTTGCAAAAATGGATATTGCACTAGGATACAGACATATTTAAAATAAAGGTAAAAAAGAAGGGCAGCCAGGTGGCTCAGCGAGTAAGAGCACCGGCCCCAAAGTTGGGATGACCTGGGATCAAATCCGGGCTCTGATACTTAGCACCACACCCAGAAATAACTGGCTGTGTAACCTTGAGCAAGTTACTTAACCCTGGTTGCTCAAAAAATAAAATAAAATAAAAATAAATAAATAAAGGTAAAAAAAAAAAGGCAGAAATAGTTAATACCTTCTTTGCAGACCATAACACAATAAAAATAGTGACTGGCTCTGGGACCACAAACAAAACAAAACATAACCTGGCAAGCTGTAAAATGGCATGGCAGAAAGCAGGCTCAGACTAACACCTTATACCACACTCCACAATATATTCTAGACTGACATGGAGCCTTAACAGTAAAGATGATATTATCAAAAATTAGAAGAGAAATAAATCATATCCTTCTCATAGCTATGAGTAAGAAGCATTTCCTTACCTAAAGGCAATCACAGAAGATAAAAGATAATTTTGATTACTTGAAACTGAAAAACTTCTGCACAAAAATTAATGTACCTAGAATCATTATAATAGCTAACAAATAAATAATAGCTAACATTTATTTATATATACATATATTTTGTATATGTGTGTATAAATCAATATAAGATTAATAGCCCTTCCTAACAGATAAATGGTCAAAAGATATGAACAAACAGGTATCAAAAAAAAAACTGCAAAATATTCACAATCACAGGAAAGAATGTTCCAAATCACTAATAACTAGAAAAATGCACACCAGAATAATCCTGATGTTTCACCTCTCACCATGCAAATTGGCAGAGGAAGTGGCAATAGTCATTGTAAGTTGGGGGAGCTACAAAATGGTACAACCATTTTGGAAAACAATTTGGAATTATGCAAATAAAGTGTTTAAAATATCCATATCCTTTGAATTAGGAGCCCCATTACTAGGCTTATACTCCAAGGAAGTTACCACTAAGAAGAAAGTTACCATATACTCCAAAATATTTATACTGGCACTTTTTAATAGCTAAGAATTAGAAGCAAAGTAGACAGTTTTCAAGTGGGTAATGACTTAATAAATTGTGGTATGTGCATGTAATGGAATATTACTGAGCTATAAGAAATGTTGTGGGTCATGAATATAGAGAAGCATGGCAGAATGAAGTCAGCAGAGCCAATGAACGCTCTACACAGGACCTATGACAATACTCTTCCCTCTAGGTTTTCAGGACACCTATTCTCTCCTTGTTCTCCTCCTACATCTCTGACCAGTCCTTCTGTTTCCTTTGTTGGCTTCTCTAATTGTAGGCGTCCCCCAGGGTTCTGTCCTGAGTCCTTTGATTCTTCCTTTTTACTTCACTTGATGGTCACAACAGCTCTCAAGAGCTATCTTCACCATCTATGCTGATGATTCTCGGACATATTTGTCCACTTCTAACCTCTCCACTGACATGTAGTCTCACATCTCCATCTGCCCATTGGAAATCGAGGACTGGATGTCTCATAGACATCTTAACTTCAACATGTGCAAACCTTGAACTCATCATCCCCCAAACACACACCCTCCTCCCTGCCTGTCCAATCACTATTGTAGGCACCACCATCCTCCCAGTGCCCTAGGCTAACAATCTAGGAGACATCCCAGATTTCTCATTCTTTTTCCCCACGCCCAATCTGTTGCCAAGGCCTCCTGCTGATTTCACCTTCACGACATCTCTTGAATACGCCCCCTTCTCTCCTCTGACACGGCTGTCACTCGGGTCCAGACCCTCGTCACTTCACACCGGGATTACTGTATTAACTGCTGGCAGGTCTGCCTCCCACAAGTCTCTTGTCTACTCCTGTCCATCCATATTGGTCTCCCTAGAGTACAGGTCTAGTCATGACACTCCCCTACTCAATAAACTCCAATGACTCCCTCCCTAATGGTTGTTATTTATTCTCAAAGATGACCAAAATGACATCACTATACTAGAGTCAAGTTTCAGTGTGTCCGACTGTGGCTGATCGTGTCGACACAAGCTCAGAATGCTCTACCACAGGTCAGGCACATCGTTCATGTGAACATTTGGGGTGGATTCTCTAAATTTGAACGTTGTGCATTTCTTTTGAATTGTTTCAATTCTGCTTTGCTCATAGAGCTTCTCTGATGTGGGTACACCATGCTGAGGGGTCCTGTGCCAGTGTCTCCCATGTCCACAATCGGTTCCAAAGGTCTCAAGAGAGACCTTGACAGCATCCTTGTATCACTTCTTCTGTGCACCATGTGATCATCTGTTCTGTGTGGGTTCTCCATAAAAGTCATTTTGGCAAGTGTATGTTCTGCATTCAAACAACATGGCTAGTCCATCAGATTTGACCCCTGCCCTATTAGGATCAAATGTAAAGCCGTCTGTTTGGTATTCAAAGCCCTTCATAACCACCACCCTCTTCCCTTCCCATTCTTCTTACACTTTACTCCCCAACACATACTCTTAAATCCAATGACGCTGATCTGGCTGTTCCTATACAAAATACTCTGTCTCCAGGAACTGAGCATTTTCTCTGGCCATCCCCCATATCTGGAATGCTCTCCCTCCTCATCATTACCTCCTGGCTTCCTTAGCTTTGAGTGCAGATAAAATTCTGCCTTATACAGGAAGCCTTTCCCCAATTCTCCTGCCTACAGTTGGTCTGTGCATAACTGCTTGCATGTGATCTCCCTTATTAGACTGCATGTTCCTTGAGGCCAGAGACCTTCTTCTGTCATTCTTTGTATTCCCAAACCTTAGGACCATGCCTGGCATGTAGTAGATTCTTAATAACTTTTACTGTCTGAGAACAAGGAGAATAATTTATGCAATACCAAAAATTTTGAACAGATCAGCAATTTTTGAAGACAATGACCATGATCCCAGAAGACTCACAATGAAACATGCTGCCACCTCCTCTTGGCAAGGTAACTGTGACTTTTTTTGGATTTGTCTTTCTTGTTTATACATGTTTGTAGGAGGGGATTGGTTTTCTTTCTCATTCTGGCCAGGTTGTAAAAGGTAGATTTTTGTTGATTAAAAAAAATCTTATTTTTTCTCCCAGTCTGATCTCATACAATCCCCCAAATATTATTACATACCTGACGTGTCTGGAGCTCTAGGGTTTAAAGACAAAATGAAAAAGTGTCTGCCTTCAGGGAACTTATGTTCTCAGGAGGAGGTAGAATATGAACACAGACAAGGGTCCGCCAAGAGGTCCTGGAGCAGGACAGGTGTGGCTACCTCTGGGGGACACAGAGGGCCCAAGATCCCAAGAGGTGCGAGGGGGAGTTTGGCCAATCTTTGGAGCCTTTCCCAGTGACCCACTCAGAGCATGTAAAGGTATTCCCTCCTCAGTTTTGATCAAATGTGTTTGCTGAGCCCTCTTTCAGCCACAAGGATTAAGACACTCAAGTAGATTTCTGCTTGGTTGGGAACTGAGCTGGAACCAAGTTCCCATACAAAAAGATTTAAGCAGATGATCTCACTGTCTCCTGGTGATGTTCAAGCCAGGAAGATGTCTGCGTGCTGCCAGGTGGAACAGGAGCCAAGGCAAGCTGTGTATATTCCCCTACCTGGCCACCATATGCCCCTGAGGTCATGAAGCCTCCATTTCTATGCCTCTTCTCTCCTTATCTTAGGTGAATAAGGATTTTGAGACAGTAGTGCCTAGGCAACAAGGAAAACGTGGAGCTCCATCAAAGCCCTGAGGTCCCACCAATAACCCGGAAACAACGGCCGATTTAACAGTCACTAACCAACCCAACCACTGCAGTGTTTAAAGAAAAGCAAGAGAGAATTGCGTCGTGTGACCTTGGGCAAGTCACTTAACCCCAATTGTCCTGCCCTCCCCCCTCCAAAAAAAGAGAAAGAATTGGGTGTAGGAAAATGACCTCCGAAGGAGGTGAGCTACTTTTCCAGATAATCCTCCCCACTTGGCTGATCTGACTGCTGGCTGCACCCCCAGCTGGAACGAACAGGACCAACCACTCAGGAGAAGCTTTAGGGGAGCGCCCCAAGAGGCTGGGGGGTTCACCTCCCCAAAGCTCAGCTGGGGTGACTAGGGGGAAGGGGGAGGAATATTTCTGAAAGGTGTAACTAGAAGAGAGAAGTCTCCAGGGTGAGGAGATCTGGGGCAAGCTGGGGCCCATCAGACAAGGGTCTCACCATCTCAGCTGCTCTTGCACCTGCTGCCAAAAGCTGCATCGCCCATGATCTGACTGGGGAGGAAGTGGTGCCCAAAGCAAAGGCCACTTGGCCAGCCCTGGTCCAGGAGGTCTGTGACTCCATTCTCACCACCCTTAGTCCCATCCTGGAACACACGGAATCGTGTGATTGCCCCCTCAGTTCTGGCACTGGTTCTCCTCACTGAGTGGAGAGCAGTAAGAGCATCAGTAACCTGGAGGGAGGAGCTGAGTCTGGTGCAGAGCAGGTGATGCAGGCCTGCCCTTGAAGCACCTTCTCATGTCAAGGTTCTCTGGGCCCTCGCTGGATCAGAGGATCTGCAAGCCCCCTTGCTCCAGCCACAAATCACAGTCAAGCCTTGCATGCCATGAGGCTGACCCATGGCTGTCAGAGCCAGACTCAGACCCCCTGGTCTGCTCTCCCAGAGGACAAGGACAGAGCATTCGCCAAACATCATTGGACTAACTAGCTCAGATCCTGGGAGTTGACTGAGGCAAGGAGGTTGAGGGGGTGCCCATGTGCCCACCCAAAAGTACCTTTGTGAGCCTATCTCACCGAGGCACAAAGGCCAGACACACAGGCACAAACCACACAATATGCCAGGGTATCAGCTACAAGGGGCCCTCCAGGTCTACTCCAACCTCTCCATTTTAGAGAGGGCAGATCCAAGCTTACAGATCTCAGAGAGCCCCTTGCTAGGAAACCCTCCGACCTCCAACTGCTGCATCCCACCTGCATGTGCAACCCACCCTGTACGTGACCTCATGCATCCATGTCTTGTCAGCTAAGAATGAGACCTCAGAGCCCTCAGCTACTGGGCCAGAAACATGGATACTCCATGTGTAACCCCTGATAAGACACAATCTCTGGGCCTTAATTTCTACATGTGAAATGCATGAGGGAAGAGAGGATTTGGTTCTCTCTAAAATCCCTTACTAAAAGCTTGCAATCCTGTGACCCTAGATTCAAATCTTCCCTACCCAAGGCAACCTATAGGCCTCCTTCAGCACCACGGCCAGAGAGAAGCCAGATGGGCCTGCCATCAAGTATGATTTAGACCTTAAGGATCTACTCTTCACCTCTGCTCAAAGACCACCCCCAGTGAAACACTTTCTTTCAACATCCTGTCCAGACCTCCCTCCTGACCAAGTGGAACAAACCCAGTCACTGTTTCTTCTGCAGACAGAGAGGCAGAGGGCCAGTTAGACTGTAAGCACACACTTTTGCAGGTACCTAACAAAACTTCTCCCCACTGTCTTCACTGTCCCCTATCTGCACTTCTCAGGCTCTTGTATGGAAAAGATCCAAGCTCATAGGGTGCGATGGTGGGATGGGAAGAGTCTTGGCCTGGGAAGGCCAAGGTTTCCCTCCACTCTCCCTGGGAGGGCCATAGCTGGAGTGTGGACAGTTTCCATAGGAGAGCAACCAGGATAACTCCAAAGCAGCCTCAACCCTGAGGAATGGCTGAAGAACTGGGCAAACAGCTTTGCGCAAGCAGACATAATGGCTGCTAGGGGTGTTTCAGCAGCAGGAGCAGACTGGGGATCACAAGGATGGAAGGAAACAAGGAACATGTGAGCTGCCCAGGCAGGATGGGTTTCCCTTCCTGTCACAAAGCTGGGCTAGGGCCTCACCCAAGGGAGTCAGTCAGGTACAGGTCAGATCCTCTGAGGGTTTCCCCCCTCTAATTTCTCCTGTCCACCCACACCTCATTACAAACAAGCACCTCCAATCTAGGAGAGGATGCTTCAGACTGCTCCCCACCCAGGACTGGACCAGCAACATCATCATTTTGGGGGGTGAAATGATTGAGAGAAGTCTTGGCAAACCACCCCAGCACAGGGCCAAGGGCCCTTGAGCTTAGTGAAACCAAGTGAAGGTCAGGAATACCTCCCACAGGTCTGACCGAGCCATGGGCTCAAGCCCCTCAGATGCTTCTCACTTGGCATGAACTCAGCCCCTGCTCCAAGGCCTCTGCTCATCAGGAGGTGTGGGGGGTAGGCCTGCACACTTCCTCCTCCACATCCTGGCCAGCACTAACCAGAGAGGAAGGCCATTCTACAATGTCTGCAGCCCACCACTACTCCCAGAGCTTTCTCCACTCAACTGCTGCTGCCTGGCCATGACCCTCCATTTTGTGCTCCCATAATCACCCTGCTTTAGTCAGTCAGGACAGTTTCGAATCTTACTCTCCCGGGGTTAATGACCCCTCCCATTCTTAATAAGCATGCCACATGGGTCCCTTAAAACAATTAAAAATTACACAAGGCCAAGCACAGATCCCTGGGACACACTGGAGACCTCTGACTGACCCCACTTGGAATGACTTACACACTGTCAATCTTGTGATTACACAGCCTGGCCATTTCTCTCCCCTTTTCCTCCAACAGCACTGAGAATGCATCAAATGGTTTGCTAAAACCCAAGTAAAAGATACCACTAGAGTGCGACCCTGCCTTCCTGACCTCACAGGCCCCTCGTGCCCTTTCTGGCCATTTACTCACCGTTCCTTTACCAGACTAGCTGATCACGTCCAGGGGTCAGTCTTCCCTCCTTAGAAAATGGAGCCACTGCGACCCCCCCGGCCCATTCCCAAGTCTTGGCCACATCTGCCAATGAGGCATCCAAGAGGATGTCACTTCAGCAGCCCAGGATGCTAGCAAGGTGCCCACAACTCCCACAATCAGTCATTTCCTGCCCCTCGCAAAAAGGATTACCTTCCCCCCCCCCGCCGCCCAGTCACTTGGCATCCTTGGCCAAGATGCTGCCCTAGACTAACTCGCAGCCCTGAGCTCCCTTCTCTAGAGGCCCAAGCCCCACTTGGGTCGCCAGCCATCCCCACTGGCTGGCCTCCCTTATTCCATTCTTTTCCTAGCTGGGAAATCACCAGCTGCACTCTAAAACCCACTCCAGGTCCAGGTTCTCAAGTGCTTTGTTTGCCAAGGAGAAGCCGGGATGCAGGGTCACAAGAGTGCAGCAGCTGAACTGGGGCTGGCCTAGCCCAGACACTGGCTCCTCACTCTGGTGTGCCAGCCTTGGCCACAGCACAGGCCACCCTCTCCCACCCCCTCCTAAGGCCTTCTCTGCTCCTGGCCTCACCCTCTCCCCCCAAACTCAAGAACCACACAGGGAGGGACAATCTGATGGCTCCGTTTATTGTTCCCGACTCCCCCTCCCCCACCTTGCCTGGGGAGGACAGATCAGCACTGCTGCCCAATGGAGGAAGGGGAGGGAATAGAAGAGGGAAAGGAAGAAAGGACTGAGAGGAGGAAGGGGTAAGAGAACTAAAATAAAATGCTAAATGAGAGAGAAAAGGGACTCCTTTTCCTCTTTCCTCACCCCCTTGGCTCAGGGAGGAGGGGAGACTTCTCCCCTTCCCTCGTGGTTCCCCAGATAATGGGGAGGGGGGTCCTCTCTCTCTCTCTCTCTGTATCTATCTGTCTTTTGGGCCCAGGGAGGGGTACGGTGTGGAGGGAGGCCCAGCACCAGAGGATCTGCCGTGGCTCCATCCCTCCTGCCCACAGGCCCCAACTCCCCTAACTCAGACCGTGGGGGAATGTGCCGCTCTCTCCCCCTGCCCGCCACCCGTCATTCACTATGTCTAACTCCCGCTGAGTGTCTCTTGGTCTGGCTCGATTGCGCTCTCTTTCTCTCCCAGCCCGAGGAGCCCTTCCCCCCGGGCCCCGCCGCCCCTACCGCACCCGGCACTCACTACACCGGCCCTCGTCCACGACCCCAGCGGCCACATAGTAGTTCTGCCCGCAGGCCTGGCACACCAGGGGTGCCCCCACAGCATGGGTCTTCTTGTGTCTCCGCAAGGCAGCCCCCTGGCCGAAGCCCTCCCCGCACTCCACGCAGATGTGGGCAGGCTCCTCCCCAGCTGTGGCCTCCTCCCCGTCCTCTCCCTCCTTCTCCTCCTCCCCATCCCAGCTCCCCAGCCCATGCTGGGCCCGCTGGTGGGCCAGGAGCTCGGAGCCCTGCGTGAAACCTTTCCCACACTCCACACACACATAAGGCTTGAGAGTTGGGGCTCGCCGGGACCGGGCCACCACCCCGCCAGCCCCAACTTCCACCTTAATCACACTCTCCCCCTCTTCCTCCTCAGACCGAGCTCTGCCGGAAGCCAGCCCCCCACCATCCCCAGCAACGGCCACGTCTCCGTCCTCCACCGTGGATCCCCCCATAGAGGCGGCTGCGGCGGCGGCAGCAGCGGCAGCGGCAGCAGCGGCGGCGGCCACCTCGGCCTCTACCTCGGCCACAACGGCGGCCCTGGCTCTACGGGCGGCAGCCTTGCCCTCGGCTGCCAGCTCGGGGTGCAGCCGCAGATGGCGGGCCAGGCTCTTGGCCTGGCTGAAGCCCCGGCCGCAGCGGGGACAGACAAAGGGCTTGAGGCCACTGTGGGAACGCCGGTGCTTGGCCAGGCTCTTGCTCTGGGTGAAGCTGCGCCCACACTCGGGGCAGGCGTAGGGCTTCTCGCCTGTGTGGATGCGCTGATGCTGCATGAGGTTGGAGCTCCAGCTGAAGCGCTTGCCACACTCAGAACAGGCGTAGGGCTTCTCGCCCGTGTGGATGCGCCGGTGCTGCACCAGGTGGGAGCTCTGAGAGAAGGTCTTCCCGCAGTCGGTGCAGGCGTTGGGCCGCTCACCCGTGTGCGTGCGCTGGTGGCGCGTCAGCTTCGACCAGTGGCTGAAGCTCTTGCCGCACTCGTTGCAGATGTAGGGGGCAGGCGGGCGCGGGCGGCCTCCCGGCCCCGAGGAAGGGATGGGAGGTGGCGGAGGGGAGGGTTTGGGAGGGGGCCAGCTGGGCTCATCCTCATCGTCGTCCAGCAGGAGGATGTCCACTGGAGGGAGGAAGGAGGGAGGGAGGGAGGTCAGAAGGAGGGGGCCTCGGCTCGGACCTAGCGCTCGTGCTCCCCAGGCCCCGGCCTTGCCGCGGTGGTCCCAGGAGGCGCAGCCCCCGCGTCGGCGCCCTCAGCCCCATCCTTCAGGCCCCTGGTGCTCCCCAGGACGGATCCCAGCCTCCCTAAAGCAGGACAAGTCCGAACCTGTCCCCGCAGCACGGCCGGATCCCAGTCCCAAGACCCCCTTTTATAGAAAGGGCCAAGCCCTGCAAGGAAAGGAGCCCTCCACGAAGGGGCCGGGGAGCAGAGCTGCCGAAAGAAAACTCCCCAGTCACACAGGCTGTTTGGGGAGGAGATCAATGACCTTCCCCATCTCCGCTGGTCAAGCTGGGGAAATGGGGAAACGGAGCACCCCAGGAACGGGAAGGCGAGTCAC
>NW_027186373.1:375361-385598 GCF_028583685.1 Petaurus breviceps papuanus | reverse complement strand
GGAAATGGGGAAACGGAGCACCCCAGGAACGGGAAGGCGAGTCACTCCTCCTGGGGCCCTTTCTCTGCCCTGAGCAGGGGAGGAGGAGGGACGGGAGAGGAAGCAGGGGGGAGCGAGGAGGAGGAGGGGGGGAGGGGAAGGGAAAAGAGGAGAGGGGGGACAGCACCGTGCCCCCCCGCGCCGCCCGGGCCCCCTCGCCCCTCCCCCGCCCGCCCCTCCCCCAGCCCCTCACCCGGGTGCTCGCGGCTGGCCATCTGCTGCTCCGAGGAGTCCAGCGGCTCCGGGGACCAGTCTTCCTCCCGCAGCTCCATGCCTGGGGCCCAGATCCTGGGGGCGGGGACGGAAACCCAGGGACAGTGAGTGGGGGGAGGGTCCGGTCCCGAAAGGTGCCCAGGGGAAACTGAGGCCCCGCCCAGGCAGCGCCGCTCGGGAGGCCGCCCTGCCGGGGCGGGGGAGGAGGGGGATGGGCACGGGGTGACCTTGGGCCAGTCACTCCACTCCCCAGGACTCAGTTTCCCTCCTGAGCCTGATGGGGAGGGGGTGAGGCTGCGGCCCACCCAGTCCGGGCGGGGCCCGGAGGGGGGGAACTGAGGCTTGCCCCTCCCCCTCTCGGCCTCAACTTCCCCCTGGAGCCTCAGAAGCAGCTTCCGGTCTCGAGGCCAGGCCTGGCCAAAGGGGGGGGAGGGGGGCAGGGGCACGTGTCACTCCTGCCCCTCCCCCAACATCCGCAGGAGGCGAGAGCGCGCACCAGGAGGAGTCCGCTACCTGGGCGCGCGCCCCCGAGCGGGAACGTTACCCCCACCCCTCCCCCCTCCCTGGGAGCGCGCGGGCGCAGCCCCGAAATGTCCTTCCTTCTCCCGGCGCATGCGCGTCCCCGAAGCGTTTACACACTCCCCCCCTCCCTCCACCCCGGAGAAAGGGGCCCTCCCCAAGGAACGCGCATGCGCGTCCCCAGGCGCTCCCCTCCCCATACCCCCCCTCCCGCTCACCGGCGCGGTTCCTGTTCCTGTCCGTGTAGGTCGGGCTGGGGCTGGACTCCCGGGGCCGCCGCCGCTCCGTCTTCTTCCTCCTCCTCCTCCTCCTCCTCCTCCTCCTGGTCCTCGGGCTTCTTCCTTCTCCTCCTCCTCCTCCTCCTCTTCTTCCCTGACGGCAGCGGCGGCGGCGGCTCCTCGGGGCCCGGGGTCAGGGGGACGGCCGGACAGACCGGAAGTGACCTTGACGTCCCATCCGTTCCCTCCCCAGGCCCCGCCTCCCCCGGACGCAGGCTCGCGGCCTGCTCCAGGGCTACGGGACGGAGGCTGCCCGCTCCCCTGCGGGGCCTTGCCGGCGCGTCTGGACCTTGGGTCGTCCTGGGGGCTCCGCTTGCCAGTGCGCGGGCGGTGTCCGCACAGGCCCCGCCCGGCAGTCGTTTCCGGGCCGCTCTAGGACGCTGAGTCCTCCCGCCCGCGCGCTCAGTGATCGGGGGCGGGGTGGGGGCGGGACCGAGTCCGAGGGGGCGGGGCTCCCGTCTCTCCTTGCTCCTCGCCGGGCCCCGCCCCCTCAGCGAGCCGACCTTCCCCGCGGATACAAAGTATAAGCTGGGGGGCGGGGCCGGAGCCTAGCGGCTACTAAGTAGCTCCGGCCTGACGTCATCGCCTGGCTCAAGACGCGCTACCCTGGGAGCGCGCCGGAGCCCGCCAGGCCAATGGTCTGGAGGCAGGAGATGAGGCCCTCGCAGAATGGGAAGGTATCTGGATGCCCGGCCAAGGAACGAGCTTGTGTCTTCTCCTGACGCCCTTCCTGTGCTCTTAGGCAGTGGCATGCTAGCGCCGCGGGTAGCTCTGGCCTGGACTCCTCAGTTTGGCCGCTGGCCCGGGAAAGGAGGGGAGACAGTGGGAAGACCAGGGGTGTGCGTTACTTGCCGCCCCCGACCTCTAGGGACCTCGTGGGTAAAATGAGGGCCTCCGATTTTGTGAATACAGTGCCCCTTTCAGCTCCCAGTCCAAGGCCCTGTGACCTGAGATGGGGGCATTAATTCAAAGGTTATCCTGGTGAGGAGGAAAAGGGGATGAGAGTCACTACCGGGCAAGGAATGGCCTGGCCGGAGTGGGGGCTGAGGGGGGAAGACCTGGTCACTGTTTGGTTTGGGGAGGGTGAGGAAGACAGAACCTGAAGGATGACCCCAAGGTTCTCACGCTGGAGGGGGGGGGGGGGGGGAGGGGCTGAGACAGTACAGGGAAATGTGGAGGAGTGGGGGCTTGGAAGGAAGCTGGCCTGGAGCTATACCACAAGCAGTTGGTAATACAGGGTGTCCCAAAAAATTTAGTGCAGTTTCAAACCATTCTGAAATTTGGGGGGCAGACACCCTATAAAGGGCTGGAGCTGAGGAGGGAGACAACTGGGGGTCCTTCATATCAGTGTCCAACCAACTTGAGCCCTGGGAGTTGATGAGGAGCCCAGACCAGATGCCTACCTGTAGTGCCCAGGGAAGGTCAGGCAGTGGCTACAATGAACTTTCTGAGGCTTCCTATCTGGCCTCAGATACTTACTGGCAGGGTGCCTTTGGGCAAACTCTGTCTACCTTAGTTCTTTCATCTTTAACATGGGGATAATAATAGCACCAAGAGTGGTCTCCCAGAGTGGTTTGAAATGAATTGAGACAGTGAAAAGTGCTTAGGCTCTGTATAAACTCTCCTTGTTAGGATTGTCAGTGGTGACTGAGGCTGGCCAGAGCCAAGGGAGGCCCAGGCCATAGAAAGCAGAGGAGGACAGAGGGCCTTCCAGGAGAGGCTGGGTGACAGTGGCTGACTCTTCCAAGAAGAAGAAGAGGAAAAGCTGCCCCTGGAGTGAGCAGTAAAGAGGACCCTGGCCACAGTGGCTTCATACAGAGCTCAGGCTCCCTGGGGTGCCATTCAACTCACTTTCCGTTTTTTTTCTTTTTTTTTGCTTTTTGGAGGGCAATTGGGGTTGAGTGACTTGCTCAAGGTCATATGGCTAGTTCTCGGTGCTCTGTTCATTGTGCCACCTAGCCACCCTAAACTCACTGTTTCTTCACACAGGCTTTTGTCAATAGCTGTCGTTTTCCAATGAAATCAAAGGTCCAGTTCTTATTCCTCTCCCCTTCCATTCCAGAAATATCCCTTCTACTTTTCCCTCCCAGAAAAAGGGGGGGAAACAGTTCTGAAACTAGCCAAGCCTGGCATTGTATGCAGGGTTCCATCCCCATGGTTGACCATCTCAGGAGAAAAGGGGGAGAGAAGAGTTCTCTGGGTCATCCACTTGGGGCCCTGCTCCCCTCACTTGCCATCAGGGCACCTCCAGGCTTGGTGGCTTCTCTCTAGTCTTCCTGCTCTGTGTTTCTGAGGGCACAGGACCCTTCCATTACATTCAGGTGTCAGTGGGCACCTGCCTTGTTTCTGCTGCTGGCCTCCACCCAAAGGACTATCACACAGATTTTGCATACAGTTGTTAGATACCCAGTGTGCCTAAGACCTGGGTCTATGCAGTGAAAGGGACAGAGACCAAGTCAAGTGGAAGCATTCTCCTGGGGGAGGGGATGGAGTCCAGATTGGAGGTCAGTCACTGTCTCTAAACTGCCACAAGCTTCTTGTAGAACTGCAGTGCTCAGGAACCTTTCTGAAGTATTCAAGGAAAAGGCCCTGAGGAGGAGGAGCCCCAGCCCCTGGGTTGGGCACCAAGGTGGGCAGAGAGAGAGAGAGAGAAGAGATGTGCTCCCTGGACCAGACCCTGAAGGGAGACAGGCCACATGTTGTTCACTCAGCTGATGATTCAAGGAAGGAAATCTAAACCTGTACTTTATGCTAAGGGGGCAGGAAGGAGACTGGCAGGGACTACAGTGGGGTGTGACACAATAGAGAGGAAGAGGCTACAGGCCTAGGGACACAGGCAGGAAACTGGAGGCCTGTGCTGGTGGGCAACGAGGGGAGAGTACCCAGAGCAGAGCCCTTTTGAGAGAGATGGGCCCTGAAGGGGAGCAGACGCCCTCCTCCGCTCAGCCTGGTCAAGGATGCCCACATGGTCTTTCCTTTGAAGGGCTCCCACTGACCACTTCTTAGACCTCATCCTTCTGGAGCCCTCTGCAGCTCATGCTTAGGCTGAGCCCCTCTCACCACCGTCCTGTCCTGGAATAGCCTAGCTAATCCTGCCTGAGGCCCTCGGCTCTCTCCTCCCCAGCTGATACAGCAATGGCTGACTGACCACATCACTGGAGAGTTAGAGGTGCCTTGAGCTCAGTCTTAAGTCTGAGCCCGCTCACCCCAGATGCTGGGATGATAGAGGGCAGAAAGCATTCCTGTCCTTCACATTGTCTTGATGTAGCTTCACAATAATGATCACTTTGTAAAAGCTAAATAGGAATTGTTTAAATGGGATTAGAGCACTAATCCCAGACAGTTCTAAACATACCTGGAATAGGGGCTCACACTTATAATATTTGACAGGAGACAACCCCTCTGACTTACTCCTAGACCCTTGAGGGGACAATACAGCAGCCTGGCCCTAAGACTGTAAGCCCAAAGCATGCTTGAAACACTGCTAAGCATGGTAAACAAACCCCAAAGCAAAGACAGGTGCTGGCCATCTAACAGGGAAACAACCCACAAAATTAGGGGGTGGCCAGGGAGGATCACTTTGGTCCAGAAAATCACATGGATGGTTAGTGGGGTATTGACACAACCCATCCAGAAACAATGGCCAAAGTGATTTGACCATGTTTCAAGCTACCAGAACTGAAGAGACTTTCCAGAAAAAAATTCCAGGAGAGTCTGTCACTAGTCTGGAGAAGAGGATCCCAGAGCCTAAGGTTATTCATCTTGGGAGGCAGATAGTGGGGGAGGAGGAAAATCATGGGAAGGCTGCTTCGGAGAAAGGAGGCTGTCTCCTATGTGTGAAGTCTCCTTCTCACATGGGCCTCCTAGAGCCCCTAGCTTCTTCCAGTGGCCTGTGGCAGTGACTCCTAAATTGTCTTTCCCATAGGTGAGCTGCCTTCATCTCGAACAGCTGTGGCTGTGGCTGTGGTGTCTCCCAGTCCCTGAGGGGCTCTCAGCACAGGGCCAAGCCTCCTCTGGCCAGCCAACTGCTCTTCCTCCTCAGCCTCCTGTGCTTGCATAGCTTGTCTCCCACCTACTGTCTCAAATTCCTATTTTCTATAGAAATAGAATTTAGAAAATAGGAAACTGTCATGAGTCCTAAGTCCCCTCTTCTCTTGCCTACATTTCAAAGCCCCTTGCTGTCATTGCCAGCCCCTCCCCTCCCTTCCTCTCCAGGCTGCCCTCCTGACTCTCCCCAGTCCTCCCCTGGACTGCTTTCCCCACCGGAAGTAACCTCTAGCCCTGGAGCCTCTCCCTCTGATTGGCCCCATCTTCCCAGAAGCTCCATTTTAAAGAGTTCCCCTAGGCCAGCCATGTCTTCATTCCTCTCCAGGCTACCCTGCTCATGCTCCCTGATCTTCTCTGCCATGCTAAATACCTTCACCCGTCCAGCCTTCTTTCTTTGGAAAGGAAACTTTGTTGAGAGCAGGATGTATCTGTCTATGGGCAACTAGGTAGCACAGTGGATCGAGTGCAGGGCCTGGAGTCAGGAAGACTCGGCAAATCCTGCCTCAGACAAGCTATGTGACTGGACAATTCACTTCACCCTGTTTGCCTCAGTTTCCTCCTCTGTTAAATGAGCTGGAGAAGGCAACGGCAAAACTCTCCAGTATCTTTGCCAAGAAAACCCCAAATGGGGTCAGGGAGATTCCAAGGTCTGAAACCAGTGAACGATGACTACAAAGTATCTTCCTGCTTGTAACTGTATTCCCAGGGCTTAGCACAGTGCAAGGCATTTCATAAAGTCTCGATGCAGGCTTCTTGGCTTCTTTCCTTGGTCCTTTCTCCAGGCTCCAATGAAGAAAAGACCTATTTCTTAACCAGCAGCCAACACTTCAATGAGCACCCTCCATCCCCAGACCTTCCATGTCCTCTAACAGACACCTCTCTCCTCTTCAGCTTCTCCATTGTCTCTTCCCCACTACTTTCAAACAGGCCTGTCTCCTGCATCCTTAAAAATCCCTCTTCTGACCTTACATAATACAAGCTAATAAATGCATAGTGATTGTTTGACTCAAGTTACCATTCTCTCCAGCCCTTTAATCTAGTAGATTAATTGGATCTGGGCTCCCTGTTTCCTCTAAGAAGGATCAAACTTGAATTCTCTTTAGCTCAGAAAGCTATTCCCAGCTGGATTCCTGCCTGCCCCTCCAGTCTCATTTCTCTTCTTGCCTTACATTACAGTCCTTCCATCCTGGCACACTTTTATCATCTCACATTCAACATCTCTCATTTTGGGGGCCGTAACCCCATGCCCGGTATAGCCCCTCTCTGCCTCTCAGGATTCTTTGTTTCCTTGAAAGCTACCCTCAATCCCCACCTTCCACAAGATGCCATTTCTTAGCCCCAGGAGCTAGGCCCTGGTCCTCCCCCCCCCCCCCAATTTGTATTTATTTCCTATGGAACATACCTGTACATGTTGTCTCTACCAAAATAATATAAGCTTCTTCAGGGTAGAGACAATATCAGTATTATCTTGGGAATTCCCTGAGCCCAGCACAAGGCATGGAAAGAGTGGTAAGCCGTGGGTGCTCTCATTAGTTGATTGATTGCCCCAATCCCACCTCCCCCAAACTTCTTTATTTCTGGTTAGCAAACTCAAGGCCATCCTCAACTCTTGTTTATTCAAGGTACACAATCAATGGTCATGTTGCCTTAAAAAAAACAACACATTTTTATTGATCTTTTGTTTTCACATCAACCCAGATTTACCCCCTGTAATACTCCCCCTTCCAGGGAGCAATCCTATAAAAGAAAGGATTTTTTTTTCATTAAAAGAAACAAAAAAGAGGGTGAACAGAATAAAAAACAATAAAACCTATCAACATACTGAAAAAAAGTCTATTTTTATATGCAATATCCTGCATAAAGGCCTCTCACTTCTGTGGAAAAAAATAACAGAATAAAAAACAATAAAACCTATCAACATACTGAAAAAAAGTCTATTTTTATATGCAATATCCTGCATAAAGGCCTCTCACTTCTGTGGAAAAAAAGGAGGACTCTTCTTATATCTTCCATTCTTCACAATTACAGGTCAAGGACACCACCATCTTCTGGGTTCTTCAAGCTCCCAACCTAAGAATCAACTGGACAACTCATTCCCTCTGTAGCAGCAAGCACCCCAAGCGCGTCCTCAGGGTTTGCTGCCCATACAGGTTCTTGGATCTGCTTTGTTAAAGGAAAGCAACTCAAAATGGGTTAACAAGCTTACTTTAATCAGTCAGACATATATCGTTTACCTTGTTCAGGGGAAAAAGGTCAGCACCCCAAACTTCAAAATATACAGACAGAATTATCAAGACATTAACAGATCAAGTAGACAGCTTTCCAAACTGTCCAACCATTACATCCATACCCAGTCAACATCTGGGTTTTTCAAAGCCGGGGGACTCTCAACAACGGCTTCCCAGAATTCAGATCAAATCACAGAACACTTCTCAAAGTGAGTCCCAAAACAAAGCTACACATCAGGGCTTATATAGCCTTCTCCTGGCTCAGAGAATGTAACAACCTTATTGACCTACTGGCCAATCAAGAAGTATCTCCTGAAAAACAAGCCTCCCTCCCCAGGCTTCAGGTGCACTTTAGCCTAGGGGCAGGGAAGATCTTCCAAATTTGCATTCCCATTACACCCTCTTACCCCCAGATGCAATATGGTGCCAAGGCCTAACATTTCACCTCTGCAACCTCTCTTGTCGATTTCACCTCTGCAACTTTTCTTGTCAATGTCACCTCTATAGGATCTCTTGTCAATTTCACCTCTGCACCATCTCTTGTCATTTTGCCTCAGCAACATTTCACCAATGCTCCCCTTTTCCCTCCAACATTGCCCCCACTCTAGTGCAGGCCCTCAATCCCCTTAAGCTTGGTCTATTGCAATAGCTTCTGGGGGGCTGGCCTGTCTCAAAACCTCTCCCCTCTTCAATCCATCCTCCACTCAGCTGTTAAAGTGAGAATGCCTGTGTGCTTTCTCTTTCATCCCACTCAGTCTTTAGGAATCTATCTCTCCCTCTCCTGCCCATTCTATCTCTCCTCTCTCTCTCCCTCCCTCTTCCTTTTCTTTTTCTGTAACCCCCCTTTGTCTCTCATTTCCATCTTTCCCTTGTGTCTCATATAATATCTCTTTTAAGAAATATTTGTTCATTAACTCTTCCGATCAAAGTAACGATCTAAGACAGTTCCAAAAGACTCATGATGGAAAATGCTATCCACATCCAGAGAAAGAACTATGGAGTTTGAATGCAGATCGAAACATACTATTTTCTATTTTTTTTTTTTGCTGTTGCTTTTTGGTTTTCCTTTCTCAGGGGTTCCCCCTTTTGTTCTCATTCTTCTTTCACAAAATGACGAATGTGGAAATGTTTAATATGATTGCACATATATAGCCTACATCAGATTACACACCATCTTGGGGAGAGGGGAGTAGAAGGAGGGGGGAAATTTGGAACTCAAAATCTTATAAAAGCAAATGTTGATTACTAAAAATAAATCAATAAATTACTTTAAAAAAAACATTTGTTCAAAGGTGAATTGAATGGAAGTTGAGAGGGAGTTGGATGCCCTGCTGGGCACTGACAGCATTCAAGGAAGGAGCCCCAGGACTGTGCTGGGCCTCCATGGCAGAGAAAGGAAGGAGGGGATGTGGAGAAGTAGAAGCCCTGAACTGAGTCCTGGGGGTGGGGGGGTGGTACTAGGAGCCTGGAGGTCGGTGCCAAGGAAGGACAGACAATGGCTGGGCTCTGGGGAAGCCTGAATCAGGCTTCCTAAGGCTAACTGTCACCACCCCACCCAAGAAGATGCCAAAGCTCCCTTTTGC
This sequence comes from Petaurus breviceps papuanus, assembly GCF_028583685.1. NCBI lineage: Eukaryota > Metazoa > Chordata > Mammalia > Diprotodontia > Petauridae > Petaurus > Petaurus breviceps. The sequence continues at coordinate 376,691 of NW_027186373.1, read as the reverse complement.
CTCTGGAACCAAGTACAAATGTCTTGATGTAGCTTTTAAAGATCTTCACAGTCTGGTTCTGTTGCACTGCAGGGTACAATTACTTTCCCTCATGCCTTCTTCCAGCCAGATGGGCTTCATTCAGAAGACAGCTAGGCCATGCAGAGCCCTGGGAGGGAAGCGCTATTATTATCACCTCTTACAGATGGGGACACTGAGGAGTGGTCAAGTAACAGGCCCAAGGTCACAGGTGAGTATCAGAGGTAAGGTTCGAACTCAGGTCTTCCTGTTTCTAGGTCCTGTGTCACTTCGCTGCCAAATTCACCACCACCCACCTCTCACCTGAGGTTCCCATAAGTTGGGCACGTCCCATTGGCCACATCCTCTCAGCAGAAGGCTAAACCAGGCTGAGGGCAACTCACAGGCCTCAAAAGGGTCAGTGAGTCAGGGGAGGCGTCTCCCCCCAGCATGTGAAGATGCACCCCTGCAGCATGGGCAGATAACAATCTGCTCCAATGGCCACCATGGGCCACTGAAGCAGGCAACGTCCAGTGCTCAGGGCTTGGTCAGACATGGAGGATGCCAAGGTCATCCCCTGCATCCCAGGCCATGGCCAGTCATCCTGACTTTTGTGATGACTCTGGAGGAGACAGTGAGGCTGAGGATTTTGTGCAGCTTTGCCTCATTTCAAATCAGTTCAGTGCAGTTCAAGATGACAATGGCAGAGCACAGGAGGAAGGCTCCATTTGCAAGCTAGGAAAGGCCTTCTTTAAGCCAAGAAAGAAAGGCAAAGAGAAGGCCTGGGAAGGTGTTTCCATCAAGATGGATGGAGACCAAGAATCTGCAAGAGAGTTCCATGGAACCTCCCCTCTCCTAAATCCCTGACAATGTTCACTGCCTCTTGAAAACCTTCAGTGATGGGTAGTTTTGCTCCCAACAAAGGAGTCCCATTTAGCCAATGGGCAGCTCTAACTCTGGAAAAGTGTTTCCTTCCATTGGGATGAGAGGAAAAGGGAGTTCTTTTAGCTCTGGGGCTGCTAAAGAGGTGGGAACAGATGGAGCCCAGAAGATAGGGGAGGGTTTGGCCACAGGGCACAGAAGACTAGTTCTCACCCTGAACCTCAAGGAAGGATGAGGGGTAGGCAGTCACTGCCCAATGTTAAATGGAAGGTCCCTAGCTAGTCTCACTCCTCTCTCACTTCATGGTTATCTGTGAAAAACAAGGGGCATCCACTGCTCCTCCTACCTACCCATCCCTCCAGAGCCCCCGTCTTCCATGACTGATCCTTAGCCTAGCCAGGGTCAGGTCTCAGTGTAGCCACTGCCACCTGCCTGCCATCCTTCTGGCACC
>NW_027186373.1:373305-375261 GCF_028583685.1 Petaurus breviceps papuanus | reverse complement strand
CTCGTCTCAACCAGAAGGCCCTGGTGAGCTCCCCCACCAAGTGATGGTATGGACTCCCCAAGGAGAGTCCATGGAAGAAGGCTGGTCCCTCCTCCTCCTCGGGACATTCTGGCACATCATGGGGCTCCCCAGCTCCCTGCCCACGTGCTGGAATCCACCCACAGCCAGGCCTTGGACGTGCCTACACTGACCTCCTGGCCCCCAGCTGGCCACTGGCTGTCCTCCAGCCTAGGTCTAATCTTGCCCTTCCCCGGGCCGCGCCCCCTCCCCTCCCCTATCACGTGGCTTCCCCGTCCGGATGCGAGCTCCGGGAGCGCAGGGACCTCCCCGGCTTTTTGTTTTTTTGGTCCCTGTATCCCCAGCATTCAGGCCACTACAGGCACACAATAGGCGCTGAAGAAATGATTGGAGAACTGGGTTAATCAGGTGCCACCTCTGCATTTGACAAAACGGGAAACTGAGAAACAAAGCGCGGAAGGGCCTGCCCCCCGCCCCCCGGTCGTCGCTCATGCGTCCCGAGGGCAGGCCGGTGCGTCGGGCCCCCGGCAGAGATGGGCGGGGGTGGGGGGCAGCTCTGGCCCAGAGTCCAGGCGGAGCCGGCCCCGGCGTGGAGGTGGGAAAGGGACCCGAGGCGGAGCGGTCAGCAAGTGGACCGCGGTCCCTGCCCGCCAGCCCTCGGCAACATGGAGGTCACATCCGGACCAGGGTCGCCAGGCCTGCCGGGTTCCCCGCCCCTCCCCTCCCCTCCCCTCCCCCTCCCCCTCCGTCTTCTTCGCCACCCCACCCCCTCTTGAGGGGGCGGGGGAGATGGGGAGTAGTCAGGGCGACCACTTTCGCCGCCTCCGATTGGCTGAGACTTCGAGCGCCGCTGTTCCGGATTAGTCCGGAGCCGAGTCAGGCCCCGCCCCACTCCCGTCTCTCCTCCAAGGCGCTATCGCCCCGGGGCCCCAGCTTCCGGCGGAGCCACCTCCTCCCCTCCCTCCCTCCTTCTCTCCCGCTCTTGTCTCCGCGGCAACCGCCCCTCCCTCCCGGGTCCCGCGGCGCGCGCCTGCGCCCTCCCCAGCCTCTCGGTCCCCTCCCTTTCCCCGGCCCCCGACTGGCGCGCCTGCGTACTCCTCCGCATTCCACGGCTCTCCGCCTCTCGCTTGCGGACGGCCTATGGGGAGTTGAGTCGCCGCGCGCGGCTTCCCGGAAAGTGTAGTTCCAGCGGGGAACTGGGCGCACCGCGCCGCAAAGGCTGCCGGGACATGGAGTCCTCGGTGTGCTTGTGCGCATGTGCGAGAGGCTGAGGGGGCTTTCGGGGGCGCGCGGGCGGGCGGGGGGCCCAGCGGCGGACACGGACACGGACACGGGCACGGGCGTGGGTCCCGACACCGAGTCGGGCGCGGGCTCAGAGGGAAGTGGGAGGACGGACAGACGTGCCCGCGGTGAGCGACCGGGGGGGGGGGGGGGGGGGGGGGGGGGGAAAAAATAAAGGGGGGGGGGCCCCCCCCCCCCCGGCCCCCGGCCCCCCCCCCCTCCCCCCCCCCCCTCTCTGTCGTCTGCCCCTCCCCCGTCACTTACCTCTCTGGTCTTCTCTGCCCCTCCCTCTTTATTCCACCTCTCCCCTCCTGCCCCTCCCCCTCTCCCCAGCATCCCTCCGCCTCTGCCCCTCCCCCCTCCGCTACCCTCCCACCTGCCCTTCCTCCTTCCCCGCCCCTCCCCCACGCCCTCCTCTGCTCTTCCTCTCCAGCCACCCCCCTTTCCCCCTCTTCTTTTTCCTTCTGCACGGTCCCCCAGGCTGGGTGTAAACTGAGGACTTGGGTTCAAATTCCAGCCCCACACTTAATGGCCCTGTGAACCCCGGCCTCGGTTTCCGTGTCCGTAAAATGAGGGGCCTGGGCTGAGGCTGGGACTTTTCCGCGGGTGGGGCGGGTGGGGGTGGGGGAGGGGGCCGCCCCCGGGAGTGCTGGGGGG
>NW_027186373.1:353086-372905 GCF_028583685.1 Petaurus breviceps papuanus | reverse complement strand
CCCGCAGGCTCCTGCAGCTGCGCCCCGCCATGGAGGTCACGCCCCCCTTGCTGCCCCCCCAGGGGGGGCCCGTGAAGCAGGAAGCCCGCACCGCCGAGGCCCTGGCCCCAGACTCCCCGTGGTGCCGCTTTCGCCACTTCCACCTGGGCGATGCCCCCGGCCCCCGAGAGGCGCTGGGCCTGCTGCGGGCCTTGTGCCGGGACTGGCTGCGCCCCGAGGTCCACACCAAGGAGCAGATGCTGGAGCTGCTGGTGCTGGAGCAGTTCCTGAGCGCCCTGCCCGCCGAGATCCAGGCCTGGGTTCGGGGCCGCAGGCCCGAGACGGGCGAGGAGGCCGTCAGCCTGCTGGAGGAGCTGTGGGTGAGCCGGGGTGGAGGGGGGAGGCCAGGGAGGGCGCGGACCCGCGCCACCCCCAGAGGGGGAGAAGAGGTGTGTGCAGGACCAGCCCCGGGCCACAGAGGCTTTCAGGGAGGCAGCGCCCTCCCCCCCTTGTAGCTGGGCTGGGGAGGTGCTGGGTTCTCCAGGCATCCCAGGCAGTCCCTTCCTCCGGCCTTGGCCCCTCCTGAGCCAGAAGGACCCATCTTGTGGGAGGAGGGGTGGGGTCTCTTTCCTCCATCCAGATCCTCCATGAGCCTCCCGTTTGGAGGGAGCCAAGACTACTGTGAGGGCCCAGGGCTGCCACAACACACACACACACTCATATACATGCATGTGCACACACTCTCAGACACACATACACACGTACCCCTACACATGCATGTGCACAGACTCATACACACACTCACACACATGCACACACAGACACACATACACAATCACACTCACACACGCACACAAACATGCAGTCACACATACACTCACTCATACACAGACATATGCTCATGCACACACTCATACACATACACACTCATGCTCATACACACAAACACACGCACTCATGCATACACACACTCATTCACACACGCGCACACACACGCACACACACACACACACACCCCCTGAGTCCCTCCCCTCCCCCACTCAGAATCCCCAGCCTCTGAAGCGCTCAGTGGCAATGCTGTCTCCTCCAGGAGCCTTCCCTGCTGCTCCTCTCCACACACCTGCCTGTAGAGCCTTGGTGGCACTCTGGCTTTGCTCGATGGCTCTTAGGGACCATGTCATTTCCCTGAGAGAAGATGAGCCAGAGGTCAGGGTGGATTCCGTTTTTTCTCTGTGACCCGGGGCTTAGTACATGGTCATCAATGCTTGTTGCTTGATCGATCTGGCCTGACGGGTCCTGGCCCACTTTGTACTATGGGTCTCTGGGCCCCCTCCTGCTCCGTGCCCCGTTTCTCTCCGTTAAGAGTTGGCTCACGGTCCCAGCCTGCCCCTGCTGGGCCTCGGCCTCTGGTCCGCCAGGGTGAGGAGCTGCCTCTCCACAGATGTGATGAGGGCCCCTCCCCAGGGAATTCAGCCTTGGCTGGCTGGCCGGGCCTGGAGCTCATTTGAGGGTGGCCTCACACCTCTGCATTGAGCTCCGTGTTCATTAGGTTCATCTTCTCTTTCTCAGCTGTCCTCCATCATTGTCTTTCGAATGTCTGGCTGTTGGGGCTCTCCACAGTTTGGCAGCTCTCCTCAGCCCCTTTCTGCCTCTCCACCTTGTCTCCGTCCCTTTGCCCACCTTTGGTGGTTGGAGCCGGCCTGGGGCTGCATGTGTTCCCTGTCCCCTTTTGGCTTGCTGCCCCCCCTTCCTGGTGGGTTAGCTTCACTTGAAGTGGTGCCATTCTTGCACAGAAAGCCCAGCAGCGACCTTCCGCCCAGGCTGGGGCTGGCCCCGGCACCTGTTGCACATTCTTCACATGGAGTCTTTTCTGCCTGGGTGTCTGAGCCCATCTCTAAACTGAAAACTCCATGAGGCCAGGGACCGTGGGTCTTAGTAAATTTTTTGAAAACATGGAGTCCAAAACCTTGGTTCTGTTCCAGGCTTGGGGGTGGGAGAGGAGAGGATTATCTGAGAGTGTGGCCAGCCTGGCCCGTAGGAGGCATCAGTGAAGGCCTCAGAAGGGAACTCCAGGCCTCCCTCCTGCCATCTCATCCCGATCCTCCCCACCACTGGGGACCCAGCTGCAAGTCCCCTCCTCGTGCCCAGACCACAGGTCTGTCTCATGAGTCTTTGCTTTCCTTGGAGTAGGTTCCCAGGGGTGCCGTGGCCCCAGCTGGGTGCCAGGGCTGGAAGTCTCCAGGTGAGCTCAGACCCATCTCTTTCCTGGTACCTTTGGGACCTTGATGCCTTCTCTTCCTCCTCATTTCCTTTCCACTTGGGTCACCTCTGCTGCTCACCCTCCCCTTGGGGCCCTTACTCAAGGCAGGCATTTTCTTGACAAGGTCACATGCCGTGGGAACAGATGGGGAGGTGAGAATGTGGGGATGTGGAACAAGAAAGGAGGCAGTCCCTGCTCTCCTGACAGCTCCCCCTCTGATGGGCAAAGGTCTCAGCTGCAAGTCCTGGGCCTTGATGCCTTGCAGGGGCTCCTCCCCGGGGTGAGAATTGGTCATTTTCCTATTTTCTAGATCAGGACGTTGTGGGCCAGGCACGTTTGTCTGGGTGAGGTCAGGAGGAAAGGACAGGCCCCAGAGTGGGCACAGTCCTCTTGGAATGCATCATCAGAGGGCTAGGGACAGATAGAAGAGGTATGTGAGGGCCAGGGCTGGCCCAGGGAGATGGAAAGAAGCATCTTCATGCTCCCTCCCTGGCGCCTGAGGGCTGCCGGCACTGCATCATCACGTTTCGCTCCTCTCCTCAAGTCTTCCTGTCCGGCACCCGCTACTGGCTTTCCTGTGCCTTGAGAGAGCGTGGGTTCTCCTGTCCTTGGTTCAACTAGGGGATTGGGAGCAAGGCCCTCAATGTAGACGAGTCTGGGGCAGAGATGGAACTGGGATCCAGGTCCTTTCACCCACTCCTGAAATGGTTATAAATCATTAAGGGTCTTGGGTTCGAGGAAGGGAGCCTTTAATAGGGTCTGAGCTGACCTTTCCAGTCTCTGAAGCTTCCCCTCTGCTGGGGAACGCATAGCCACACCTCCAGGTGATCATTCATTAAAGTGGGATTTCCCACCATTTCAGGGCCCAGTGACGTCCCAGGATCGGCCCCAGGAGCTCAGGGGCCAGCGAGAGATGACAGGTACCACTGGAGTCCCCACCGGAAAGGAAGATGGCGGTATGATGTCACTAGGTGAGAAACAGCCCTTCCCCACTCCACACGAGAAGAGGAGGGGCAGGAAGCGGCCTTGGGGGAGGCCAGCATGGACCATCCCCTTGCAGAAGCTTGATGGCAAGGGGGAAGTGGGCAGGGATGATGCTGACCCACATTCAAACCCAGACCCTTAGCCCCAGCTCTGTAGGAACAGTTTCCCGGGCCCTAGTTGGTCCATAGCCTCCCCCATCATTCTGGGCCTGCCCCTAGCCTTGTCTTTCCTACCGTAACAGAAACCCCAAATCCCTAGCTGTGAGGTTAGCCCTCTCCCTGACCCTGGCCCAAGCTCAGCCATGGACAGTTGTCCTTCCTACTATGAAGCCTGTCATGGGTCCTAATGCCCCCTTGACCTCTGTGCCACATGCAGCCCCAAACCTGACCCCTGTTCTCCTATCAGGACCCTCCCCTTATCTGTGGCATGTCCTCCAGCTTCTGCTCAGGTGACCTCTCTGGCTGCAATTGCAGAGCTCCAGCAGTCAGGATCCTATTCCTGGGCCTTGTGTGAGCCTGGCCATCAGTGACCCCTGACAGGGGTCAGTCTGTCTCCCTCCCCTCCCCCAAGGCCACTGGGTCACAGACCTTGGGGATATTTGCCTTGGAGAAGGGAAAGCTGGGGCAGGATGAGCAAGCGGAGCAGTGGCTGTGGGTGTTTCTAAGGAAGTGCTTCTAATCGCTCACGGCAGGCGGCCTCCCAGGATCTTCACGGAGGGGAGGATTGGACCAGATGGCCCCTTCCTGGTGCTCAGCACCTCCTCCATCCCTGGCGCTGGCCGCTCTGTGGAAGCAAGAAGGAGGTGGATATAAGATGTCCTATAGACAGGCTTGCCCGAGGTCGTTGGCAGACCTAGGCCAGGGTCCTGGGGCCTCCAGCCCCAACCTGGAGCCTTTCCCTCACACTGTGTCCTGGGCCCTGGCTGTTCTGTTTGCAGATGGCCCAAAGCCCTTCCAGAACTATGGGGGCATTGGGGTGGAGCCCACAAGGCCAGATTGATATTTGGCTTTAAGGAATACAGTCCACGCCATGTTTACAGAGTGACTTGGCCTGGTAGTCCAAAGACACAAGTAAAAGGCCTTGTCCTCTGAGAGCTAACACCCTCTGCACTGATGCCATGTGTGTCAGAGTTAGGCCAGAGAACTTGGAGAGGGACTGGAAGGGCAGGAACAAGGCAGAGTCAGGAACAAGGTAGGGGAAGAGCCATTGGGTCTTAGTGAACAGCCAGCTGATTAGCAGCCCAGAAAGCTGTCAGACTTTAGAGGTACCATGTTGGAGAAGAGGAAGGCTTTGGCCTGAGCAGACAAACTGGGAAGGTGGCAGTGAGTCCTGGGAGGCCCTTGGGAAAGGGCCCTCAGGAAGGCCTCCAGGCCAGGCAGGCAGGCCCTTGGAGCATCCTTAGGAGTGCCCATACCTTAAAGACTGCCTCAGGCAGAGAGCATGAAAGCCCTCAGAGCCATGTAGTCCAGCACCAAGAGTGCCCCATCCCCATCCCCATCCCCTCCGCAGCACTCGGTGTTCTAGGGTCCAGTATGAGCCACATTCTGCCCCCAGGGGTCAAGGCCAGCCTGTCACATCCGCACAGATGGCATCGTGCTTCAGGCCAGTCGGACCCAGTTTGTTAACTGACCCTCAGCTGGCACGGACTCAAGACCCTTCCCTCTCCTGGTTGCCCTCTTCTGGACATTTTCCTTTTTAAATGGTACAAGCTGCTATGTACAGATGAGCTCTCTGCAGGTTAAGTAGGAGATAGCCCACCAAGGGAAGGCTTCCTGGAGAAGGCGGGCGTGGGGGAAGCCCTCAGCCTGAGGAACAGCCAGACAAGATGCCCACAGTCGGGAGGTGGAGGGTCTTGTTGATTGTTCAGCCCCGAGACTGGTGTGTAGCAGCAAGCACCCCAGCATACCCAGGCTGGCTGCTGGCACAGGTTCTTTGGTCTGCTTTTCTAAAGGAAAGCAACTCAAAAGGGGTTAAGAATCTTACTTTAATCAAACATATATATCCTTCACTTAGTTCAGGGGGAAATGTCAGCACCCTGAACTTCAGAAAATACAAACAGAAATTACAAGCAGACCAAAATACTGAGAAAATAACACAATTCAACAGACCAGCTGTGGGACCACACATCCATACAGTGCTAGTCACCAGAGAGAGGCACCAACATCTGGGTTTTCAAAGCTGGGGGGGCTCAGCGGCTGCCCATCACACAGCTCTTCCCAAAGGGAGCCCCAAAGCAATACCTCCCATGAGGGCATATATAGCCTTCTCCAGGGTCGGAGACATCACCACCTTCCTGACCCACTGCCTAATCACAAAGTATCATGTGGGCCTCCCCTAAGCAAGCTTCTCTTGCTGGGCTCCAAGGGAGGCCCACTAAGGAGCAGGTGAAAGCTTCAAATTCCCTCACCAATACACGGTGTCACTGGGTCGGGTCAATGGCAGGGAGTCAGGTGTAGGCAGGCAGAAAGGTGGGAGGGGGCACCTTTTGGAGGGCTCTGAATGCCACGCAGAGCATTTTGTATTTGATTCTGGATGTTAGGGAGCCACTGGGGGTGGGAGGGCGGAGAGCTTTAGGGAAAATCTGTTTGGTGGCTGGATGGAGGATGGCCAGGGGGCCAGAGTCCAGGTGGGAGGGGGTGAGGGTCTGCACCAGCGTGGGGGCAGAGGAGAGAAGCGGGCAAATTGGGGAGAAGGTGGGGAGCTGAGATGGACAGGCCTTGGCCACCAGGGCATGTGAGGAGGTGATGGGACTGCCCAGACCCACTGCCCGTCTCCCCGTCTCTCCCATGGAGCTTGCAGAGGCTCCAGGCCTTCCCCCTCCCTGGTCCACATGACCTTTTCTGGACCGTGGGTCAGCCCTGCATCCCTGTCTGCATCATCTGTTCGGTCCCAGGATCAGCGGCAGCACTTGCCTGACGCTCTCCCCTGGCGGTTCCTCTCTTCACTTGCCCCTTTTCTTCTCTTCCCCTCACCTGTCCCTCTCTCATCTTGCGGCCCCTCACTTCTTGGCCCCCCTCACTCCTTCCCCATCCCTATCTGGGGGGCCCCTCCCCCCGCACAGACGAGCAGCCCCGAGGGCACTTTTCTCCGCCTTCTCACATCCTGTCCCCTTTGGTCTGATCTCTGCACCCTGCGGCTTTGCCCTTCTCCAGGGCTGAGAGGAGGAAGGCAGAGGTAAGCCGCAGCTGCTGCTGACTGACCCCCTGGCCTTTGTCACCGATGTGCTGGGTCCAGGCATCTCGGGCTCTTCAGACCAGTCTTGTTATTCACCCTCATCGGTGTGGCTTCCTTTGTGTTTTCTCAAGGGTCACCTTGGTGCTGTTTGACCCTGGGGACAGAGCTCAGAGCAGAGGGTGGGGAACATGAGGGCCTGAGTTCCAGGGCCCCTCCCTGCAGGACTCTGTGACAGGGGCTCTCCTGCCCTCTAGCCCCCGTCCTAACCCAGTGTCTCTGCTCCAGCAGGAGGTGACCCGCCCGCTGGGACCATGAGTGTGAATGCTGCCCCTGCCCCCGGAGCGTCTTCAGAGCTTCCCCGCCCCTACAAGCAGGAGCCTGGCAGCCCTCCCCCCCTGCCATCGCTGCCCTCCTGCCTGCCCTGCTTCCTGGGCCCGGCGGCGGCAGTGGTGGCTGCACCCGCTTCATGCCTGGAGTGCGGCAAGGCCTTCCTGAAGCCCGCCCACTTGCTGAGACACCGACAGAGCCACTCGGGCGAGAAGCCCCACGCGTGTCCGGAGTGTGGGAAGGCCTTCCGCCGCAAGGAGCACCTGCGACGGCACCGGGGCACCCACCCGGGCCCACCTCCAGGAACCGGACCCACGCCTCCCCTGGGCCTGTGCACAGGCCCACGCCCAGCCCGAGAGAAGCCACATGCCTGCCGGGACTGCGGCAAGACCTTCTACTGGCGGGAACATCTGGTGAGGCACCACAAGACGCACTCTGGGGCACGGCCCTACGCCTGCTGGCAGTGTGGCAAGGGCTTCGGGCGGCGGGAGCACGTGCTACGCCACCAGCGCACCCATGGCCGGCCCCCAGCCCCCTCCGGCCCAGGCGCAGCTGGGGGTGGGCCCTTTGCCCCGTGGCCCGTGGGATAGGGTGCTTGCTGCCTACCTGGCCATGAGCCGTTGCCGGCCGCTCCCTTCTCCCCTGACCCCCCCCAGCCCATCCCCCAGATGGAGCCCACTCTCAGGAGGCGAGGGGAGAGCCCCAGATGTTTGGGCTAACAAGGAGGGGGCGGGAGGAAAGGCCTGAGTAGAGAAGGCCGAGGCACAGGGGCCAGAAGGGGACTGGACCCTAGTGATGGAGGCCAGAGGCCAAGAGCTGGACTTGGCTATGCCCAGGAGGACAGGCCAGGATGGGTGGGCAGTTACCCTTGGCCTGTCATCACAGGCTGTGAGCAGATGTCTGCCCCCCCCCCCCCAACAAAAATAGGATTTGAAGCCAAGAACACAATAAAATCATTGAAGCTGTGTGTGAAAGGCCAAGTTCAGAGTCACAACTTGTCTCCGGCCTCCAGGGGAAGGGGCAGGTGGGGAAGGGAGCTGGGAGCCTTAGCCTGACCGGGCCTCAAAGGCCCATCACAAATTCTGTGCCCTAGCCCACAGCCAGGTCCCCTCAGGCCTATGTGCATGGCCCCAGTTTGGGGTCAGAAGATCTGGGTTCGAATCCTGTACTGTTTCCTTTCTGGTCTGTGGCCAGGAGCAGGCTGCAGGGGCCTTGGCCAAGGCACAAGGCAGCCTCATCCTGTTTTGAGGGATTGTTAATGGTTGGGGAGAGAGTCTTAAAAGATTTCTTAAAGTCTGAAACTTAAGGTTTTTAAGAACAGTTTTTTTGGGCAGAAAATGGGAGAGTAACGTGAGGCCAGCAGTTTGAAGAAGCCCCCAGCCCATGGATGAGGACATGAGAGGCATGGAGCATCGGGCACCAGGGTGTCAGCAGTCTGGAGTAGGGAATGCCAACTATGTGCCCACATGTAGAGAGGAGAGAAGAGGCCTGTGCCCGGTGCTTTCCATTACTGTCTACAGAAGGAAGAAGGGAGCAAGGGGTCACAGGAGGATGGAGGGTCTCTCATTTGGGGAACAGCTCGCCCAGGGACGAGAAGAGCAAGGAAGTTGGTTGGGCTGAAGGCAGGAAGGGAGGGGGAGGTGGCCAAGTAAGGAACCAGGCTGTGACCCTCGGCAACGCCTTGGCGGATGTGTTGTGAGTCAAGGAAGGAGGCAGTGCGCTGCCAGAGAGAAGGGGCAGTGGACAAACCTTGGCCCCAGCGGTTACCAGCCTGCATGAAGGATGCTGGTGCCCTGGGCAGAGAGGGGGCTTCCAGCTGGCGACTGGGAGCTTGCTCAGAGGCCCTGGCAGTGTTCATTCTGGGCAAGAAAAGATGTCAGGTCACTGGCAAGAGTGGACTTGCGGGGCCCCAGGGAGCAGTGAGATGGAACTGGCACTGTTCATTAGGTGCACGTGCTGAGCTCCCTGACCCCGGAGGCTCCCTTGACAGAACTTTCTACAATGTGCTCTGGCCGTGGAGATCCATTCCCCCCAGACAGTGCTTGCCTGTGGCCTTCCCTCCATAGGCCTCTAAAGGGTGCCGCGGTGTAGGGTGCTAGAGCAGGAGTCCGGAATTCTGCCCCAGGCACTCACCAGTGTGGACTTGTGTCACTCCACCTGCTTGCCATCTGGAACACGGTCTTGTGTTCTCAGGGTGCTGTTCAGGTGCCTCATTTTGTGGAAGTAGGAACAGATCCAGAGAGCTTCGTGGATTTTTCCAGGAACCCAGGTTCTCCACCTCCCAAATCCGGTTACATTTGAGTCCATCATTAAGCCCTGATGAAGCTTCTGTTGTGTGCCAGGCACTGTGCTAAGTGCTGGGGATACAGAAAGGGACAAAAGGCACCTGCCCCCAAGGAGCTCACAGTCTTATGAGGGAGACAAGAAAGAAACTGTACAGACCAGCCATCTACAGGACAAACAGGAAGTAAAAAAGGAGACAGCACTGGGATTCAGAGGGGCTGGGGGAGGTGGCACGTCACCTGGAACTTAAAGTCGTCGGAGCATTCCAGGTCCGGGCTTGGCCAGAGAGAAAGCCCAGACCAAGAGGTGGACACGGCCCAGAGGCCAGCATCGCTGGCTGGAAAGGGAGGAGAAAGCAGTGTCCAAGGCGGCAGGGAGATCCAAGAGAATGAAGCCCACGAGGGGCCACGGGAGTTGGCCACCAAGAGATCATCAGTGAGCAGTGTGAGTGATGTGGGTGGTGAGGTTAGAAGCCAGCTTAGAAGGGGGGCAGAGAAGGCAGAGGCACCGATCATGGGTGACCTTTTCCAGGCGTTTAGCCACAAAGGGCTGAAGAGATAAAGGACATAGGTAGGGATGGAAAGATCAAGGGAGGCATTTTTTGACGATGGGGGGAAGACGAGGTCATACTTGTAGGCAGCAGGGAAGAAGCCAGGCAAGAGAGATTGAAGATAGGGAAGTTGCACCAACACAATATTCATAGCACTGATGCCACAGTTGCCGGCATAGTTCTCAATCGAAAAATATAACAAAATCTCCATATAGAAGACAGAAGCAAAACATTTATTCAGACACCAGAAAATCAAATTCCAACACCAGAAAGTCAAATCTATCATAGCAAAGAAGTCAATACACCATGGCACAGCAGGGAGCCACACCATCCTTTAGCCTTCCCAAAATTTAAGCCTGTCTCCTTGGGTGTGTCCTCGCCTTCCTCCAGCTCTAACTGCTCGGACTCCCAGCTTCCTGTGGGCTCTGCTCCACCCCTCAAACTCCTCCCATCACAGGCTCCCATGTGATTACATTAGGCCTATTAGGGGGCAGAGAAGATCTTCAAATAAGGGAAGGTCTTCAGATTCCCTTGGGAAGATCTTCAAATTCCCATTAGCATTACACCATTGGAGGAGATGGTGCAAGAATGCTTGAACGGGTGGAGGGGTCAACCTTGGTCAGGAGTTAGGCCAGCTCATGGTGGGAGAAAGTGAAGAGAGTGGCAGGAGGCACCTGAATCACAGGAGATGAAGAAGGGACAAGAGATAGGCTGGGGTCTAAGCTGAGAGTAGGGCAAGGGGGAGGCGGGGGAGATTTAGGGAAGGAAGAAGAGATTTGGAAGGGTGAGCTTCTGAAGGAGATGTGAGAGATTGCCTGGTAGTGGTGAGGGTCCAGTGTAGGTGTAACTAACTTGTGGTGGACCCAGTCAGAATGGTAGTCTGATTTTCTCCACCTGGGCAGGACTATAGATATGAGGGGTCAGGGACTCAAGAGAAGAGGTCAGTGCAGGTTTGAACTGGTTCTCCAAGGGAACCTGGGAAAGAGCTGAGGAGTCTAAGGCCTGGAGGTGATCGTACCAGTAAAAAGCAGGCTTTGGTAAGGGAAGCTGAGGGAGAGGGGGAAAGATTGCCCTGCAACAGTGAGGGCCCCTGAAGGTTGCATAACAAATGTGTAGGGTCCTCCCACATGATGGAATTCTCTCCACCTGGGTTTAGCAGCAGGTGTGGAGGTGATATGGTGGGAGTGATGCCATGCTGAGGCTTGGCTGGGCATGGCTGATGGTGTGAGGAGGAGTTGAGGGATTCAAGAAAGGAGGTAGTGTCGAGTTGAATTGGTTTGCCAAAGAGTCAGAATGGCAAGAAGCAGAGAGAGTGGTCCATGCAGGGAGGTGACCTGGGAGAGAATGGAGGGGTTGTAATGGGAATGTAAATTTTTAAGATCTTCCCTGCCCCTAGGCTAAAGTACACCTGGAGCCTGGGGTGGGAGGCTTGTTTTTTAGTAGATACTTTTTGATTGGCCAGTGGGTCCAGAAGGTTGTTACATTCTCTGAGCCAGGAGAAGGCTATATAAGCCCTGATGTGTAGCTTTGTTTTGGGGCTCACTTTGAGAAGTTTTCTGTGATTTGATCAGATGAGACTATGGGAAGCCATTGTTGAGAGCCCCCTGGCTTTGAAAAACCCAGATGTTGATTTGGTATGGATGTAATGGTTGGACAGTTTGGAAACCTATTTACTTGATCTATTTCTCTGTCTTGATAATTCTGTGTGTGTACTCTGAAGTTCGGGGTACTGACCTTTTTCCCTTCAACTAGATAAACGATACATATTTGACTGATTAAAGTGAGCCTGTTAACCCATTTTAAGTTGCTTTCCTCTAACAAAGCAGATGCAAGAACCTGTGTTGGCAGCCACCCAGGGGACGCTGGGGTGCTTGCTGATACAGGGGTCTAGAGTTTAGAGGTCATCGTGTGGATAAAGAGCAGGGCTATGTAAGGGAAGCAGAGGGAGGGGGGAAAGTCAGTCAGTTATATGGGATTCCAGAATCCCAGACCATGCTGCTGAGTCACCACGGAAGTGCCCTGTTTTGTGTGTGGCTGAGGGGGGTGCAGGAGCTGAGCAAGGTCTCTCCCTCAAAGTCACATACTTCCTACTGCAAGTGGCTCAGCCACAATTTCAGTCCAGACCCTCTGACTCCAAATCCAGGACTTTCCGTCCTGATCCTTTGTGGCCTTTCCTTTTTCTGTCACAAATTAGACTCTGCTGAAGCAATCACAGGCAGTGTGGAAAGATATGGTATTTAAATAGCACATGTTAATTGGAGTAATGGCTAAAGGGAAGATGAGGACGTCTAATGGGGCCACCTCAAGCTTCCTTCCTGAGGTGACTGGGAGGATAGTCTCGGGGTAGCAACCCACCACTGTCCCCTAGCCGCTCTACACAAAGCCTGGGTGCTTCACTGCTTGGTGGGGACCACCTATCATGGGCACCTACCTGTTTGGACATTTTGCAAAATAAATTCCTTTGGGTCACAGAGACCATCACATTATAAGGTGTGCGTTACAGAGAGCTGATTTTATCCTGGACAGCCCTGAGACACAGTGGTGACTGTTATCCTTATTTTACAGATAGGGAGCTTGAGGCAGACAGCTAAAGTGACTTGCCCAGGGTCACACAACTAGTAAGTTTTGGAAGCTGGATTTGAAGTCAGGTCTTCCCGACTCCAGGCCTAGTGCTGTTGAATGTGTTTCTGCTATTTCTATGGCCAGCCACCAGAAATGAGTCTAGTCTCACTTGTCTGGGGCCCCACCTTCAGAAGTCCTGGAGTTCAGTGCATGTGGATGACAGGCTAAAAAGAGGAATGTAATTCGGATCAAGATTGAAAGCATTGTAAACATGAAGAACAGCTACTGTCTAGTCTTATCCTTCTTCTTAAGTCAGAAGTAATGTTCTCCAGGGAAGGGAAAGGCAGCACCAGCAAGTCTTCAGCCAAGTTTTCTATAGAAGCACAACCCACTGAGGGGGCAGGCCTAGCCCCACACCAGTGACCTGGAAAATAGATCCAGGAGAGATAATTTAAAAATTATTGGACTACCTGAAAGCCATGATCAAAGAAAGAACCTAGAAATCATCTTCCAAGAAATTCTCAAGGAAAACTGCCCTGATGTTTTAGAACCAGAGGGCAAAATAGAGGTTGAAAGAATCCACCAATCACCTCCTGAAAAAGATCCCAAAAAGTAAACTCCTAGGAATATTATAGCCAGGTTCTGAAATTCCCAGATCAAGGAGAGAATATTACAAGCAGCCCGGAAGAAACAATTTGAAAATTGTGGAAACACAATCAGGATAACCCAGGATCTGGCAGCTTCTACACTGAGGGATCAAAGGGCTTGGAATATGATATTTCGGAGGGCAAAGGAGCTGGGATTAAAACCAAGAGTCACCTACCCATCAAAACTGAGTATCATGTTTCAGGGGAAAATATGGTCATTCCGTGGAATACAGGACTTTCAAGCATTCTTGATGGAAAAAACCAGAGTTGAATAGAAAATTTGACATTCAGATACAAGAAGCAAGAGAAGCATGAGAAGGTAAACAAGGAAAAGAAATCATAAGGAACTTATCAGAGTTGGACTATTTACATTCCTACATGGAAAAATGATAATTGTAACTGATGAAACTTTTCTCAGTATGATAATAGAAGGGAATAGAAATATATATATATATATATATATGTATATATATATAGAGAGAGAGGAGGGTATATGGGCATATGAATACATATGTGAATGTGTGTATATATGTTTACAGGTATACATAGAGGGCACAGGACCAATTTAATAGGAAGGGATGCTGCTTAAAAGGTGAAATTAAGAGGTGAGAGAGAAATATAATGAGAGGAGATGGGGAGAGACAGAATGGGGTAAACTATCATATAGAAGAGGTGAGGGAAAATGGTTACAATGGAGGGGAAGAACAGGAAGGCAAAAGGGAATGGGTCAACCTCATTCTCATTGAATTTAGCTCAGGGAGAGAATGACATACACACTAAATAGGGTATCCCACCCTACAGGAGAGTAGTGGGGGAAGGGGATGAGAGCAGGAGTGATGGAAGGGAGGGCAGGCTTTAGAAAAGGGTCAGAATCAAAATAGAGAATAGAACAAGTGGGAGGTGGGATAGGAGGGAGGGAAATACAGTCAGTCTTTTACAATATATCTACTATGGTAGTGTTTTGCATTAGCTACACATGTACAATCTATACTGAACTGCTTATCTTCCCAGTAAGGGTAGGTGACAAGGGAGGAAGGGAATGAATCTGGAATTCAAAGTTTTAAAATCAAATGTTCAAAAATATACATATATACTATTATTAATACTATTTTACATGTAATTGGGAAATAAGATATACAGGCACTGGGGCATAGAGATCCACCATGCCCAACTGGAAAAGTCGAAGGGGTATGGGAGAAGGTATGGGAGAGAGCAGATTGGAGGAGGGGCTCTCCTGTGGGACCACTATTTTGGGGCAGTGGGTGGGGGAAAAATGGGGAGAAAATTTGTAACCCAAAATCTGGCAGAAATGAATGATGTAAATCAGAAGTTAATAAAGCATTTGAAAAAGAACAGCCCACCACCACATTTCAGCATAACCAGGTCTCTTCCCATATCTCCCCTTTCTCTATCCCTCACCTCTTCTTTAACCTAAAGCCTGTCGCTACCCTGGTGCCTACTGCCCAAATTGTCCTTCAGGTTGCCCTGGGACTCTACTTCCCACAAAAATGCATATGGGTACACCCAGGAACCAGTGCATGGATAGGAGATTGGACAAGTACATCATGACCCATCAGGCTGTAGCACCAGCACAACATTCACAGCTCCCACAGCAACTATAAATATGCTAATATGATTCTCAATTGCAAAACATAACAGATGCTCCATGTAGAAAACAGAAATAAAATGTTTATTCAGACACTAGAAAGCCATATCCCTACACCACAAAGTCAAATCCATCATAGCAGCAAAGAAGTTAATACACCATAGCCCAGCAGGGAGCCACACCATCCTTTAGCCTTCCCATAGCTGTCTCCCTGGGTGCATCCTCTCCCCAGGCCTCCAGCTCTAACTGCTCTGACTCCCAGCTTCCTGTGGGCTCTGCTCCACCCTTCAGCATGCTCCTTCCACCAGAGGCTCCATGTGATTACATTAGGCCTATTAGGGGGCAGGGAAGATCTTCAAATTCCCATTACCATTACAAGATCTTCCATGTCCCTTACATAGCAAAAATACATTAACAATACATTTCATTACACAGATTCAGGAGAGTTTAGGGATAACTGGTGTCAATAAAACTTTGCAACAGTACAACAGGGATAACAGAAAATTAGCCTATTAAACAATATCTTAAGGTGGTGTTTAAGCACAAGCACCCCATCATTCCCCCCTCAAATGATTGGGGCTCAAAATCTTTGGGTAAGGGAATAAGATCTCTTTTTCATCACTACTTCCTGCTGAAACTGGAGATAGAGCTGTCCCTGACCCAAGAAGTTCCATTTGAGAGGTCAGTTCTTTAGCGGATATCCGGAACTTGGTCGACACCCGGTCCAGGGGTGACACATCACAGTTGTGGACAGGGGGTGCCATCCAGCTTAAGCAATAAGGCATCTGCAGGTGGAAGGTACTAAGCATGCAGGAAACAAATCTAGCAAACAAGTTTAACAGACAAAAAGACAAATAGAGGGCCAGCTGCACTTCTGGAGTCCGTGGACTGGCTATCATAACCTCATTCCCAGGAGAATATATGGCACTGTCCTCCTCGCTCCATTCTAATGGCTTGATACCCTGCCACAAGTTCAGCCCACTGACCACTTCCACCTATCCCAGCACTTTCTTTTGTCCAAGTTCCCCTGAAGGTGTGACCAACTTGGATACGATGGTTCAGCAGCGTGTTAGGGGCAGTTCTCACTTCTCTATTCTGTCTAAATCAAGCCCATTTTCTTGATACATTTTATATAGTTCATTCGTTGGAATACCATCAATTTTTCTAAAATCAACCCCTTTTCTCCATAGAGCAGTAAACAATTCTTTTCTTGGCAGTCTATTCTGACTTTGAATCCTCTGGCCATTACTCTTCTCTCACGAGGAAATTTATGGTTTTTAGCTGTGAAACCTTACCCAGCACCTCTGAAAGAGGGTGCCCTGTTTCACCTATGAGTAGAGTCAGAAGTAGGTGCTTGTAAGCGGGAGGAGCCGTCTTCACCATGATATTTCTATGAGGAAGTGCTAAGGGGATTTCATACCACGTATCTGCATCTCCAGCCATGATAGCATTTTCCTTACTTCTTTCTTCAACTTTCTCATAGTCCTTAAGTGAGCAGCAGGGTCTGTCTCCACTAGGCCACACAGAATCAGCGGGATACATTCATCCAGCAGCAGCTAAAGCTAACAGATTAGTCATATTGTTGCCTCCTGCCAAATGAAAGTCTCTAAAAGCTTGCTGGACAAAAGGATTCTGGCAAATACTTACAAGCAGTCTTCTTTATCTAGCACCATCGCAGCAGCTCCATCATCGCTGTTTCTTACCATCCAAGACACTAAGGATTGGGAGAATCTGCTCAAAATATCAGTCATCTCCTGTTGAGTGAAATCCTCAAGTATCTCCTTGAGCACTGTTTGCCCTCCCTGACTCTCTTGCCTTCCTCTCAGTATGGGGAGAGCTTCTGCCCCTGTAGAAGCTTCACTATGAAACAATGTATCACTTAAGATTGTATCCTTCTGTATAACACAAGGACTTTCTAGGGAGTTTTTGTCATAGCAGACTCTAGCCCCAGACTCTACCAAAGCTGTAAGAACTTTCCTCCTGCTACTTTTAAATTTCTTTTTCCAACCCAAATTTACAACAGCCTCTCTCCTTCCAGAGACTCTCCAGTTCTCTATTCCAACACCTGAGACTCAGCTTGCTCTTCTGAAGGAGGGAGCGAGTGCTGGCACTTAGCCGACTCTTGTAACAGTTTGTCTCTGCTTTTACATATAATACTGTAGCCCCTTCTGCTCACTGCCTCCGGCTCTCCCAGGTTTTATTGATCTGCTGCAGCCTCTGTTCCCAGTTTTCACAGAGCCCTGTACTTTTAGACCACTCCCTTGGTGGGGAGGCATAAGACAAAATCCTCCCATCCTGGGATAGCCATTTCTTCTTCTAACTCCCTTCTGCCTCCAACTAGAGGTCTGATGTTTCGCGAGTCCATCCTCGCTGTCAAATGTAGCTCCAGTACAATGTTTACAGCACCCACGATCACAATAGAGACCGTGACTATAACTATCGCGTGACGTTAGATCACAAAAGATGCCAGTCTCTAGATAAAGGATAAAGCTGAAGGATTTATTTAGACACCAGAAAACTGAAACACCCCAAACCAGTAAGCCGAAGTACCAAAGATATTTAGAAGCCATAATAATGCTGAGAACCACAGCATCCTGTAGCCTCCCCACAAACCAATACAAGATCACTATTTACTCACAAAACCCTCTATCTCTTTTGCCTGAATTCCTCCCTGTCCCCAGCTGTCTGTAACTGTCTCCGACTGGCAGACTCACTCTCTGACCCAGCTTGTCTGCGGGCTCTGCTGCTCCTCAGTAAACTCCTCCTACCACAGGCTCCACATGACCACATTCAGCCTATCAGGGGACAGAGTTTATCTTCCCAGCAGGGGAGATCTTCAAACTCCCCCTAGGTATATTAAGGGGCAGGGAAGATCTTCAAATTCCCATTACAGAAAGCAGTAGCCTAAAACCCATGTACTAGAAGGACTTTGGAAAGTACTGGGACAGGTGAAGTAGTCAATATGCTGAACTTATGGCAGTACATCAAGCCATCAATATAGAACAAGAGGACAGTGTCATATATTCACTGATTCATGGGCAGTATCTAATGGGTTAGCTCCATGGCTGCCCATGTGGAAAAATCAAAATTGGGAAATCCATGGTAAACAAGTCCTGGGCAAAGAATTATGGGAAGATATATGGGACATGTCTGTGGTTGCTGATATGCCAGTTTTACATGTAGATGCTCATGTGGCCCTCACCATGCCAGAACGTGAGTACAATGCCCATGCTGATAGACTAGTGATGATTGCTAATGAACATATTGTCCCTACTTTGACTACAACTGATCGTCCGGTATTAGTAAAATGGGTCCACCAAACAGCCAGCTATTTAGGGGTCCAGGCCACACCAGTGGGCACAAGATTCATTGTTAAAGCAGATAGCAGAAGAATGTCATATATGTCAATTGGAAAAGGAGAAAACTGTTCCTTGAATAGTAACTGGGGAGATAGCAAGGGGAAAAATCCCAGCCCAAATCTGGCAAATGGATTATATTGGTCCCCTACCCCAAGAAAAAGGATGCAAATGTATACTTACTGGTGTTGATACCTATTCAGATGTACTGGTGGCTTGTCCTTATAAGAATGTAACCCAGAAGAACGCTTGTAAAACTCCAGGTCTCATAAGTCTATATTATGGAACGCCAATGCAGATTCAAATTGATAATGGGTCACATTTCAAAGGTGATGAGATGAAGAGATATTATATATTAAACAATATAGAATGGATATACCATAGTCCATATTATCCACAAGCATCTGGGTTAATTGAAGGAATGAATGGATTACTGAAAGAACAGTTAAGGAAGTTAAGTTCTAATAATTTGTATCAACATTGGAAAGACAATTTGTCCGCTGCTTTAGGTAATTTGAATAATAGACCATTGGGAGAAAGTACGCCTCTAGCCAGAAAGATGACCCCAAATCCGCATATTAGAAAACAACAAACACATAAGATCCCAAATATTGAGATCAGGGAGGGCTTCATGGAGGGGGTACTTGCAGGAAATGAGGGAGTCTCCAGTAGAGGGAGAAGTAAGGGCATTCCTGGCATCTGGGCCTGCCAGTGGAAAGGCATGGAGACATGAAACCTACGTTGAAGTCTTTGCGATTTCTCTTTATTTTTTTTTTTTTCCATTTCTGCCCTCTGAGGCCAAGGCATCCCTCTTCTACAGGAAAGTCCTTCACCTATTTGAAAACAGCTTTCCCATCCTCCTGAGTCTTTTCTTCTCCCAGCTCCACAGTCTCAGTTCCTTCAGTTGACTCTCATTTGACATTTGACAAGACCCTTCACTGTCCTTGCTACTCCAGCTCATCAGTGACCTTCCCAGACTAGATGTTGTTTGAGCAGGGCACCAGACTTTCCTCCCACTTCATCCTCTCTCAAGATAGCAGGAATCCTGCTTTTCCCTCCAAAAGGGTTGGTTCTGGATGCCCTTCACTCCTTTTCCAGGGGCTGATGTTACTGCCCAGGACTGGTCACACAGCTGCTCCTTGGTAGGAGCCCCTTGGATACCGAGGGCAAGTCGTTCCTTGGAGAGATTGTGGGAATGTGGGCAGACTGCCAGGTCAGCTCTACCCTCGCCTAACAGATGTCCGCCCTTACCCAGTCGGCCCACTTTTACAGAGGTGGGCAGGCTTCTGGATCAGGGAGGCTTGGCGCCGGAATTTTGAGCTGTGTACTGACCAGTCACTGTTCTTGGCCTCTACACATTTCTGCTTGCATAATACCTAACCATTGGCCATGTGGTGTCCCTTCAAAAGCTGACACATTGTCCTTGCAGACTCACTATTCGATTTGGGACTGACCCCTGACAGTCCCAAGGAAAATAAAATCCACTTCCAAATTTTACTCTCGGGGGTCTCTTGTCTTGCTCCTTTTGGCACAACATTATCATGAGAAGGCAAACAAGAAAAGATAAGAGCAAAACCTTGGACAGGTACACTGGTCAGTAAAAGAAACAGATGATTAATAAAAAAGGTCCTGGGCTGTGACTGTCATATTTTCAGGAGGCCTTGTAATGGTTGTAAAGGTCTTATCCAGCCACTTGGGAGACAAGGTATAGAAGACCCTTACCGGTATGGATTCAATGTGGAATGGCTTCATTGTGTGTTTAAATTTTGTATTTCTTCCACAACTAAATGGCTAACTGTGGTCAAAGCAGACAGGTTTCTCTTCCATGAGAGGAGAACGAGTTCAGGAATGTCCCACCATGCTCTAGGTTACCATGAAGGAAGTGTCAGTGTCAGAGAGAAGAGGACATATCGGAGAGATGCTGCAAAAGTGAAATGGACCAGAGATGGTGCAAAGATGAAATGCACCAGAGATGTTGCACAGGTGAAATGGATCAAAGGTAGGACAGAGATGAAATGGATCAAAGATAGGACAGAGGTGAAACGGACCAGAGATCCTGCAGAGGTGAAATGGACCAGAGATGTTGCACAG
>NW_027186373.1:345203-353076 GCF_028583685.1 Petaurus breviceps papuanus | reverse complement strand
TGAAATGGACCAGAGATCCTGCAGAGGTGAAATGGACCAGAGATCCTGCAGAGGTGAAATGGACCAGAGATCCTGCAGAGGTGAAATGGACCAGAGATCCTGCAGAGGTGAAACGGACCAGAGATCCTGCAGAGGTGAAGTTGATGGGCTTTGGCACCCTACTGGATCTGGGGAGTGAGAGAGTGAGGAGTCTGGGATGACTTCTAGGTTGGGAACCTGAGGGAGAGTGGGGCCCTCTACGATAATAGAGAAAGGGGTGGGGCTTGGGGGAAAAGAATGAGCTCAGTTTGGGACATATTGAGTTTAAGAAGTCTACAGAACATCTTGTTCAAAATAACCAGTAGGCAAAGATGGTGGATGTGTGAACAAAGTGAGAATATTTTGAGGATGGTCAAGACATGGCCCAAGGCAGCTAGGTGCCACAGTAGCTAGCATGCTGGACCTGAATTCAGGAAGACTCATCTTCCTGGGTTCAGATCAGATACTTACTAGCTGTATAACCCTGGGCAAGTCACTTAAACCCTCTTTCTCAGTTTCCACATTTGTCGAATAAGCTGGAGAAGGAAATGGCAAACCACTCCAGCATCATGAAGAATTGGATACAATCCCAGTGGCTGAACAAGAAGAAGGCATGGCTATGATTGTAGGCAATAGAAAGGGAGAGATAGAAAATGGGGCAGAGTGGGGATGACAGAGGAGTTTAGGGTCTGGCACATCAACTTGTCCTCCAGGGGCCTCACTTTCAGCCTTCTGCGTGCTCAGCCAACCCTGGGGGAGGGATGTCAGTTCCCCTGTGGTACCTGCTGCATGCCCATCATAAATAATATATCATAAATGAATGCCACTTCAGTCTTTTCTGGTACCTCCTGTGATTTCTTCCTTCTTCTGAATTCCCATGAGTTTACCATCCCTCCTCTGCTCCTTATTTGTGAAGAACATCTGGATACTCTGAGTGATACCTGAACTTTTACATCCTCAAGGATAATCTGGACCCTAGGGGCAGCAGGGGATCCTGTGGACCCACTCACAGGGAAGAGGACCTGGGAGTCTGTAAGTGATTGGGTCATCTCTGCGGCTTGCAAACTTTGCTTCAGCCTGATGGGGTGTCAGAAGTTAGTCTCCTCCAGTGGCAGTGTCTGCTAAGAACATTGCAGCATCTTGAGGATCTTGAAGGTGTGGAAGGACAGTGATAGGAGAAGGGGTTTTCAATAGCAGACTGGTGACCCTGACCCAGGCCCTGAAATCCCAGGATGGAATTGGCCTGGGTCTGAGCTCAGGGACTCCCTCAGGATGGGCAAAATGAGGAACAATGGGAATGGGACCGGGGAAGAAGAGAGGGGGGCAGAAAAGTATCCCCATCTAGGCTCAGTGGCCTAGCTCCCAGGAGGCCAGAAGGAGGCCTCTGGGAATGTGGAAGAGGACAGCCTGGACACAGAGATGAGGAAGTCAAAGAGTGCCCTGGGCTGGAGAAGACAGGCACCAAGGCCAACATGGCAGCTGCCTGCCCAGCTTGAGAGCAGCACCAGCCTTGTTCTTCCTGGCCCGGAGGGCAGAGGTAGGAGCTGAGGTGATGGAAACCTTTTGGAGGCAGATTGAGGTCTTTTATAAAGAAATGCTTCCTACTGTCCCAAAGGGGAGTGGGCTACCTGGACAGGAGCTGGCCTCCCCTGCCCTGGAGCTTTTTCCATGGCAAATGGATGGTCATTTCTGGGGAAATGCAGAGAAGGAAATTCTGGGACAGAGATGGGTTGGACTAAGGGACTGCAGAGGCCCTTCTGAGGCCAAGATTGTGACTGACCATGCCAGGGACAGTGCAGGCAGAGGGGACAGAGCTAGAGGGGGATCTGCCCTTCACCTTGACAGAAACCAAGTCACAGCCTCATAGAACCTCAGAGCCAGAAGGGACCTTAGGGTCCATCTCGCCTGACTTCAATAGGAGGCATCTTCAGGGCTGCTAGGTAGCTCATTGAATAGAGCACTGGCCCTGGAGTCAGGAGGACCTGAGTTCAAATGTAGCCTCAGACACTTAACACTTACTAGCTGTTTGACCTTGGGCAAGTCACTTAACCCTAATTGCCCTGCCTTCCCCCCTCCAAAAAGAAAAAAGAAAAAAAAAGAAGTATCCTCTATCCTTGCTGGCCAGTGGCCAGTCACCCTTGGGGTGTCAGCTCACTCTCTACTAGGTTCTACTGACTTAGATGGGAAATGTTTGTATTCATTCCCAATGTTCTTCCCTGAGGCTTTCTGCTACTGTCCGCATCCTACCCTCTGAGGACAAGGAAGGAGACAACCACAGTGAACTATCCTGAGCAGATCTACTCAGTTTCTTCAATCCAGACTGCATGATCTTTACATTTTAAAATACAACTTTATTTTAAAATGTAATAACCGTTCTTAGCCCATGGGTATTAAAAAACAAATAGATGGTGGGCTAGATTTGCTCCATGGGCCATAATTTGCCAATCCCTGATTTAGAATATGGAGTTAAAGGTTCTCAGAGTTGGAAGGAGTGGCCATCTAACCCAACCCAGCTATGCAGAAGATCCTCACCACATGCCACCATTCCTGCAGCTTGCTGAAGATGGGATGTCCTAGAGCAAGCCTCATTCTCCCATTGGTGCCTCCATTCTGTGAGGGGGCCTGGGCCAACCTGCCTTCATTCCCCTCCAAGCTCCACTGCAGACTTCAAAATCATGTCTCAGCTGCTGCCTCATCCTGGAACTTCCCCTAGTGCCTGAGGCCTCCTCTACCCATCAGTCAGTCAATCAATAAACATGTATTAAGCAACCAATATTTTCTGGGCCCTGTGTTAAGTGCCTACCAGTCCTGTTTCTTGCTTATGAAATATCCTCACTGGCGAGTTCTTCTAAAAGCCTCCCTTCTCAATCATTTTGAAAGTATTTATAGATCTAAGTGTTTTCTCTCCTATAGACTGTCAATTTCTTAAGAATAGGGATAGTTTTATTTTTGGCCTAGTTTACTTAGCATGCAAAACCTGGTATAGAGAAGGTGTTTAATAAATGCTCATTGATTGATTAATTACATGTCTTTGTTTTTTAAGCTTGGACTTTCTCTTCTTCAGAGAACTGTGGATTCTGTCAACCAGTATATTTTAAAATCTGTTTTCAATATGTTCATACAGCTATTTTGTATTATTTCCTATTTTTTTTTAGTGGGGAAGGCAGGGCAATTGGGGTTAAATGACTTGCCCAAGGTCACACAGTTAGTAAGTGTCAAGCGTCTGAGGCTGGATTGGAACTCAGGTCCTCCTGACTTCAGGGCTAGTGTTCCATTCACTTTCCACCTAACTGCCCCATATTTCCTATTTCTTAATATTGATGGTAGATAATTGTCATATTTTTATTGGAGAATTATGATAATTAAATTCACTGTACACATCCTTTTTTCAAGATCAGTCATTTTGACTTGACCAGAATTTATGTGTTCATTCAAAATTGTCTTTTTCTTCTACGTTAAATTTTCTTTTATTTTTATGTTTTTGAGTTCCAATTTGATCATCTCTTTTACTGAAAAACAATACTATCTTGGCAAGAATTTTCATCATATATTTTTAATTGTTTACTCTTATTTGTCTTATTCCTTTCTTTTTTTTCAGAGCTCTGACTTCTGACCTCATTTCTTCTTTTAAAGGTTTTATTTATTTTTAAACTATTCTAAAGATTCTTTATTTTTTTAAGCAATTGGGGTTAAGTAACTTGCTCAAGGTTACATGGCCAGTTATTTCTGGGTGTGGTGCTAAGTATCTGAGCCCAGATTTGATCCCCAGGTCATCCCCACACTGGAGCCGGTGCTCTTACTCACTGTACTACCTGGCTGCCCCTATTCTAAAGATTCTTACAATCATTACCTGATTTCTGGGGGAACTGCAAGATTCATTGCCTTATTCTCTTTTTCATTGGTTTGTTTTTGGTTGTTTGGCTGGTAGATGGATCTCTTTTCTTTAAAGCACACCATTCATCCATTTTCTTGGAATCTTTTCAGGAATGATTTGTTTTTTGTTTTTTCTTTCTGATGAGTTGTACTGTGTGTCTATGTGCTTGGGGGCTGGCCTTTCTCTCTTGCCATTTCAGCTTTTTATCTTCACCCTTTGACTACAATTCCTGGTGGTTTTGCCCAAGCCTCCCTCGTCCTTCCATTTTCATGGTGTGCCCATCCACTTTCCCCTGCCTCGGCCCCTTGGCATAGCCTTAGCCTCCTCGAGGACCACAGTTGAGCTCCCTTTTCCTCCCTCTGGCTCTATGGCTAAGTCTCCCTCTTACCCCTGCCTCCCTACAATTGTGTCCTCTTTCTGTTTAAGCTACTTCTTAAAAGTATGAGATGCTTCCATAGTATGTGTGTGTCTTACTTGTCTTTGGACAAGATTTTCTCACTGAGAACAGCAAGAGTTGAGTTTGTGTTTAAATTACTTTGGAATTATCAATAAAGCAAACCATAAACATTATTAAGCACCTACTCTGTGACAAACACTGTGAGAAGCACTAGGTTAGGTAATTAGACATCCCCTGTTTCCCCTGCCTATCACTTCCCATTTGGTGATGAACCCTTTGGCAATGGCAACACACAATGCCCCAGTCCCCTGTGCTCAGCCCTTTTTGCTTCTACGTGGATGGTGGCAGATTAAGAGAGCAGGGGGGAAGAGGGAGCTAAGAATGATATGGTCTTTATACCACCTAGAATCTTGAACATGACTGTTGCTGGTCTGAGTGCGAGAGCATTGCCTAGTGCCCACCAAGTAGATTATTTCAGGAGAAGGGGGGTTATCTCAATATTGGCACTCTCATTCTACATGAAACTAGAAGACTGCAAAATGTGTTCGTGGTACTACTGACCAAGGCAAATGAGCTTGAAGGTTTTGTCATGAGCCCAAAGGCAAAAGAGTCATCATTTGATGGGATCCTCTGAATGGCCATTAAGGGCTTGGCATCTACTTAGGAAGTCTCTATTGGGGGCCACTAGTATTCTCCTTGTACTGTGTTGGTGCCTGAGATGAAAGTGATGGGGTGCTTGGGATCTATGTTTGTAAAATCAATTTGTAAACTCAATTTGTAAAACCAATTTGTAACATCAGTAATGGTGGGGTGCTTGGGATCTATGTTTGTAACATCAGTCTGTAAAACCAGTTTGTAAAATCACACTACCCTCCTCGCCCCCCAGCTTCAGAGCATTAACTCTGCATAGCAACAACTCAAGAATTGTTTATCTCAGCTTGGAATAGTGACAAGCTACACCTATCAATCCTTCACAAAAGTATCTATAAACATTCCAGCTTAGGCAGCTATAATCTCCCCCTTGTAGAGTGTCCTGATGCCCCATGAATCCTTTGGTACCCTATCTCTGGGCTGACTCCTTGGCTGCCTCAATGAATCCTTCAGGACCCTATCTCCAGGTTCACTCCTTAGCCTTGGTTCCCAGACATCAATCTTGTCAAACGTGATACTAATGGGTGGCAGACTGGGCACTTCTCCATCAGCCCTTGACCACTTAGTGACTTAGTGATGTCTCAAGCCTAAAACCACACCTCCAGGTAGCCCCCCCTAGGGCTTTTTCCCAGTGAATCATGGGCAATACGCCTTCGAAGTTACATTAAAAATGCATGTTCCTTTAAACACTGGCCCCACCTCAACTCCTCCCTAATCCCACCTTTAATCACCTAGTTAGCATAATTGGTTCTACTATGGATTACCCTATAAAAACCTTAATTCTACCCCTTTGAGGTTGCAGGTCCCCCTAAAAGGACTCTTGCCCTCTGTAAAGCGTAAAATAAACTTTTACAACTCTGACTCCAAGTTTGCTTGGGCCTACTGAATTCTTTCAAGACTGAATCGAAGGCTTTCTGGTCTTAGATAAAGATCAGAGTTTCTGCTGAACCTATTGTGAGCCATCCCTCATCAAAAGCAGACATTAACCGAAAGTTGGGAGGTATCTCCTTCACTTTGGATGAAAGAGTCTGTATTTAAAAAGACCTCCAAGGTCTAAAAAAAAGGAATGAATTCAATTAAACAAAACTTTATGTATCCTCATTATTGGTTAGAGGCAGCTAGATGGTGGATTTGGAATCTGGAAGACTCGAGACTTCAAGGAGTTATGTGACCCTGGACCAGTCACTTAGCCTCTCTTGTCCTAAGTTTCCCCATCTATAAAATGGGCACATCTCCTAGGGCAGTTGTGAAGATCACAGGAGATGATATTTGTGAAGCCCTTGGTAAGCCTTAGAGTGCCTTCTATCTACATCCTAGCTATCATTGTTATTACTATCTGATAGTGGGGGCACATGTTTGACGGAGTGTTATACAGAAGAGGGCATAGACTTGTTATGCTTATTATTACTGTGAGAGGTAGTAAAGGGTTAAGTTTCCACAGGACTGCAAAAACTGCTGAAAAAAGGCTACTGATAAGAGGAAAGTTAGCAGACCAGACAGGAGCCTTAGGGAGAAGTCGGATTCACACTTCCCACAGAACTCCTAGACAACACTAAAGTAAAAATAAAAAGAAGCTGGCAACAGCATGTGGGTTTTTTTTTTTTTTTAAAGCAATTGGGGTTAAGTAACTTGCTCAAGGTTACACGGCCAGTTATTATTTCTGGGTGTGGTGCTGAGTGTCTGAGCCCGGATTTGATCCAGGTCATCCCGACACTGGAGCCTGTGCTCTTACTCCCTGAGCCACCTGGCTGCCCCTCAGCATATGGGTTTGACCAGTTAGAAAGCAGACAACAGCCTTGGGACTCTCAGGCCCAGATAAGGACACATCTAGGTTAGACCAGTGGGGAGTCAGTATTCCAGAGTTATTACTGAGCTTGCTTAATTTCATATATTATGTATATTATCTAACACCTATCTAGAATTAGAGCCTCATTAGTAATAATGTATGATAATGAGAGAGGCATACCCTAAAGAGAATGTGCCAATCAGTCCTCTGAGGGGGGATCTGCACCAAACTAATGGCATCAAAGTTGCTTCGCTTTAGTAGCCTTCCTAAAGAAGGGAGGAGTCCATGTCTGGTCAGAAGTGATCAATTCCTCAAGGATTTCCCCTTAATACACTTCTTTGCACATCAGATTTTTGGTATTCATTGTGTTTTCTTTTTCCAACTTGACATTTCCAACATTACTATCAGCATAGTGAATAGGAAAAGAAGATTCCTCCCAACAATGAGCATGGCGGTTCGACTGGATGGTATCAAGACTTTTCCACAGACACTGTTCCATGCTCACCTTGGCCCTAGTGCTGAGGAAGGACTTAGGTGAGATCAGATGGGGAGATGAGAGCTGATGAGGCATGGGCCTTCTTGGTCCTTTCATGTGTTCTGACAAGTTCAGGTCTCTGCCCATGGATGGCACAGATTATCTTCAGCTGGATCGGGCTGAAGATCGATCATTCAACTTCTTCCTGCTCAGGGAAGAGAGAAATGGATGGCTTTTGCTTATATCTCATTGTCACCTAAGGGGAAGCATCTTGCTTATCTGCACATCAGATGATCGTAGCATTTGTGTCTGGAAGGAACCTTAGAGACCAACCTCTCATTTTAAAGACAGAGAAACTGAGTCCCAAAGCAATGAACTGAGATTCCCAAGGCAACATAACCTGTTCCCATCAGGGCCAGGATTGGAACCCAGGTCTTCCTGACACCAAACCCAGCACATGATAATGCCTCTTCATGTAGAAGGTGCCCTATAATCTCAGGGTAATTATACATTTGTATGAAGCAAATGTGAATAGCCATATATGTGCCTGTTCTTATTATGTGAAACCCATGCCTTTTATTAGTGCTACCATCATTATCACTACCATCATCACCATCACCACCACCACTGCCATCATCACCATCATCATCATCACCATCATCACCATCACCA
>NW_027186373.1:316602-325203 GCF_028583685.1 Petaurus breviceps papuanus | reverse complement strand
TACAAACACAGCACCTAAGGCTTGCATAGCACTTACTGTGTCCAAGGCACCACACTAAGTGCTTTACAATTTGTATCTTATTTGATCCTCACAACAATGCTGGGGGATAGATCTATTATCATTTTCATTTTACAGATGAGAAAACAGGCAGACCAGGCTGAAATGACTCATCCAGGGTCATTCAGCTAGTCCATATCCAAGGCTGGATTTGAACTCACCTCCATCCCCTCTGCCACATAGCTGCCCAGCCTTATCTTCATAACCTGTGGTGCTATTTTTGTCTGTCTTATAGATGAGGAAACTAAGGCAGAGAGAGCAGTAAAGTCCTTCTGCCCGTCTGAGGCTGGATCTGACCTCTCCCCTCCCTGCTGCTGTTGCCATAGTCTGTCTATGCTGTCATAGACTCCACAGCTCCACCAAGGTGTCTGTGTACACGGGACCCCTTACTTTGCTTGTTCAAAGCCCAGTAATCTTCCCACAGGAAATCAGTGGCGCTGTCCATATCTTTCCAGTATTTTTTTCTTGCCATGGGTAGAACTGAAGACCATGGACCACTGGATTCTATGATGCTGCAACTGACAGGTGTTTCAGGAGGCTCCTGGGGACCTCTGGCTCTGGGAGGGAGCTCTTCATCATGAAAGGCTGGGAGGGGCAGCAGTGATTTGGGGTGGCCATGTGTGGGCAGACCCAGCTTCTGCTCTGCCGATGAGGCCATAGCAGGCCTCACCCTGAGCTTTTTCCACCAACAACCCTTATGTTTCTCAGTCCCTAGAGGGCAGTAGATTTTTCATGCAACCACCCTTGACCTGACTTTTCTTTAAACATATATTTTATTGAAATTGTTTTGATATCACTTTTAATGCCCAGTATATCCCTCTCCCCTGCTCCACCCCAGCCAATCCTTGTAACAAAGAATCGAAAACAAAAACAGCAATTCAGCATAAGTAACCAAGTCCTCCATCAAAGCTGACATTGTGTGGTGTCCCCTACCCACAGCACATCAAAGCTGACAGTGTGTGGTGTCCTCTACCCACAGCACATCAAAGCTGACAGTGTGGGGTGTCCCCTACCCACAGCACATCAAAGCTGACAGTGTGTGGTGTCCCCTACCCACAGCACATCAAAGCTGACATTGTGTGGTGTCCTCTACCCACAGCACATCAAAGCTGACAGTGTATGTAGCGTCCCCTACCCACAGCACAAGTGCGTTTCCCTGTCTCTGCCAGGCTCGGGGTTTCATCTGGATTTCTGGTGTCTGGTTCTTTTCATTTATATTCCTGTAGTCTTGTGTATGTTGGTTCTTAGTCCTGCTTACTTCAATCTGCATCATTCCATCTAAGTCTTCCTGGGCTTTTCTGGGCCCAGCATGCCTCATTGTTTCTTCCAGAGCAGGCTGGAAGAACCATTGCATTCTATACCATTCCATTCATTCATTTCATTCCTGGTTTAGTCATTCCCCAATCAAAGAACACCTACTTTCCAGGAGACATTGCAGTCTTTTCTCCTACAGGAAATGCTGCTGGAAACCTCTTGGGGCATGTGGATCCTTTCTCTCCATCTTTGAGCTTGTGGCCCATATCTGTCAAGCTCCTGTGTCCTTTTTTTGTGGAAGCTTCTCCCTGGGAGACAATGGACCTCCAGCTATCCCTCACTTGGCTGCTGTGGCACTTGGAGTGGCTTTCACTCAACACACCCCATTTCCTGGGCTGGGCCTTTCTTACTAGACCCCTGAACTTCCATAGAGGGCTGAAAATTTGAACAGATAGGACAGAGGCAGCCAGTCAGCACTTATTGGCTGACTGACTAAAGGATATACATGGGTTTTTTCTTTGTTTTTTTTTTTTATTAAAAACAATTGGGGATAAGTAACTTGCCCAAGATTACACAGCCAGCTTTTTTATCTGAGGCCAGAACTGATCTCTGGTCCTCCTGACTCCAGGGCCGGCGCTCTTACTCACTGTGCCACCTAGCCACCCCTCTCAGAGCCACTTTCAAAACAAAGTTGCTGCCAACAATATGTGGCTTCATGTTCGAGGACCTCAAGCATTCGCTTGTATGCTGCCAGTGGAGGGGAGCTCACTCCCTCCTGGCACAACCCTTTTCCCTGTGTGCCCAGCTCTGATCATTCCTGGGAACATCAAGCCTCCTGACCCTTCAGCCATCCCCTATCACGCTGCCTCCTTTTGTCCAACCAGACCTTGGCCAGCTCCTCTCCCAGTCATTCCAAGCTCAGGTTCTCCCAGTCCTTCAGGCTGGACACCATCAATTTCTTTGACACTTTCTGATATGACACAGACCCCAGGCCTTCGACAGTAGTGCCCTGCTAGCCCCCCCCACCCCCACCCCCATTACTCTGCAGCTTTTCCCTCCTCACTTTTCCCCACCTTATTCAATGGGTTTGCTGAGACAGGAAGGAGCAGGGGGAGAGCAGGATTTGCTTGGAGAATGAAATATGCAAAGAGAAGCTTAGGGACTCTGCTTAAGGCCTAGGCACAGAGCCCACTGAGAGGGGTTGGCAGAAATGGAGTAGGGGCTGGGGACCTAGGGACCTGAACTTTCTTTTAAACTGGAATTAAAAAAAAAGTTATGCACACTCACACATACACATATATACATATATTTGCTTTTTGGAGGGGGGAAGGCAGGGCAATTGGAGTTGCCCAAGGTCACATGGCTAGTAAGTGTTAAGTGTCTGAGGCCAGATTTGAACTCAGGTCCTTCTGACTCCAGGGCCAGTGCTCTATTCCCTGTACCACCTAGCCGCCCCCTAAAATTGAATTTATTTTATACAGACTATATGGTATAAATGTGGGGGAGAATTCCAGGAAGAAATAAGAGAACCCACACATCCCCCCTTTCCTCCCTCCTCCATCTCCATGTCCACTGAGACACCCCTCTCCTTTTCTACCCTTTGCCCTGCCTGGCATTTTGGGTTAGGGAACTCCAAGCAGGCACTGCTTCTGTGTTAGGGGAGGAGCTGACCCTTCTGCACCTTGACCTCCTGGCCTCTTCTGGGGAGATGCTTCCCCACCTTTGAAGGATCCTGCTGCTTCTTCTTCCCCTCCCTCCGTGGGGGTCACACCTGGCTGCCCAGAGCCTTCCGCTGCGGGGATCCCAGAGGATGTTGGCTCTCGGACCTGTTGTTCTAGCCTGGCACGTGGTAGACACTTCAGAAATGCAGACTGATTGCTTGATCTTCTGTTGCTTTCCCCCCCTGTATCCAAGAAGAAGAGTCTGTGGGGGGAAGGGGTCCCCCAAGCCCCTCACTCTAAACACAAATTGTCAATAGTGGGCCTTCTCCTAGGGCAGACATTAGCAGCTATAGAAAGGTCTCTGGCAGGAGAGAGTGGGTTTTGAACTCAGACCAGGAAAGTCAGGAGGCCAAAGTGAGGAGGAGGGAGTTGGGGGTGGGGGTGGGGGGAGGGGGAACAGGAACGGAAGAGATAGAGTGATGTGTGCAAGGAACTTTGCAACTGCGGCATGCAGTTGGACTGTAGTGTGTGTGTAGGGGGAGGGGGGAAAGAAGGGGGAGGGAAAGAAGGGAGGAGGAGAAGGGGGGAAAGAAGGGAGATGGGGAAGGGAGGAGAAGGGGGAGGGGAAGAAGGCTTCTGTCATTCCTGAGCTGCGTTCTCTCCCTTCCCCTGCCCAGCTTCCAGCACTGTGCTTTCAGGGGTTTTTGCTCCGGGACAGCCAGCTCCTGTCCGAGTTCACGAAGTCGGTAGCGGCCGCTGAAATAAATCTACACCAAGCAGAAATCAGAGAGGGAAAAGCCTAGGCTTGACCTGCCTCAGCGCAGCCTGGGGGCTGAAGGCCAGTGCTGAAAGTGAGCCCTGAGTGCAGGTGCGGATTCTCCCAAGCTTCTTCTTGACCAAGTTACGGACACACACCGAGAAGCTGTCCTTTCATGCGCCGCGATCTGGTACCTCGCTCTGGGGTCACAGAAGTCAGAGGGAGGAGCGATCCCATAATCCCACCCTTCCTTCCATGCCTTCTCATACATGCTCTAAGGAAACACGCCTAGTTAAACAGACTCTCTAGGTAACTCTCTAGGTAACTAGGTCAGGTTAGAGATTAAACTAAATTTGGACGTTCACAAAAGGCTGAGTGAGAGGGGAAGTTCCCTTGTCACCGAGGTTACCCAGGGATCAGGGACAGCTGGGATCCTTCCTCCGGCTTCCTATCTGAAAACTGTTTGAGGCCATAAGCTAGTGCTCGGTCCCATCGGGCCCGGATCAGTCTGCTCAATACCCCCCTAAGCAGGAGCGCAGCTCTGACCTCCCCTCAAATAGTGCAAATTAACAAAAAGAAACCAAAGATTGGCAAACACCGCCCCTGCACCCCACCCTGCTCCTCCGCTGGGGCCCTGCTGGGACACAGAGTCCGGCGCTCATCCCACAATGTCCCACTCCAGCCCTGAGGCCAGGTAAAGCCTTGGTCAACAGCCCAGCCCGGGTCCGGCCGCCCAGCCCGGTCCGGCCCCTCAGTCCGGGTCCCGCCGTCCATCCCAGGTCAGGTCCCTCAGCCTTGGTCCCGTCCTTCAGCCTTGGTCCCGTCCCTCAGCCTTGGTCCTGCCGCCCAGCCCGTGTCCTGCCACCCAGCCCGGGTCCAGCCGCTCAGCCTTGGTCCCGCCGCCCAGTCCGGGTCCGTTCCTTCAGCCCTGGTCCTGTCGCCCAGCCCGGGTCCCGCCTCCCAGCCCGGTCCGGTCCCTCAGTCCGGGTCCCGACGCCCAACCCGGGTCAGGTCCCTCAGCCTTGGTCCCGTGCCTCAGCCTTGGTCCGGCCGCCCAGCCCGGGTCCCGCCGCCCAGTCCAAGTCCCGTCGCCCAGCCTGGGTCCGGCCGCTCAGCCCTGGTCCGGTCCCCTCAGCCTTGGTCCCTCCGCCCAGCCAGGGTCTGGCCGCTGCTGCCGAAGGCTCCAAAGCCTGACCCTCCATCCAGCCCAAATGGCCTCCGTCGCCAGGTCATCCAGGCTCTCTGGAGTCCTTCAGGTGGTGGGAATGGAGCTGGAAGGACACATCCTGCCCCGTGGGGGAGCTTTCAAGCGACACCGTGAATACAGCTGCTGTGGGTTGGCTGCCATTGTCACTGAGCTGCGCCCGGGCACGATGGGGAAGGGCCAGCCTCTGCCCGGGCAGGAGACCAGGAGGGAGGCGTGGCTTCTGACTGGCCCAGAGAATGCCTGGCACACAGTAGGCAGCTTAGGCTTGTTGGCTGACTGAGCGTCCCTGGCTGAGGGATTGCCTTCAGCTTGCACACACCCTCGGGGGACCTTGGGGGGGAGAGCAGCAGGCATGTTTAAAGGACTTCCTGTGTGCCAGCCACTGTGCTAAGTTCCAGCCCGGGGAAGCACGCTCTCCCTACCCCCATTTTACAGGAGAGGAAGATGGGGGAGTCCGGGGAGGAAGGGCCCCGGGGGCAGAGGGCCGAGGAGTCTGCGCGGCTCCTCACAGCCTTGGGCAGGCGGGGCCTGCAGAGAGTGGCCTCCACTCTCCCGCTGGGAGCGGAGCTCTGCTCTCCCTTCCAGCCGAAGCGGCCATTCCCTCCGGCGCATTCTTCGCGTATTCTCATTTAGATGGACGTTTTCTCCTTTTGTGCTATTCGCGACTCTCTTTATGGTCAGCAGAGTTTGGTAGGAAGGGAGTGGGAGGCATGTAGGGCTAGAGTCGGGATGGCGACCAGCTGCCAGGAAGGGAGATGCCCAGCCTCCCTTCTTCAAGGGAAGGCAATGGCCTTGGGGACAGGGAGGGCCAGATCCCGTCTCCCAGCCGGCCTACTCACGCCCCTATAGATCTGGCCAGCTCCCCTACTCAGGCACTTTTTCATTTAATAGAACTACCCCCAGCGGTAGGTGCTGTTATTCTGATCCCCCTTTCAGATGAGGAGACTGTAATTTCCTGGCTTACCCAGGGGTTCACCCATAGCTAGTCGGTGTCTCATGTGGAATCTGAACCCCCTGGTTTTCCTGACTCAGGGCAAGCTCCATCTCTTAGACCTCATTAAAATTTGAAGAGCAATCCAAAGCATATGGAACCTGGGAACAAAGTGGTGCCTTCGTCGCCCTTCTCCCAGGCTTTCGTGGAAGTCCAAAGCTCTGATGCTTTGGGGGCTTCAGCTTCCAGGATGGGCGCTTCCTCCAACTCCCAGCCACCTCCTCTTCCAAACTCCTGAGTTTGGAGATGTCTGGATTTGCTTCCTTGAACCTTCTTCAACCCCACCCCCACCTTCTACTCTGGGCTCCACAGCAAGGGCCTGGCTCTGCTGCTGATCAATCCCTGATGATGAGAGCTTGCCATTTGATCCCCTGGGCCTGCCTGCTTGTTGGTGAGGAGGCTGCCCCAGTCCCTGTTTGAGGTGTCTGGATCTCAGGACTCGTGTCCAGCCTGCCTAACAGCCAGAGTCCCCTCAGACAGAGACCTCCAGGGAGGGGGAGCCCACTTCTCCCAAGGGAGCCAACAGCACTCTTATGGGTAGTGTGGGAGCAAGGAAGAGCAGCTCTGGAGTCACAGGACCACTCTCACCTCCTAACTGGGTGGCCTGGGGCATGTGGCCAAGTCTCTTGGGGCCTTGGTTTCTTTATCTGTAAAATGAGCCAGTTGGAATGGACTGTGGCCTCAGAGGCCCCTCTCATCTCTTCTGGTCTGTGAGCCTGCATTCCTTAACCGTTGGAAGTCCCCTTTGTGGAGCTGAGGGAAAGGGAAATGACAGCACTGGCTAACAGAGAGAATGGAGGGGGGGAGCTAGGCAGAAGGTGAGAAGGGAGGCTCTGTACCATAAAACACTGCACGGGTGGGAAGCAGAGTCACCAGGGCTATCTCTAGGGCCCTGGGCAAATCACCTCCCTGGGGGTCTCCCTCAACGGACTGCTGAGGGGCCAGCCCAGATCCTGCTCTGGGTGTCAGACTGGAAAGGGGAAGGAGGAGCGAGGCTTGCTGGGCTCACCAGCCTGGGTCAGGCTGTCCAGCATTGCTCAGAGGAAGTCATTCCAATATGCCAGGCACCGTGTTAAACCATTTATATGATCTTCTCTTCTGATCCTCCCTCACAACAGGCCCGTTTTACAGATGAGAAAACTGAGGAACAGTGACT
Organism: Petaurus breviceps papuanus; assembly: GCF_028583685.1. NCBI lineage: Eukaryota > Metazoa > Chordata > Mammalia > Diprotodontia > Petauridae > Petaurus > Petaurus breviceps. The sequence continues at coordinate 318,120 of NW_027186373.1, read as the reverse complement.
TGCCCAGGGTCACTCTTCTGATGCTGCATTCCTGACTCCAGGCACAGGGCTCTGGGCCCTCTGGCGCCCCCAACTGCCTCTCATTGGCTGTTAACCAGGCCTCCTTCAGCCTTCACCTTCTCCTTGTGCTCGGGGAAAACCTGGCTCCCTGAGGAGAGGGCACATGGCCCGCCTCTCTTCTCCACTGCTTTGGTATTTCGTGGGACAGCTCATAAAGCAGGAACGGTCCATTCAGATGGTACCTTCCTGTGGGGCCCATCCAGACCCTTGCCAGCTCACACCATCTGCTACCCCTGAATGCCTTATCCTTACCCTGGGCAGCCCCAGCCAGTATTCTGTAGTGGAGAGAGCTCCTGCCTTGGGGACAAGGAGAGCTGAGCTCAAATCCAGACTCAGACATTAGCTCGGCAATCTGGGTAAAGGAATATTTGTTAATCACTCACTAATGACAATCCTTAGCATTTACATAGAGGTTCAAAGCCTGCCAGGTGCTTAACAAATATCTGATCCTCTCAGCCCTGGCAGGTAAGGTAGGTGCTCCTGGTATCTGTTTTACAGGTGAGGAAACCGAGGCAGATAGTGATCCAGTGACTTGCCCAGGGTCACACTAAGCCTCAAAGGCCAAGTTTGAGCTCATCTTCCTCCCTTCAGGCCCAACACCCAGTGCCCAGCACCCCCTCCCTGCTCCCTGCTGGGTGGCTGAGGAGGCAAAGAAAGGCTGCAGCTGTCCAGCTCACAGTCTAAATGGGGGAAACACTGAATGAGCTCTGGAGAGGGGACATTGGAGATGATCGGCAGGGCAAAGGCAGGGAAGGAAGGGAAGGTGGGAGCCAGGATGGTGGGAGGAGGGCGGCATGCCAGGTAGGAGACCCAGCCAGTGCAAAGGCATGGAGTCAGGAAATGGAGAGGCATGTGTGAGAAACAGCAAGGACCTTTTAACTGGGCCAGAGAAGATGTGAGGGGAAGCAGAGCAGGAGCAGAATGGAAAGGCAGAAACAGACCAGGATGGGAAGAGCGCTTTGGCTTTGCTCTTGGAGGTGGTGAGGCCGGGGCTACAACCAAGGGCTTTCCTCTACATACAGAGGATGTTTCCCTCCACCTCTTCCCAGGGCTGCCAGAAATCCTTCTGCCTGCAGTCTGCAAGCACCCGGGTCTGCAAGTTGTACAGGCCTATCTTAATGGATTGAGTGGTGTGTGTGTGTGTGTGTGTGTGAGTTACTCAGTCGGTGGTCAGACCTGTGCATTAGGAAAATCACTTTGGCTCCTGAATGGAGAATGGACTGAAGAGAGACTTGGGGCAGGCAGATGTCCTGTGGTGTGCCCCTGGGTATCAGACATAATTGGGATAGACAGAGAGACAGAGACAAAGACCGAGAGACAGAGAGGGAGAGAAATACAGAGAGTGCGAGGGAGGAGGGAGGAAAACAGAGCAGACACAGAGAGAGAGAGAGGCAGAGAGACATAGAGGGAGAAAAATCGAGTGGGAGGTAGGAGAGAGGGAGAGAGGGAGACCGAGAG
>NW_027186373.1:291425-316502 GCF_028583685.1 Petaurus breviceps papuanus | reverse complement strand
AGGCCATAGGAAATGCACCAGAAGAGAGGCTGGGATGGGAAACACATGAGAGACACAGCTCGGTCATCTGGAAATACTCTGCATGACTGCAAGTCAAACTGCTCGCCTTCTCAATGAGGGGGAAGAGGAAGAGGGAGAGAATTTGGAACTCAAAAGTTTAAAAAAATGATTGCTAAACATTGGTTTTACATGTAATTGGAAAAAAACAAAGTATTTTAAAACAAATAAGAAAAGATAAGTGAAAAAGTGGGGATGAGAGAGGGAGGTGATCTGTGGGAGGAGAGGGGATGGAAGGGGGTCAGCCCAGCCTCATCATGGGAGATGGGGAGGGAGGGGAGAGGGGCAGAAGGCACCTGAGTGGTGGGAGGAGAGGGGATGGAAGGGGGTCAGCCCAGCCTCATCATGGGAGATGGGGAGGGAGGGGAGAGGGGCAGAAGGCACCTGAGTGGTGGGAGGAGAGGAAGTTACAGGGAATGGCCTCAATTTAGGAGGTAGGGTCTCAGCTGAGATAGTGGGGGGAGGGGATTGCCTGGAAGCAGGGAGGGCTCAGTGGAGATTGTCACATAGACTTGTAGTGGACCCAGTCAGAACTACCTCATGACCTTCTCCAGTTTCCTTTAGCAGCAGTGGGAGTTGATCTGAAGGCAGAGAATGATGGGCATGCACCAAGGCTGGGCCTGGCAAGGCACAAGGGGTGATATGCTAGGGGAAAGGGACTCAGGAGAGGACTGTGTAGAGGGAAGGTGTTTCACCAAGGGGTCAGGACCGGGCACAGAGGAGAGAGCTGAGGGGTGGAGGGATTGGAGGTCATGGTTTGGATAAGGAACAGGCAGAAGAGGAATGTGGACAAAGGCATGGCAGAGCCCATGGACAGACAGTGAGTTTGTGGTGATGGCACATGGTGATGTCATATGCTTGTCTCTGGGGGTGGCTGAGGTGCAGTGGGGATGGGGCAGATAGAGGTCCCCCAGCTAGTGTATGTCTGAGCCTGGGTCCGAACTGGCAGGATGAGCTTGGGGACTTGCCAAGGTCCAAAGATGGGGGCTCCCATCCTAGCCCAGTCCCGGGCACAGCAGTGGTTGATGCTGTCATCTGGCTCTGGAGCTGAGGACAAAGTGAGCCCACAGGAGGTGGGGAAAGGCAGCTTCAGGGCTGTACAAAGAGCACCCAGAAAAAGGGGCCACCTGGGGAAGGCCCCGGGGGCCAGCAAGCAGGAGGCCTCTTGGCTCAGAGAGCTTCCCCCATGGAGCCCCCTGTCCCTGGGGCAGTTTGCAGGGCAGCTGGCACCAATGGCTCTCACCTTTGCCTTAGTATAAACATCCTGACTCTTGCCTCTGGACTCTGTTGACTCTGGAGGATAGAGTGAGGCAGAGGACCTGGTGAAGCTCTGGTTCACTTACATCTAATTCACTCGCAAGTCAAGACACCCCCCTCATGGTGCCTTTGGTCCTCTTTGAGAAGGAAGGCTAATTAAATCTGGCTGGCTAATTGAGATGGGGACTGGGCCTCAGTGTCCCCATCTGTAAGATGAGGATGTTGGACTAGGCTCCTCCGAGGTCCCTCTGGTTGGGAGGAAGAAAGGGTGCTTGAGCTGAGCCTTCAAGAAAGTCAGAGATTCTGACCTAAGGGGAGCAGAGAGGAGGAAGAATGTTCCAGGCACTGGAGACAGCCAGGGCAAAGGTGTGGCAATGTGTGTGAGGGACACTGGCCCTGCATCGTTTGACGAGGGGAGATGGATAATAAAGCTGTGTAGGGAGGGGGAGACCAACTAATCACTAAACACCTATCAATCACCTGTGTGCCAGCCTCTTTGAGAAGCTCTGGGGATACTGAGGCCAAAGACAATCCCTGCCCTCGGAGAGCTCACGGTCTAACAGGGGAGACAAAGCAGGCTGCATGTGAGAAGTAGTGAAGGGTTAAGGTTCTACAGAGACAGAGACTTTGCTTTGGGGCAAAATTGCTGAAAGAAGGCCACTGAGAAGAGCCAGGCTAGCTGGCCAGATTCCCAGTTCCCATAGAACTCCTAGACAACATAACAGTTGAAAAACAAAAAGAAGCTAGCACTCAGTGGGTCTGACCAATTAGGAAGCAGACACCGGCCTTGGACTCAGGCCCAGTCTTAAGGACAGTCAGGTCAAACTTGTGAGGGGGTCAGTAATCCAGGGTGATTACTGTGATTGCTTAATGAACCTCATGTATTATGTGTATGATCTAACACCCCTAGCCTAGAATTAGAGCCTCATTAGTGATAATATATGATAATGGGAAGGTGTACCCAGAGGACATCCAGCCAATCAATATTCTGAAAGCGAGTCTGCACCAAACTGGTGGCATAAAAGTCGCTTTGGATCCACCCTCCTCCTTCCACCAGAAGGGCTGAGCCCACTTCTGGCCAGAAGTGATCCATGACTCTGGATTTCTCCCTAATTAATTTCTTTTGATATCAGATTTTTGGTATCAATTGTCCCTTTGCTTTTCCAAGTTGGCATTTCCAACGTGCAGAATAAATGTGCACTCAGTAAGGGAGGGAAGGCTCTGGAGGAGGAGGGGCTGGGGAAGAGGGTATTTATTTATTATAGCGCAGACTTGAAGGAGGCCAGGGCAGTCGGGAGGCAAAGAGGCAGGAGAATGTTTCAGGCACGGGGTGGGGTTGGGGGAGGGCGCCAGACAAATGGACGAAGGCAGAAAAGGAGGAGGAGAGACGGTGAGCCCAGGACAGAGCTCGGAGCTCGTTACAGAAGGGAGGGGGAGTGTGGTCGGGGGCAACAGCCAACAGCTACCAGGGTTTTGATTGGGTGGTAGATGTGGATAGCACGAACTATTCATGATTAGCATGAACCAGGAGGAGAGATCACTGCCTGATGAAGGAAGGGGGAAGAACCCGGGTGTCATTTGTGAGCAAGGAGCGTTCTAACTCTCTGCCGACCCCTCTGTGCGCTCCCCTTTGACAACGAGTGAAGCCAGATGTCAGTGAGAGGTAGTAGACTGAAGGAATGAGAGAAGGATCAATTTAATATGAAGGAACATTTGTGACCTATGGAACAGGCATTCCAGAGGGCACGGAGGAAAGTCTGGGTGGAGTTGGGATGAAACAGTGGGGTGGGGGCATAAAGGAGGATGAGAATGAGGAATCAGGTGGTGATGGGGCTGAGGAGGATGATCTGCTGGGGTTCAGAGCCCCGGGGCTATGAAGGGTGTGTCCAGGAGAGAGAATGGTCTTAGTCGTGGAGGGCACCGCCCCTCTCTCCTCAGGCATAGCAGAGGCCAGATGCCTGCACTCTAGGGGACGGCTTCTTTTCTTGGTCCCCCAGGTTCTCCGAATCCCAGTTGGGCTGGAGGAGGAGGTGAAAGATCCCTTGTGCTGGTGCAGATGGAAGAGGTTGCTTTGGGGCACATGGAAGATGCCCAGCCTGGCCCCTGCTGGCCTTTTTCCTCAGGGAGTTTTACTGCTCTCTAGGGCACCCTCTGTCTGAGCTCTTCTTACCTAACTAGGCTGGCTCTCAGGGGGTAAAAAATAAAGCAATACGCAGAAATCTTGCCAGACATCCCTCATACGACTGTATCGGTAAAGAAGGGGTCAAATCATCTCCGCTGTACAATACGATGGTACGGAAAAATAGAAACCATCGGAAACCCAAGAGAAACAGCGAGTGAGATAAGGGACAGACTTGAGCAGGAGGCAAAGCGCTTCCGAAGCGCATGGGAAGCCCCTGCATTTCTGCAGAGTGGGAGGAGCCAGTGCTTCGGTCCCTGGGTGTTGGCCTACCAACAGGGCAAACTCCAGCAAATGGAGCAGGAATCCATGAGTACTTGGAGAAAGAGCCACCTAGACCCGTCAAAGATGCTCAGCTAAGGGGCCACCATTGCCACCGTCTCCCCTCTCCCAGAATTCAGTGCCTACCATGGCATCTCTTGAGGCTGCTTCATAGTCTTGAAAGGATAAAAACGAACCACCCAGTGGAATTCTGGGAGTAGGGGAGTACATGTGAAGGGGGCCCGGGACACACATCAGAGCCCCCTCGGCAATCAGAAATGGCCTTGGCTGTAAAACGTTTTCAAAGATGCAGACCAATTATTTTTAATTTGTTTTATTTTTTGCAGGACAATTGGGGTTGTGACTTGCCCAAGGTCACACCCGGCTAGTGTGTGTGTGTGTGTGTGTGTGTGTTATGTCTGAGGCCGGATTTGAACTCAGGTCCTCCTGACTTCAGGGCCGGTGCTCTATTCACTGAGCCACCTAGCCGCCCAATACTGGCAAATTTGCAGCCCCTTCCTATGGGCCTGGCTCTGAGTTGGGACCAGTATTAGCCCCTGCCCTCGAGAAGTTTACAATCCGGGAATTGCTGGAATGCCGAGTGTGTGGCCGATTCGTGGGACCCCGAGCCACAAAGCATCTGGGAAGGTCCTCGAGAGAGGCTGGTGAGCACCTGGTCCCTGCCCAGGAGGTCACACTCTGATGATGCAAGAGGACCCCAACCCGGGGCTCAGAGAGGCCTTTTATGGAAGGGAAGCGGGAAGCGGGAAGCAGGTGTACACCAGGTCTAAGGGAAGGGACTGCCCATGCAAAGGCACAAAGGCAGGAAATGAGGAGCAGGGGCCAGAGTGTGAAGGACCCTTTGGGGAGCCCCCCTCTCCACCTCCAACTAGTCATAGGGTTGGTTAGACTAATTATGGGTATTGTGCACCCGGTTGGGGTCTCCCCCTTAGAATGTGAGCGGAAGGCAGGGATGGATAGAGACCCCAAACTTTTGACCTCAAAGACTCTGCGGTCCCACCCTGAGTACTGGCTGGTGTGGAGCTATTTGGGGTGGAGACACACCAGAGGGACCCTGTCTCCAGGGTGGCTCCCGTGACCAGAATCCCCCCAGTTCCAGGTGGGACAGACATCGATCACCCCATTGACCAATCAGAATGTTTCCTGCCAGGACACCTCCCCCCATCCCCCAAGTCCCCGAAAGGTGGGCAGTTTGACTGAGGCCTAAAAAGGGGTTGCCACTTGAAGGGCACAGTCTACTCCCTGCCTCAGTTTCCCAGCTGGGAAGAGGCAGAGGAACGATCTGATTGGCCCCACAAGCTCCCAGCTGTGGAAACACTTGTTGCAGGTGCTGCTCTGAGGGACCTAGCTCAAGCACACATCACCGTCTTAAGAGTGTAAGTACCCCGTTCTGTCCAGCACTGCAGAGCGCCTGAACCTTGACGAGGACCCCCAGAAGGGGAAAGTGAGTCAGGGTGTGAGGTGGGGAGAACCAGATCAAGGTCAATTTCATTGGCTGAAGGAACTGCTGTGGGTGGTGTGGTAAAAAGATCTGCTCGTTAAGGGAATCATCCTAAAGTTACTGTGGGCACTCCATGGTGAGAGTCAAGTGATTGACAGGGAGAACAACAGGGTGAGTAGTGACCTGGACTGGCCAGTGGCCTGGTGAGTATCTGAAATGAAGACCCACCAGAAGGCTACATGGAGATTCCAGGCTGATGGCTGGGTGAATGTTATAAAGGGAGGGTTACTGGGGCGCTCCAGGGAGACAACCCAGACGCCAAGAGGCTACTGTGGACACTTTGAAAGGATGACCTTTCTTTCAAACAGACCAGGAGCCTTCTGGGTTCGCCCTGAGCTGAAGGAGGTTCCTGGGTATTGGTTTGTGAATGGAAAAGACCAATTATGAGGCTATCGATGGCACTCCATCAGGATTGTCTGTTGAGTATCTGCAAGGGAGACCATCTTGGAGACTCCTGTGGGCAGGATGGCTGCTTGATTGTTTGAAAGGGAGAACAAGAGTCTTCTGGGTTCCTCTTGAGGTAATAACTGGTTGAGTAAAATGGCCAACGTGGAGCCTACTGGGGCACTCCAGGATGATAGTCCATGTCTGAAGGGGATGCCAGCCAAGAGGCAGTGGGGGGACTGATGATGATGGGAGGGAGTGGGGCGCTCCAGACTGATGGTTAGAGGACTGGAAAGGGAGATAAACCCAGAAGCTACTGGGGCACCGATAGCTGATTGGTGGTTTACTATGGAGGGAGATCAACCAGGGGGCTCCTGGGTTACTCCAGATTGATCACTGGGTGAGGGTTTGAAAAGACCAACTCAAATCTCTTCTGAGACTATTAATGTTCAGCACCATGTAGAAAGCTGCTTTTTCCTACCAAGAAACATCCAGTTTTCCCAGTGCCCATCCTTGCTGACATCTGTGCAGATGTCAATGTCTGTGATGTATATAAACTGGAGATGGAAAGCAGAATCCCCACAACTCCTTACTGAGCACAACTCAAAAAACAAACCCCAAACCCAGTGACAACTAAGAGTAGCTCGCTTTTTGTAGGTGCTTGAAAGGTGAATGACGGTCTCAATGATAGCACTGTAAGGATAGTGGGGCCTGAGCTAGACCCAGTGTGTGGATGGAACCAGCGTCTCTGGACTTCAGATCTTCTGCCCTCTGTCCAACAGCAAGAGCCAGAGAATTGAGAGAACTTTCTATGAGGGAGAGTCCCAAAGGGGATGTGAACAAAGTAGACTTGGTGTTAGTATCTTGTGAAATTTTATTTTATTTTTTTCAAATTCAACAAACTCAGTATTACAGCTTCATATATTTTATTTTTCCTTGTATATCTGAATGTTTTGTGGATTACTATTAAGATTAGAAAAATGGAAAATAAAAGAAAAAGAGGTGAAGTCCCATAGAACTAGTTATGCATATGATACTATAGAAATGTCAGCCATTATTAGCTTATATATGTATATACACACACAGACACAATACATACACACATACATTGAACATTTCAGTAGTTTTACTAAATAGGGTTTTTTTTTGTGCATCTGGAATTTTTGGGGATGATTACTAAGCTTAGAATTACATAAGGAAAATAAGGCTGACCCTAATATGAAACTGAATAGGAATAAATGTAAAATCTTACTCCTGGATTCAAGAAAACAACATCACAAATACACAATGGGGGAAGGCATGATTAGACAGACAGTATTTTGTCTGGAAAAGACCTGGCGGTTCTAGTGGGCTAAAAGCTCAATATGAGTGAAATGTAATTCAGCAGCCGTGAGACCAGGTGGGATTTCAGGCTGCCTGCCCTAAGAGAGGTATGGCTTCTAAGAGCGAGGAGGGCTCTGGCAGGCTCCCGCGGTCAAGACCACAGCTGGAGTGCGTGTTCGGTTCTGAGGCCACAGCTGAGGAAGGGTCACGATAAGCTGGAACGCATCCTCAGGAGGGCACAGAGAATAATGTCAAAGTGCCTCTAGTCATGCAGTGAGCACTGGCTGAAGGGCTGGGGCATTGGTAGCCTAGAGAAGACTTGGGGGAACATGAGAGCTGTCTTCAAGTATCTGAAAGGCTGTTGCACGGAAGAGGAAGTACAAATCTTCTCATTGGCCCAAAGGGCAGAAACCGGAGCAATGGGTGGATGTTGCAAAGAGGTAAATTTCAGAATCATTAGAGCTCCCCGCAAATGGAAAGTGCTGCCATGAGTGATCAATCATAGGCGCAGGGCTGGATGGGCACAGTCCGGTTAGTCAGGGAGGGAGTCCGAGCCCTTCTGAGGTAAAGTGACTTGCCTACGGTCACACTGGTGCTAAGAGGCAGGGCTGGGCTCTGCACTCCAGCCTGGGTTCAGAGATCCTTCTGGAGTCCCCACCCTTTGCACTGGGCTTTGCCCTCGCAGGAGGCCTTCGAACAAAGGTTTGATTCTTTCCAACCTTCTTTAGGTTATCGTGGGCAAGGAACAGAAGATAAGCAGACCTTGGGGGTTCCCCCACATACACATCTATACACGCATGCACATATGCAGTTTATATACACCCCCCCATGATACATACATATCTACACGTCAGTGGTTTCAAGGAATCTCGTAGTTGAGGCACTATTTAATTCAGAAGGTGCATCAGCGCACCAGCTGCACTGACTTACACAACTCTACTGCCACCTGAGGGCAGCTAACGGAACAAGATGCAGGGCGGTCTCTCCAATCACCCAGCAACCCTGGGAATGGGGAGAGATTCTGCCATCTTGAATCTCCAAGAGCCAACAAATGGCTGCTCTATGAAACTTTCCCCACATTATTACACCCCTGCCATTAACATCCAGTGAGAAGTCTTGGATGTGTGATGTACCCAGATGGTGTAACGTCATTCTACTTTAAAGGATGATGCCATTTTCTGTGGATATTTTTGGACATAATCGTTGCCTATAAGCCACTCCCTCCCAGCAAACACCCCTTCCTGCCCCCACCCCGTGAAGTTTCCCTTAGTTTAGCAAAAACACTTAATATAGTGATTGTGAAGAACAGCACACCTAACTCTTCATTCACTGTTCAGCATTTCACCTGGAGTCACTGCGTCTGCTCTGGACTCAGTTGCCTCTGTCAGGCCACAGGCTGCCCATCTGCTTCTGCATACAAGCCTGATGGTTTCTCTGTACTGAATACTGGTTCAAATACATCTGAATGCCACAATTTGCTCAACCACCCTCCCAATTTATGGGTATTCCCAGTTTTTCTGGTACTAGGTGAATGGTCAACTGCAAACTTCAAAAGATGACATAAAATGTATTTAAAATCACTAACAGTACAAGAAATTCAAATGAAAACAACTCTCAGTTTCACCTTATACCATGCAAATTGGTGGAGATATAAAAGATTAGCACAATGTTGGAAAGACTGGGAAGGACAGGAACTCTGAGGCATTTCTAACAAACTGTGAAGCCCAAACATTGTGACTTCCCATTTGAAATGTGTAAGAAAAGTGTCTAAACTGTCTACACCTTTGACCTAAGGAAGTCAAGACAGAAACAAAGGTCCAATTTATAACAATATCTCCATAGCAGCACTTCTGGAAACAAAACAGGTGCCTCTTGACTGCAGGAGGTGCAACAAACTGTGGAAAATGAAGTGTGATGGATTATTCCTGGGCAGTGAAAAGTCATGCACATGAGGCAGAGTGGAGTATGCAGAATCAAAGAACAATTTCCACAATAACAACCACCGAAGGAAAAAGATAACTAAAAGCAAGTCAAAATGAGTAACAGCAAACCAGTGAAGGTCGCGGAATAGAATCAAACTAACCCCCTGCCCTCGGGGCAGAGAGATGGGGGCACACTAAAATGACATTTACATTATCACACATGGTGCCTATCATTTTTCTATTAAGTGTTTTGTTATAAGGGACGGGTAGACCTGGAAGTAGCAGGTGGCAAAAAACTATGATGTAAAAATAAAAGAAACCAATAAAATATTGTAAAGGATTAAGGTCCCAGAGTCCAAATAATAGAACATAACTTCAGGAAAGAATACTGTACAGTTAGTCAGATAAGGTCTTAGCATCACTATTTCTCTATCATTGTTTTTGTCAAAGGATAGAATTCATTTTGGGGAAAATGTGATGCAAATGCAAAAGATATCCACAAAATGTAGATTTAAAATCCTGCTGTGATGAATTTTGTTGCATACTGGTCTTCTTTCAATGGCATCCTTGGGGGCATAAAATCAGTGGTGGAACAGTTGGACCAAAGGGGGTGAATGGCTCTGTGACTTTTCTCATGTGATTCCAAACTGTAACTTTACCAGCAATGTATGAGAGTACCTATCTTTCCAGAGCTCCTCCAACTCAAGACTATTTCCATCTTTTACCATCTTCACCAATTTGACAGCTGTGATCCCTCAATGTGTTGTTTTAATTTGTATTTCTCATTGTTAACAAATCAGAATGTTTTTGTGCAGTTGTTGAGTTTGTATTTTGAAAATCCTTTGACCACTTATCCACTAGTGAATGGACTTCTGACAATTTTTGCCAATCCCTCAGATTTTGAATGTCTGAGATGTTTGATGCAAATACTCTTTTCTAAACCAAAAGCTTCTTACCTTATTCCAGTCACAGTGACTTTGTTATTAGAAAAGTATTTTAATTTTAAGCAACTGAAAATGACTAATTTTGTCTTTTGTAATCTTCTCTATCGCTTGCCTGGCAATGAGTTCTCCTCAACCTTATTTGTGATGAGTACTTCCTTCCAGTTATTTTTGTAATGTGTCCTTTTATATTTAGATATATTTGATATGTCTGACATCTAGAATCTATAGGGTACTGACAAATTCATAAGACCTGAATGATCTTCCAAGAGATAAATGGACAAAGGATAGAAACAGTCAATTATCATTACTCCAATCAAGTCATACTCTTCACTGCAGCACAGAGGCAACCCTGTGTAATCAAAGGAATGGAAGCTGCCACGTCAAACACCAAGGTGGGGAGGCAAGAAGGGAAGGTGGAAGGAGCTCCTAGCCAGACTGGCTACAGGATCAGCTTGTTCAGCTAAAGCAAGTGTAAAAGAACTTCCAGGTCACACATGAGTTGCCTGCACCAGCACAGACACCGATGAAATATCGCTTATCTGATGCTGCCTAAGGAATCGGCCAGTGCTGCAGGGGTTCCTGCATTCATTGCATCGATTAGTTTCTCACCAGCATGGATAATCTCTTGTTCATTTAGGGGTCTGATCTGGCTGAATGGTTTCCCAAATTCATCACACCCAAAGGGCTTTTCTCCAATGTGGATTTTCTGATGTTTCCTAAGACTTCCATAACGGCTGAAGAGTTTTCCACATTCATTACATCCAAAGGGTTTCTCACCAGTATGAAGTCTCTGATGATGAAAAAGAGATGACCTGTGGCTGAAGTTTTTCCCACATTCATTACATTCGAAGGGTTTCTCACCAGCATGAGTTCTCTGATGTTCAGTGAGGTGAACCTTCTGGCTAAAGGCTCTCCCACATTCACTGCATTCAAAGGGTTTCTCTCCAGCGTGGATTCTCTGGTGTTTCGTAAGGTTTCCTCTCTGGCTAAAGGATTTCCCGCATTCATCACATTTAAAGGGTTTCTCTCCAGTGTGAATTCTTTGATGTTTTGTAAGACTTCCACTCTGGCTAAAGACCTTCCCACATTCATTACATCCAAAAAGTTTCTCACCTGTATGAATTCGTTGATGATAAAAAAGGGATGTCCTGTGGCTGAAGTTTTTCCCACACTGATTACACTCAAGTGGTTTCTCTCCAGCATGAATCCTCTGGTGTTCAGTAAGGTGTCCCCTCTGGCTGAAGGCTTTCCCACATTCATTACATTCAAAGGGTTTCTCTCCAGTATGAATTCTTTTATGTGTGTTAAGGTGTCCTCTCTGGCTGAAGACCTTCCCACATTCACTACACTCAAAAGGTTTCTCTCCAGTATGAATTTTTTGATGCACAGTAAGGCTTACCCTCCAACTAAAGGCTTTCCCACATTCACTGCACTCAAAGGGTTTCTCTCCAGTATGAATCCTTCTATGTGCATTAAGATGTGCCCTCTGACCAAAGACTTTGCCACACTGATTACACTGAAAAAATTTCTCCCCGTTATGGCTCCTCTGATGTAAAGCAAGACGTGAATTGTTGCTGAAGGCTTTTCCACATTCATTACACTCAAAGAGTTTCTCTCCTGCATGAATTCTCTGATGTTCAGTAAGGTTCCCACTCTGGCTGAAAGTCCTCCCACACTCATTACACTCAAAGGGTTTCTCTCCAGTGTGAATTCTCTGATGATAAAAAAGGGACGTTCTGTGGCTGAAGTTTTTCCCACATTCAGTACATTCAAGGGGCTTCTCTCCAGCATGAATTCTTCGATGTTCAGTCAGGCATATCCTTTGGCTGAAAGCTCTCCCACATTCATTACACACAAAAGGTTTCTCTCCTGTATGAATTCTTTTATGTGCATTAAGGTGGCCCCTCTGACTGAAGACTTTCCCACATTCATTACAGCCAAAGGGTTTTTCTCCAGTATGAATTCTCTGATGCACAATAAGGCGTACCCTCCAACTAAAAGCTTTTCCACAGTCGTTGCATTTAAAGGGTTTTTCTTCAGTATGAGTTCTCTGATGTATAGCAAGACATGAGGTGTTGGTGAAGTTTTTTCCACATTCGTTGCATTCAAAAGGCTTCCCTCCACCATGAATTCTCTGATGTTTAGCAAGGTTTCCTCTCTGGCTAAAGGATTTTCCACATTCATTACATTCAAAGGGTTTCTCACCAGTATGAATCCTCTGGTGTTTAGAGAGGCTTCCGCTGCGGCTGAAGACTTTCCCACATTCTTTACATGAAAAGGGTTTCTCACCAGTATGAACCCTCTGATGATAAAAAAGGGATGTCCGTTGGCAGAAACTTTTCTCACATTCATTGCATTTAAAAGGTTTTTCTCCAGTATGACTCCTCTGATGTTCAGTAAGGCTTCCCCTCTGACTGAAGGTCTTTCCACACTGACGGCAATGAAAAGGCTTATCTCCAGCATGAATTCTCTGATGTTCAATAAGGCTGCCCCTCCGGATGAAGGCTTTCCCACATTCATTACACTGAAAGGGTTTCTCTCCAGAATGAATTTTTTGATGTACAGTAAGGTTTCCCCTTCGGCTGAAGGCTTTCCCACACTCATTACACTGAAAGGGCTTCTCTCCCGTATGAATTCTCTGGTGTTTAGTAAAGTTACCCTTGTGATTGAAGGACTTCCCACACTCATTACAGTGAAAGAGCTTCTCTCCTGCATGAATTCTTTTATGTTCATTAAAATAGCTTCTCTGACTAAAGCCTTCCCCACACCCATTATACTGGAAGGGTTCTTCCCCAGTATTCATCATCTGATGATAAATAAGAGATGTCCCTGGGTTAAAGGGTTTCCCGTATTCATTATATTCATAGGGTTTGTTTCCGGGATTTACAGGGTGAAATGGAAAAAGATCGGGAGGATAATCAAAGGGCTTCTTCCATTTACTATACTTACAATGTTTATTCTCTAAGGACATTCCATTATATAGAATTAGGTCTGAAAACTGATCAAAGCTGTTTCCGAGGGGATCATATTTAAAAAGATTTTGTCCTGAAGGAACTCTCTGTGGTGGAACAAAGATTGATCCCAGATCAAAATCTCTCCCAAATGTATTACTTCCATGGATATTCATCTCATCAAAATTCTTCACGTTAACAGTTTCTAGTTGACTATATTGATTCTCTTGGCTGGCTTTCTGCCTCTCTAACATGATGTCATATTCCCAATCTTCTCCCATCTTAGAATCCCAGAAACCATCTTTTGTGAGTTTCTCATCAGTTGCTTCCATACAGATGATGTGCTGTGGAATTGTGTCCAAGGTTTCACATTTAATCTCCTGATTAAGGGAATCTGAAAGAAACAGAGAAATATCAGTGTTCCCTGTTCTTTATGTGTGTAGAAAATTCCTTTAAGGAGAATGATTGTGAATCTGGAAAAGGGAGGAAAAACACTGTTAATTCCATTTAATTCAACCCACTTATCAAGCTCCTGCTATAAGTGAAGGTGAAGGAGAGTATGTGTGTGTGTGTGTGTGTGTGTGTGTGTGTGAGAGATACAAAGACAAAACACAAGAGAAACTGCTTTCAAAAATTCAGAGCATGGTTGAAGGAGGGACACGAGAGCGCTAACTTCAAACAAACTGGACATCCAGGGATAGATGAGAAGATAGTAACAGCACTCACAGTTAGACAAATGAAATGAATTCTCTTCCTGGATTCTGAAAGCATTGAAAGATGGTCTGAAGAAATCACGATTGCTAACTGCTAGGAAAATGCCAGTATTTTCAAAAAGGAGAAATTAGTTAATTCTAGAAACTACAAACTGGTAAATCTGCCACTGATTGCAAGTCAAATTCAATAAGTGATCAATAAACTGGCAGTTTGTGAGTATTCAGAAAAGATCTAACTATTAAGACTGACAGAAGGCTCATTGAGAATAAATCAGAGGGCAGAGCCAAGATGGCAGAGTAAAAGCAGGAACTTGCTTGAGCTCCAGCTCCAACCACCTCCAACACCTGTAAAAAATTACTCTAAACAAATTTTAGAGCTATAAAACCCACAAAGTGACAGAGAGAAATAAATCTCCCGCTGAAGGAAGCCTGGCAGGCCTACAGAAAGGTTCTATTGCACAAGGCTGGGAGCAGAGCACAGTCCCTCGTGGGCTGTGCCAGCACAGACTTCAGGAGAGTGAATCACTTGGCAGCTGTGGAGGTTTCTGGACTTCTCAAGCCATAAATGCCAAAAGGTCAGTGGGGGAACTCTGTTAGAACTGGGTGAAAGTAGGTGGGAAGGGGAAAAGAGGGGGGATGACAGAAGGGAAGGCACATTGGGGGAGAGGGTAGTTAGAAGCAAAGACTTTTGAAAAGGAGAAAAAAGAATAAATGGGGGACAGGATAGGATGAAGGGAAATATAACTACTATGGAAATGTTTTGCATAACTACACATGTATAGCCCACATTGAATTGCTTGCTTTCCCATTGGGGGTAGGTGAGGAAGGGAGAAGGGAGAGAATCTGGAACTCGAAGTTTTAAAAACAAATGTTAAAAAAAATTGTTTTTTACGTGCAACTGGGAAATGAGATATACAGACAATGGGGTATAGAAATCCATACAAGAAAGTAAGGAGGGAATAGGGGAGGAAGTAGAAGAGAGGGCAGACTGGGGGAAGAGGTAATCAGTATGCTTGCCATCTTGGGGTGGAGGTAGGGGAGAGAAGGGGAGAAAATCTGTAACTCAAAATCTTGTGGAAACGAATGCTGAAAACTAAAAATAATTAATTAAAAAAAAGAAATTGGGCACTTATAAAAATGAAGATAATGAATTGTAAAAAAAAAATCATTAAAACCCAGCTAATTTCTTCAATATTGATAAGATTTCTGGATAAGGGGATGCTGTAGTTAGGGATCTAAAGAGAGGGGGACGGAAGCAGAGGATGAGGGAGGACATAACTGCCGCATAACTACTGTGCGCAAGGCACCGCGTACTTGACAAAACCCCACGAACGAGCTGCTATTATTATCCCCATTTTACAGCGGAGGACATCCTCATTACAACTATGATGGTAGTAGCTAACATTTATGTAGTACTTCAAGGTTTGCAAAGCATCGTACAAATATGATCTCCTTTAATCCTCAGAATAACCCTGGGACGCAGGCACTCTCGTTACCGCCATTTTAAAGAGCAGGAAACTGAGGCAGAGAAACGGTAAGTGGCCCACCCAGAGTCACAGAGCTAGCAAGTGGGTTCTGACCAGTGCACCACCAGCTGCCCAGCAATGTGCATGGAGTCATGTACATTTGTATTTGGTGGAGTGGTGCTTAGTGGATTTTATGTCAACACCAACAGTTTCAAGAGTTCTCTAAGCCTCAGGACTGGCAGTGCAGAACCCCCAACAAAGGGCTGGGCTCTGGGCTGAGCGCAAGGCCCAGGGCAGGCAGCTGCAGAGCCAGTAAGCATTTGTTAAGCTCCCACTAAGCGCCAAGCACCGACCTTCCCAATCACTAGCAATAGGGCAGGATAAGTCACCAGGCTTTCTCTAAGATTCAGAGTTCTCATCTGAGGCTTCAAAGGCTTATCCTTTGTTGGTTCTTCTGCCTGCTGAAGGATGAAATCATCCCTAAGATAAGCCAGGAAGGAATTTACTGATGGGAGATGCAGCTTGTCCTTTGACTAGAGAGATGACCTTGGAGGAAATAGGTCCTGGGTTCAAGGCCTGTTCCTGAAACATGCTGACCACGTGATTCTGGGAAAGGAACACAGGCCAAGGGTGCTCAGGTGACTCTCCAACACTCCCAACTCAAGGTCTGTGTTGGCCACGGAGTCTTGTGGCTGGGGGCTCCCTATACTGAGGAGATCGCAGGCCTGGACTGGCCTCCAGGGAGTGAGTAATGCCAGCAAAGTGAGGGTGATCACACCAACTTACAGAAATGCCATCTCACTGGAGCTCCCAAACAGCAGCCCTGGGAGGAAGATGCTGTCATCATGCCCACCTGACTGATGAGGCAGCTGGAGCTGGCAGAAGTGAACTCAGGACCCCAGGTCTACAATTCTACCTACTGCGTCACCAGCTGCCCAGGGCTGTGAGGATCAGAGATCACCACTCAGAGCACTCGACAGCCCTGAAGTGCTGCGGGGATGGTCACTGTTGTCACCACCACGACCAAGGCCGCGCTTCTCCCTTCTGGGCTTCCACGGCCCTTCCCAGCCTTGCTACACATCTCTGCCCTCCTGCCACATACACCACTTCCTCTCCTACGTCTCTGCCCTGATGTGGGCAGGCCTGCCTTCCTGGAGGCCACTCCCCCTTCACTCCTGCCTCACAGAACTTTCAAGCAAAGGAGGCCTCTCTCAATCCCTTCCCCTGCTATCTACCGATTAATCAGCCCACAAGCAGGTGTCAGACCATGGGAGAGAAGAAAGCCATGGGCAAAAGGTCTGGAAGGGCAGTGCTACCAGCCTGAACCTGGGTGAGGTCCTAGGAGGGCATCAGAGCCTGAGACAACCTGGATGAGGGCATCAGGGCAGGGTCTTTAATAAAGTGCGATCCAAACATCCAAGAACATGGTGAGGCTTTGGGGGAAAAGCAGTGGGAGGGAGGAGGCTAGGCCACCCATCACCCTCACCAGTGCAGGACCCCACAGACACGGCCCCACATGCTAAGTGCTTCCCATGACAGCCTGTGAGGCAGGCACCAAAGGTCTTCTCAGCCCCATTTCTCAGATAAGGAAACTGAGGCTCAAGAAAGCAAGTGACTTGTCCCCAGTTCCTGGATCCCCCTGCCCCCAGCAACTGAACCAGAGACAACTGAGACAGTCAACCAGATGCATCCCTAACTGCCAGGAAAGGGCTCATCCCTGGACACAGGCTGGCGCTGAGAGGCCAAGGGCCCTGCCGAGAGAGAGAATGGGAGCTCAGAGCTGGCTCCGCACCCCCACCCCAACAATGCCTCGGCGAGCCTACTGTGCCCCCAGCCAGCAGCTCTGACGAGCCCGCCCCTTCTCTGGCAGCTCCCATGGTCCCTCTGGTACAACGATCCCCTCTTCCTGCCAGTCAAGCCCACCCCCTGGCGTCCCCACCGAGCTCTTGAGGAGCAACAAATGCCTGGGCTGAGCCAAGGGTCCCAGGTCTGGAAGGTGGCCTCTGGAAGGCCCCTGCTCACTCCTGGGACCCTCCTTCCCTAGCCCCTGGCTCTGTCCAGTTAGGCTTCAGTTATGAGCAGGCCCATGGCGAAGAAGGCCTGTGGCTTCAAGCACCCCCAGCCTGTCTGACTCTTTCCAATGTGCCCGTGGGGCTACAATGTCCCTGATGATGCAGTTAGGGCCATCCGGCTCTGCCAGGAAAGGGTGGCAGCATGGGGACAGGAGCAGCTCTGATGCCAGTCCCACCTTGTCAGACCAGGTGTCCCCTGAGGCTCCTTTCTGCCCGACATTGACCTCTTCTCTATGGGCCTCAGGATACAAAACCAAACTATTCCACCCAATGGAGCTGATGCTGACAGAGCCTCTGACGAGGGGGGCTGACTCGTGCTCTGCCAGAGTCCTCTCCAGAGCCAGAGAATCTGTCTGGAGGGCTGCCTGGAGGCGGTGTAGCAGACGTGACCCTGCCCCAAAAGGAGCTTTCTGCTTCTAGACCGTACAGGCTGCAGAGGAGGGCCAGGCTCAGCCGTGTGCCAGTCAATGACAGAAGGCTGGTCAGGCAGCCTTCCTGAGAGCATGCCAAGCCCCCGAGTGTAAGGCGCAGCCGGAGGCGGCCGAGCTCAGGGGACAGTCACATGGTTCTCGGACCAAGTGCATGGGACCCTTTCTGAGAAAAAGGGAGGGAGCCCCACAGTAGGGACTGCACAGACGCCCTCAGGCCTGTGTCCACCTGCGGGCCTGCACTCACCTGGGCAAGCGCTGCTGGAGAACTCTGGCTGCTCGGGAAACAAAGGCACTTCCCCTCTCTCCAGCTGGCAGATGACCTCAGGCTTGGCCACAGGAAGCCCTGATGGGACAAAGGAGGAGAGGATTGACCACTGGGCCCTAAGGCAACAATCCCCATCAGACAAGGGGGCCTCACGACCACCCAGGCAGAGAACAGTGACAGAGGCAATCGCCTTCGTCAGACCGATGGGGAGGACTCTGGTACGGATCTGCTGGGTGTCAGAGGCAACCCTCTGGGAAAGTACGGGGCACAGAAAGCCACTCCAGTCTGGCTGAGCTGCTGCTGGCTGGGGCACCTCCAGAGGCTGGCATCCCGAGCAGCAGGAGGATGGGATCCACGGGCTGGAGGGGGCGCACGGGCTAGAGGGGGCGCACAGGCTGGAGGGGGCACACGGGCTGGAGGGGGCACTCATTCCCTCCACTCCCTGCCCCCAGCGCGGGCCTGGGGACCAGCCCAGTGATGCTGCTGAGGTCTGGAGACTGAAACTTCTGGGTGGCATCTCCCCTGGGAAGAGGGGAAGCGCCTCAAGAGCAGGGGCTGGCTGCCTTTCTCTGGCCCATGCTAAGTACCTGACAAGGATCTTTTCTTCACTCCTTTCCTGCAAGCCCAAACCAGGGCCAGCAGCTGAGCCCAGAGCAAAGCGGTTCTTACCCAGGAAGATGAGATTCTCATAGTTCTCCAGCATCACGTCCCGGTACAGGGCCTTCTGTGCAGGGTCCAGCTGCGCCCACTCCTCCTGGGTGAAGTCCACGGACACATCCTTGAAGGTCACCGATTCCTGAGCGGTGGACGGGCCTGGGCTGCCGAGTGGCCACGGACCGGTCATCCCAGAGACCACTGGGGAAACCTGAAGGCAGAGAAGGCCCAGGGGCTCATGTGTCCCAGCCCTACCCTGAGGGGGCTAGCGGTGCAATGAACAGAGCCCCAGGCCTGGGGTCTGGCCTCAGACCCTGCCAGCTCCTTCACTACTCTGCAGGCTTCTGCCTGACTCAGTTTCCTCATAAAATGGGGATCATAATGGCAGCTCCCCCTTCCCCTGAAGGAACAAAGGAGAAAAAAAAGTCTGTAAGGCCCTTTGCAAACCACAAAGCTCGAAGTCACACATCCTGTTCTTGTAACAGTGATTATCATTAGGCATTGATTAAGCACCTGCTGCATGCCAGAGCCAAGCTCTAACCCAGGTGCAGGAGGCCAGCTCTGTGTGGGATCTGTGGGAGGTCCAGGAGGAAGGCATCTGAGTCAGCTTGCTGCCAGGTCTGGCTTAACACACCCTGGGGAGCCTGAGCTTTCTGCAGTGGATCCTGGAGGTACCTGGGAGACCACATCTCCATGATCAGCAACTGCTGAATGAAGGGGGCAGACAGCCACGTTTGGGCTTTGGGCCAGTCACCAGCCAACACCGCAGGAGGTGAGAGGTCCGCTAGGGGCCTCCTATGGCTGAGACACTCAGCCAGGCTTTGGTAAAGAGTTGGGGAGGTCCCGTCCGAGGTCGGGGTCTGGAGGACGGTGGGCCCCTGGCCAGAGATAGGAGCTGCTCTGAAGGCTTTCGCTGTGGGCCTCACCAATCTAACCAAAAGGGCTTCTGACTCAATAGGATGGGAGAGAGAAGTCGGCCAGGCCCCTGCTCAGAGACTCTCAGGAGTCTGTGTTGAAGGCCCCGCCTGGAGGACCCAGGCCTGAATGTTCCAGATCCCGGCATCAAACAAGCACAGCAGAGGGCCTGCTGCAGGGGTGGCCCGGGAGGGCCATAGATGTCCCAGACGTCTGCTGGAGCTCTCTGCCCAGAGCCAAGCCCTCACTGAGGAAGGCTGCCTCCTTCAAGAGTCAGAGGAGCTAACAAGAAGAACACTCTGTTCTCTGTGGGAGTGAACTTGAGGGGGCCTGTGGCAGGTGGGGAAGGGCCCCTCCCTTACTGAGCTGGCACTGGAAAGGGAGAGGCCACGAGGGAAGTGTGACACGCATCTGCAGCTTGCAAGAACGTCATCGGAGTCTCACTCCCAGGACGAGAGAGCGTAGGCCCCCTCTGCCCGCCTCCCGGGCCTCCTGCAGTGAGGGGCTGCCTGGGATGGTCCTTCTCAGATTCTGGAATTTATTGAGGAGTTTGTTTCTTTTTGGCAGGAAAGACACGTATTTTATTACTAATACCTCTGGCCCCTGCAAAGCCCAGGATGGTAGCAGAGTAGGTAGAGGTGGGTGTGATGGCCGATGGGCCGGATGGTTTTGTATTTGGTTCTGGAGCAGATAAGGAGGCCCCAGGTGCCTGCACGGTGGGACCTGTGCTTCTGAGAGATGAGAAGAGAGACTGGAGTGGGAAGACCTGTGACCAGGATGCCCAGGATCCTCCTGCAGCCGCCTGGGCATGAGGCGATGAGGGGAGGGCAGGCCTTGGCCCCGCCTGTGTCTGGGGGAGCCCAGGAGCGCTCTTGGCAGGAGGCAGGGAGGGCCTTTCAGACGAGCTGAGCATTTATGCAGTGCTCACTAGTGCCTAAAACCGCCAGCTAACGTTCATGCCCAGCTTACCTGCCCCTCGTGCCTCGCCCTGTGATGACCCGGGTCCAAGGCCAAGCACAACTACTCCATGACAAGGCTGTGCTAAGCTCTGCGTGATCCCCACAACTCGGGGGGGGGGAGGGGCTGTCACGGTGACCATTTTACAGATCAGGACACTGAGGCAGAGATTAAGTGATCAGTTCAGGGTCACACAGGGAGTACAGGCCCAGGGCTCTATCCTCTGGGCCAGTTGGCTGCTATTGGGTTTAAGGTGTCCAGTAGGAATGTGGAGATGCAAGGCTGAAGTCAGGCTAGGGTTAGGGCTGGAGAAATCCATAGCAGTCACACAACCCTAGGGAGCTGATGAGACCCCCAAGTGGTAGAGGCTGGAGGAAGAAGAGGGCCCAGGACCTCCATTCCATGGGAGCAGGGTGAGGCCGAGGCCTGGGGGGCTGAAGATGGGGGGGCCGCCCAGTCTGCCCTCCTCTTTCACAAAGCCTCAAGCCCAGCTCTCTCTAAAGCTCCCAGACTGGCCCACAACAGGTCTTGCCCAAGCTCCAGGGGATGGCCTCAGAGTGAATGTCAATGGGAACTCTTTCCCTTTAGAACAGCAACCCTGGGGGTTCCCCTCCCAGGTGGCTTTGTTTTCTTTTTTTCTAATTAAAGGGGCCCTCCCTTGCCTGGCTTCTTCACTCTAAGCAAGACTGCATCCTGGGCTGTCTCTAATCGTCTCTGAGGTCATGGGCCTCTTGGAGAACCAAGAACAAACACAAAACTACAAGGGACGATGCCCATCTGCCGGGCCGGCCTCCCATGGCCAGAAGGAAGGCCACACGCCCTCATCTGCAGAGCATCAGGAAGAGGAAGGCCCGATCTAGGGATGGAGCCGCTGAGGAGGCAGAAACGCCAAGGTCCAGCTGGGGGGTGAATGAGGGGTCTGGACTAGAGGTGGGGGGGGGTGAATGAGGGGTCTGCACTAGAGGTGGGGGGGGTGAATGAGGGGTCTGAACTAGAGGTGGGGGAAGCAGAGGAGGAGCTCTGTGGTCCCTCGAGGCGCCACGGCTGTCTGGAGGAAGGACAAAACCAGGGGCGAACACGGGGTGCAGGGTAGACAGAAATAAACCGGGGGGCTCCTCAGACGGCGAGCCTGGGCTGGTGGGACAAAAGAGTAGGCAGGCTCCGGCGGCGGCGGGGCCGGGAAGAAAGTAGGCAGGGCAGCTCGAGGCCCACGTCCAGTGTTTCCTCAGGACGGAGCCACAGTACTGGGCAGGGAGGTGAGCCAGCGGTCAGTCACCAGGGGCACACTTGGAAAGGGGATGCACAGAGGCCTGACGTGAGGGTCAAAGGCCCGAGAGAGGGAGGGGAAAGGAAGAGGCCAGTAACCTTGACTCTGATCCCCAGCTGATAGTCAGGCTTGCAAGAAGCATTTGGTAAGCCCCTACTATGTGCCCTGTGCCCACAGGAAGCCCAGAGCCTTTGTTCCTGTGCTTCTCATCTCCCCCACAGAACAGAAGCTTCTGGGCAGCAGGGACAGGCTCCTCCCTGGCATGCAACTTAATTTTATTTTTTTGCCTTTTGGAGAGCAATTGGGGTTAAGTAACTTGCCCAAGGTCACATGGATAGTTTTTTTGTGTGGGTGTTAAGTGTCTGAGGCTGGAACAGAACTGACTCCGGGCTGGCGCTTTACTCACTGCACCACCTAGCTGCCCCCTAGCATGCAACTTTAAAAACTATATTCCCAGCATTTCGTACCACATCTGGCACACAGTAGGGCTTAGTAAAGGCTTGTTTGTTAACAGACTCCTTGCAGAAAATTAGGCATTATTAGGAGGTGACTTGAGCAGGTAGGAGAAATACAAAGACTCCTCCTTGGGTCCAAAGACCACCAGCATGGCAGGGGAAGTGCAGGGGCCACTGGTCTGAAGAGCTGGGGTGGGGAGAGAGGCCAGTAGTCCCACAGGTGAGACGTGGCAGCCGCCTAGTGCTTGGGGAGGGCTGCTATGGGTCAGTGGAGAAAAACCCACAGCTGGATGGAGTTCTCCAGATGTCAACTGACCACATATTCATTCCTGGCCTTTTACGGAGGGTCCTGACAGTCAGGCCTGGGGGGGCTCAGTGGAAGGACCTTGGGGGCCACCAGAGCCTCCAGGGGGTGGGGGGCAAACCAAGGGGCCACAAAGGGGCAGAAAGAAGCTGCAGAAAGCTCTGAGGTCAGGAAAAAGGAGCGACCTGCCCACTCCTGCCACGGAGGGTTGTGCTGGGTTTAGGGGAGGCAGGAAGATCTGAGTTCAGATGCAGCCTCAGACCTTTAGTGGCTGCATGACCTCGGACACCTCTCCTGCAGGGCCCACATCACAGGAGCCATGGGAGCACTGGCTTTTATGACTGTTGTTGTTTAGTGGCTTTTAGTCATGTCCCGCCCTCTGTGATTCCATTTGGCATTTTCTTAGCAAAGACCCTGGAGCGGTTTCACACTTCCTTCTCCAGCTCTTTTTACAGACAAGGAAACTGAGGCAAAAAGGGTCAAGTGACGTGCCCAGGGAAACGCAGCTAGTGAGGTCACATTCCAACTTGTGCCTGGCACTCTGTGCACTATGGCGCCCCTAGCTGCCATACTACTGCTGCTAAATGTTCATTTTTTAAAACTTAACAAAAAATGACTGTGGGGATGGGGGTAGGGGGGAATCCCCCTAGGCCATCAGCCTGGTAGCCATCTTGCCATGTGCTGCCCTGGTGTGCTGTGGCTGCCATCTGGATGCATGGAGACCTGCCCAGTCTCCTATGGAGGGAATTGCTGCCTGAGGTCCTTCCCAGCTCTGAAGCGTGGTGACTCTCTGATGTGGGCTTGGGCCATGATGAGCGAGAGAGAGAACGGCCAGCCAGAGGCTGGTGACATGGGAGCAGATAGTGCCACCAAGGGAGAGGGGACCAAGGAGAGACGAGGCCCAGGGCCAAGTGAAGGAACAGCTGAAGGGTCTGGGAGGACAAGACTGGGGGAGGAAGTGAAGTTGAGGAAGAGAGGGAGGGGATAGTGCTAAGGCAGGCTCTTGGAACTGCCCTGGAGGAAGGGCCCCATCTGTGCTGGGAGACAAGGATCAGGATCACTGCCTTGTGGGCAGTGTGGCCTTGGCTCCATCAGCACGGAGAGCCCAGCAGAGATAAGAGGAGGCTGATAACCCTATTGGGCTGAGGAAGGGGAGTAGAGGCCTCCTTGTCCCAGGGGGCCCAGGAACTCTCTCTCCCTCCTGCCATATCCAAGAAGCTGCTATCTTCACAAGGGCACCCTTTGGTTCAGGCCTGAGGCTCTCACCTGAACAACCCGAAGAGCTTTCTGACTGACCTCTGCTCCACATGCCTACAAAACAGCCAGGCCGCCCCCTACTCAACAAACTGAATGAATGAGAAGACTCACTGTGTGCCAAGCGTCAGGGATAGTCCCTGTTCTCCAGGGACTCCCCTTCTAATGCAGGGAGAGCACCCAGGAAGGGCTCAGCTGTCAGTCCAACGGGAAGGCCCCACCCTTTGTCCCTGGGGGGCAGCAGCAAAGTTGGTGGTCAGGCTTCTTCTTTCATGTTCTTGCCACTGACTGGATCCTGTCAGTTTCTGAAGCTAACCTGCCTGACAGGGCCCAGGATGTAGGTACCCAGAACTCTTCTTTCTGGGTCCTCAGGCTGTGGGAGCCAGGCTGGAAGCAGGCCTGGGGTGTGGGGGACACTTCCCCCCAGGGCTGCTGGCTCCTCTGCTCACTGCAGCCACTTCCTCTGTTCAACATTCAGAGTCCTGCTGTGTGATACTCCCATTAACCCTTCTGACTTCTCACACAGCACCCTCCAGCTGCCATCTCTGTCCCCTCCCTACCCTGGCCTCAGAATCACCTTCATTTCCCCTT
Source organism: Petaurus breviceps papuanus (assembly GCF_028583685.1). NCBI lineage: Eukaryota > Metazoa > Chordata > Mammalia > Diprotodontia > Petauridae > Petaurus > Petaurus breviceps. The sequence continues at coordinate 292,358 of NW_027186373.1, read as the reverse complement.
ACAAGACTGTTTTAGGCTGCCTTCTGAGGAAGGCCTCCCTGGTCCCTGGAGTCCCCTGGCTTCTTGGGTACCCTGCACACCACCATCATATAGATATATACCACAGCTAGAGTTGCCAGTATCACCTCCCCAACAGAAAAGCCTATCTGGCTTCTGGCTCTCAACCCTAGTACTAGCAGGGTGCCCAACTGACCAGCACTGCCTAGCCTTCATCTCTTCCAATTCCTCACCTCCCTAAACCCATTCTCTGTTCTCACTGTGCAAGCCAATCCTGTCCCCGGCCACCACCCCAGTCTGGCTCCACTCACTTCCCTTCCCAACTACCTCATAGCAAACCAGGTTAAACTCTACAATCAGTCAATGAGCCCTCAGAAAGAGAAGCTGGAATGGGGAGGGAAGAGGAGAGAAGGTGTCAAGGAGGAGCCAAGGCTGCTAAAGAGGAATTGTGGAGAAGTCCAGAGAGTGAGCGAAATGGAGGTAAAGGGCACGAGGCCTAAGCCCCTCTGAATGGGCAATCCAAGCTAGGGCCTCACCACTCCTGAGAGCTGAGGCCCCTCCAGAGGAGGAAAACTGCCAATGAGAAATCCAGACAGTGAGGGAAACTGAGACATACAGTCTACACAAAGAATAGACAAGGGAAGGTATTACAGCTGAGGGGATGGGAGAGACCTTTGGCAGAAGGGGGGATCTTGAGCTGAGTCTTGCAGGAGGACAGGGAGGCTAAAGGGTAGAGGTGAGGAGGGAGAGCATTCCAGGCACAGGGGACAAAGGCCCAGAGAAGGAAGATAGCATGTTATATTTGGGGAACTGCAAGTGGGCAATATTGTCTCCCAGTCCCTCGACTCCCAACCTAGAAGTCATCCTGGACTTCTCACTTTCTTGTGCCCCAGATCCAAGATGGTGCCAAGGCCTGTCCATTTCACCCCTGCAGCA
>NW_027186373.1:271201-291325 GCF_028583685.1 Petaurus breviceps papuanus | reverse complement strand
TGCCTCATCTCTGGTAGACTTCATCTTTACAGTATCTCTCCAACAGCTCCCCTTTTCCCCTCTGACTCTGCCCCCACCCCACGCACAGGCCCTCCCCTCACACCTGGACTACTGTGATAGCTATTGTGGGTCTGCCTGCCTCCACTCTCTCCACAAAGTGATTTTCCTAAAGCACAGGTCTGATCATGTCATTGCCCCTACTCAATAAATTCCAGTGGCTCCCTACCATCCAAGATTCAATATAAAATGCTATGCTTGGCATTCAAAGCCCTTCATAAGCTTCCTCCTCCTCTGACGCTGGCCTCTGGTTCATGCCCATCTTTCAGCTCTGGGAATTCTTGCTGGCCATCCCTCAGGCTTGGAATGCTCTTCCTCCCCCACCTCAATTATTAACCTCCCTGGCTTCTTTCAAGTTCCAACTAAAATCCCACCTTCTCCAGGAAGTTTCCCCCATGACCCTGAAGCCCAGGGCCTTCCCTCTGTTCTTTATTTGTGTTTTGTCCTACACAGGGCTTGTCTGTCCAGGGTCATTTACATGTTGTCTATTTGATTAGATGGTAAGCTTCTCAAAGGCAGGGGCTGTTTTTTCCCTCTTGTTGTATCCCCAGCACGTGGCCCAGTGCCTGGCACATAGTATAGTGCTTAACAAAATGCCTGATCAGCCTATCTGTTGCTGGATAGTAAATTTGTGGAAAGGAGTAAGGTGTAAAAAGGCTGGAAGGATAGGAGAGGATCAGGCTATGAAGGGATGATGCGCCAAAGGGAGGACTTTCTAAGGGAGTCCCTGGAGTCAGGGGTGGGGTGGGGTGTGTGTGAGTATGTGTGTATGTGGGAAGGGGGAGGGGAGGAAAGACTGCAGTAGGGAGAGACCTGAGGCAGGACACCAATGAGGGCAGGCTGCTGTGGCGGACCAGACTCTACTCTCAAACCAAGTGCTGAAAAGACCATGGATCTGACGGCTACAAGGTAGCCTGGGGGCCCTAAGGGGGTGCTCACCCCGTCCACCTTGGCTCCTCTTCACAAGCTGAAGACACCCTGAAACAGCACGGACCTGTATGTCCTCGGAGCTCAGCTGGACCCTCCCTGAAGTCAGACAATCTTTTCCCAGCTCCCTATCCCAAACCTCTCCTCTCCCCAGTCTCAGGGTGAGACTTGGACTATTTGCCAGAGCACGGCAAGGTGGCCATTTGCTGGGGGCTCCCCCTCTCTCCACATCTTATGGCTCTCCTCCAGGATTTCATAAAGACACTCCTCTCTTCCCAGCTTCGTGCTGCCACAAATCTGCTTGAGTCTGTACATGCTCAGGAGATCCTGCCGTCCCTTCTCAGTTCAGGTCTTTGGAAAAGCTGTCTGCACTTAGCACGTTTACTCCCTCCTCAGATTCTCTTCTCAACCCTTGGAAGCCTGGCTTCTGACCTCATGCCTCCATTAGGCTCTTTCTTTGGTCTTCACCCTTCCAGACCTTTCTGCATCAAGGTCCCACCCATCCACCTGGGGCATCCCCCCAGGTGTCTCTCCTGAAGCCCCCTGTCTACTCTCTCCAGCCTCTCTCACTGGGGACCCCAACCTTGTCATGGTCATAAGGAAGAGATCTCTCACACTTGCCATGTCTCAAGCAAAGCTCATCACCTTCCCCCTTGCCACATGTTGCTACTGTATGCACGGGCGAGCGCGCACACACGCCCCTCTCCTCTCTCCTACCTCCTAGCCTTCGCCCTGGTGGCTCCCACACCTGGAACAAACAGCTCCCTAAATTCCTGGTTCCCTTCAAGATTCCGGTCACTGCCACCTCCCTGGCAGGCCCAGGTCTTCTAAAGGCCTAGATGCACTCCTGCTGTCACCTCTGCTGGAATGTGCGCTCTCTGAGGGCAGGGGCTGCCTGGCCATTGTGCTAGGCAGCCAGCAGGCACCACAGCGTCTAGAGTGCTGGCCGAGGAGTCAGAAAGACCTGAGCTCTAATCCAGATCTGATCCTTATCTGATCTAGATCTGATCCTGAGATCTAATCAGATACTAGCTGGGTGACCCTGGGCAGGCCATATGGCCACTGACTCAGTTTTCTCACCTGTACCTCCTCCCCAGGGCTGTAGTCTATCAAAGCTTACAAGCTAGCTATTCTTACGATAACAATTATCGTTAGGTCAGTCACCCAGCATGGACTGAGCTCCTATGGTGTTCCAGGTGCAGGGATAAGCTCTGGGGATATAAAAAAGGCCAAAAAAACCCCAACCCAGCAGCACCCCGGCCCCCCACCTCCAAGGGGGAAGAGAACACAAGCAGGACAAAGGGGAATGGCTGGCCCCAGGAAGGCTCTGGGGCGGGGCTGGGCTGTGCTGAGGAGGCTTCTGGGAGAAGGCCGGATCTTAGCTGGGGCCTAAATGCAGAAGAGGGGCAGGGTTCCAGGTGGAGGTGCGGGAGAAGCTGGGGGTAGGGGTGGGGGCAGGCAGTAGGGAGCCGCTGCAGCTATAGACAGGTCTGCTTCCCTTTTTCTTTCTCTTTCTGCTGGTCACCACCCTAGGAAGGTGACTCCTTCCTCTCGGTCCAGAGCTGGGAAGGAGGGGGAGGGGGACCGCAGCATCCCCAAGGGCGCAGAAGACTAAGTAAGGAGGGGGCGTGTTCTCGGGTTCAGAGGGCGCCCTGGAGGGGGATGAAGAAGGATCACCAAAGGATGGAAAAGGAGCTAAGGAAAGGGGGGCCTGGCACACAGTAGGAGCCTAATCAATGTCTCCTGAGCACTCCCTGAACCAGGCCCGCCCTGCTGAGCCCCCTCCCCCGGCCGGCAGCCCCTCAGTGTGCAGCGGGTCACTGAGCGCTGCCGGGCCCTCTGGGGGCTCACCCTTCAGCTGTCACAGGGCCCTTCCGGGTTCCCAGGGACCCTGGCCGGTGAGCACTGTATTCCCCAATGCCCCGGAGCCTGCGGCCAAAGGGAGGCCGAGGGATGCCCCCAAAGTTCCCGGCCAGGAGCCCAGCTGGAGCTGGCTCTAAGTGCTGGCGGAGGGCGCAGCGAGGGACAGGAGGGGGGCAGAGGGTGCTGGGACAAACAAGCAAAGAACCCACAGAAACTAACGCATTCCAGAGGCGGCCCCTCCCCTAAACCAAACCATCCAGGATCCAGGACCCAGCTCCCAGGCCGGATGCACGCACACACAACGGGCACACACACGGCCCACCACGCCTATGCACACTTGGCTCCTGCCTACCCCCCACACGCCGGAGGCTGGGCTCAGGGATGGCCGACAAGACAAGTCCTAAAAAGGGTCCCAAGGAGCAGGGGGGGCTGTGCCACCTCCCCCCACATCCCACACGAGCTGCCAGGGGCCGGCGCGGGAGGGTCAGGGACATGGCATGGGAAGGACCCCCCCCCACTCCTGCTGGCCCCTCACTGAGCCCGATGATGGGGGATTGGGCAGCCCCCCATGGTCATCTTCTGGGCTTCCCGTCAGTGACCCTTCAGTCAGGGGTCTCCAACCTTGTCCTATGGCACAGATCCCTCCTCCCCATCCTGGAAAACGCCTCAGAATGATGAGGTTAAAGCACCGCATTACAAAGGAAAGCAACGGTAGGGAACAGTTGAAATGTTTAATTTTTAAAGCATTTAATATTTTAAAACCGTGCCCCTCCCATTCACAGATCCTGGGGGGGACGTGGCCGCTCCCACACCCGAAGGAGCGCACCAACTGCACCAACCGCAAAGGATTCCCAGTGTGTCTGCACCAGTCACTCCCTGACCCTCCACAAGCCCAGCCTACATGTCTCCATGTTCTCTCTGAGAAAATACCGTGTTTTCCCGATAATAACACACTGTCATTAATTTTTTTGGACAGAAAAACACCAGAGGGCTTATTTTCAGGGCCGGGCTTATTTTAATGAACATTGACAGCAATTTTAATAAACAGGTAAACGTGAACAAAAAAATGTACCTTTATTCAATAAGCAAATCACTGGGGAAGAACAGGATGACGCGCTGACTGCTGCAGCTCTGATTGGATGCAGCTCAGAGCGCGGTGTGCGTTTCGGGGGGGGAGACGGTGCATACAGAGGGTACCATAATGTAGCGTGTAGCGCAGGGGATCACCTCACCACAGTAGCAATCTCAATAGGGCTTATTTTCGGGGGAGGGCTTATTTTAGAGGAATCTTACACAGTAAGGGGAGGGCTTATTTTCGGGATAGGTCTTATTATCGGGGAAACACGGTAGGAACCCACAAACCGTCCTGTCCTGTGAGGCCGGCCTTCCAGCCCCTTCTTCAGGCCAGCAATGCAGTGACAGGCAGCAATCAAGTGCCTTCACTGGGGTGGCGAGGTGGCCCTGGAGTCAGGAGGACCTGAGTTCAAATCTGCCTTCAGACACTTAACACAAAACTAGCTGCTGACCTTGGGCAAGCCACTTAACCCCAACTGCCCTGCATTCCCGCCTCCGAAAAAAAAGTGTCTTCACAAACAGGTCCTGCCCCCTGCCTCTGAGAACAACAGGCCTGCCACACATGGATGAGGGCAGCTGGCAATCCTGGCGTCCAGGGCGCCTTCCTCCCACCTGTGGAGCTGCTCGGAATACCCTCAGCTGCATCGCTAACAACGGAGCTGGAGGAAGGAAACCCCAGAGGCCAGCCTGCATTGTCCAACAAAGGGGGGAAACCCCTGGGCTGGGTTTAAAACCCAATCACCCAATGAAGGGTATAGAGAGACCCCCCCCAAAAGACCAAGGACATGCATGAGGTGACGTTGCCACAAATGACACGCTCAACCAGACCGAGGGAGGCTGGGGGAGGCTGGGGGACGACGGGGCAAAGGGGGATCCATGAGGAAGAAGAGGATGCCCCCCGGGTTCAACCCTCCAACACTAAAAGGGGTGTCCGTGTAAGGAATTCAGAAGGGGGGGAGCTCACACTCACTCTGAGGGGTGGAGGGCAGAGATCTCCAAGGTGAGTGGATGAAGGGGGAGGGGCCCTCAGGCAGGAGGGACTGGCAGGTAAAACTGAAGGATGAGGGAGAGGATGGGACCCAAGGCGAGAGGTCACTTCTCCCCAGAGGGACTGAGCTCAAAGCCTGCACGAAACTCCTTGTTTGAGATCAGCTGAGAGGAGGGAGAAGCAACCCGCCCCCCCATGGCACCCAGCAGACCCAGGAATCACCCCACTTGCTGAGTAAATCATCCCCAGAAGTAAGAGCAAAAAACCCACTTGTACCAAGATTCAAAGCCTCAAACGTGAAGATGGAGGAAGCCAAGGCCCCGTCTAGTGGCCCAGCATCATCCTCCAGCTGAGGTCTGGGGCCCCCCTCCCACCCAGAGCATTTTCCTTTCTTTTCTCCAGCCTGTCCCTGGACCCAACACCAGGCTCCCTGTCCCTCTCCTTGGGGATTTCCATCCTCTCCAGACCAGGAGAAGTAACTAGGCCTTGCTTCAGCATCAGCTCCTGAGACAGTGGAGACTCTCTGGCCATAGCAATTCAGGGAGTAAAGAGGTCTCCAGGGACGCTGGACGCTGGGCAGCCCTTTCTGCTGAGGACAGAGGGCGCTCCCCACACACCCCAGGGCAGTCACCTCATCAGACCCCACATGCGGTGTCCTGCATTTTCCATGGCCTCACACAATGCCTGGCACGTAGGAGGTACCTGACAGGTATTAATGAACAATTACTGATCCTTCTGCTCTGGCGGGTCTCGCTAAACATGCACTTAGGAGGCACAGCCAAGATGGCGGGGACTATGCGGCAACCCAACTGAATGCTGCCAACATTTCCCTTCAAAAACTTTGCAATAATGCCTCAAATCAAATCCAGGAGAAGCAGAGCCAAGAACACTTCAGGGTGAGGTATTTTTCTAGCCCAGGACACCTTCGGAGGTTGGCACAGAGGCCTGTGACCCCAGGAAGGGCTGGCCGGGAGTGCACAGGGCGGCAGCACCAGTGGAAGGTCTTTCAAGTGGTGGCAGCAGCTTCAGGAGCTCTCACACAGAGGCAGTGAGGGGGTCAGACAACTGGTCAGGGCCAAGCTGGTATTGGGCGCAGGCCCCTGCCACACTGCCCACATGCAGTTCTGGGTTGCAGTCCCAGAGCCAAAAGGGGCACTTGTGGTCAGTCATAAAGGGCCCTTCTTGGGTAAAGACCAGAGGGCAGACCAGGAAAGCAGTGACTACACCTCTCCCCTAATCACATCACCCAAGAAGGACCAAAAACTTACAGACCCCCTCCAAATGAGCTCCAAAGACAACAGCACAAAAAGCCTGAAGCTTTGGACAATGCCCTTCTCTGAAGAGGTGAAGAGAGCCCAAATTTAATGTAAAGTTCAAAGTCAAGAAATAGGCCAGAACACCAAGCCAACAACAACAACAAAAAGAACCCAACCACAAAAAACTACTCCAGTGACAGAGATCAAGATACAATCTCAGAAGAAAATGATATAAAAACATCTATGATTAAAAGCCTCAAAAAAAAAAAAGCTAATTGGACATGAGCCCAATAAGAATTCCTGAAAGAGAAAGAAAAAATGAGAGTGGTAGAAAAAAATTAGATAAAGAAATGACAGTGATAAAAAAAATTATGAAAAAAGAATTAACAACTTGGTAAAAGAGGCATAAAAAACAGTCTTAAAAAAGAAGTGAGCAAGGAGAAACTGCTAACTCCATGAAATATCAAAAAAATCAGTCAAAAGAATGAAAAAAATAGAAAAAATTGTGAACTATGTGATTGAAAAAACAAATGCCCTAGAAATAGATCAAGGAGAGAGGATTTAAAAATGACTGGACTACCTGAAAGCCCTGATGGAAGAGAGTCAGGGCATCATCTTTCAGGAAATTATCAAGGAAAATGGCCCTGATATCCCAGAGGGCCACAGAGGCACTGGAAGCTCACTCTTGGGAAGTGGTTGACACTTAGCTTAGGGTCAAAAGGAGGGGAAGGGGTGGTGACAAAAGGGAGGGTGGCATAAAGCTCTTCTGCATGACTTCACAAGCACAACTGATGTCATATTGCTGTGGGGAGGGGAAGAAGGGAGAACTCCAAATAAAAAAGGTGAAAAAGAAAAAGAAAAAATTTATTTTAAAAAACCCTGAAAAACAGAAACAAAGCCCGCACTTAGAGACTGCCGCCCAGGGCCCTACAGGAGAGCCCTGTGAGTCTCTGCAGGACCTGCTGCTCCCAACAGAGCGAGGGAGATGAGAGTGCAGGGGCCCAGCAGTGGCTGGAGCTGAGACCAGAGCAGGGAGGACGCTGCTGCCCGACTCCTGACCAGGCCGGCACCTCACCACCTCCCACACCAGACAAGGGAAGCCCAGGAGCCCACCGCCCAAACCCAGGGGGGCCTGGGGAAGTCCTGGGCACAGAAACCCCAACATCCAAGGTCACATCCTTACAAAATCCAACCGGGAGGGGAGGAGAAGGGAACACGCCTAATCAAACCAGAGATTTCTAAAGAAAGGCCTGGGGTTCTGCACCCACGTGGGCTGCCTCTCCTCACTACAATGGCAGCCACCTCTCATGCAGGTAACAAGCTGGCATCTGCACAGTGCCTACTGTGTGCCAGGGGCCTCACACCAGGCCTCTTCCTGCCCTGCGCAGGGAGGTGGCCTGGGCCAGCTGCTGGCACCACCCGCTGGAGGAAATCACTCCAGCCCTGCTCAGACAGGAAGAGCTGGGTTTGAATCCTGTTCTGTCCACTCACACCTGTGATGACGCTGTATCGATGCTAAGAACAACACGCCAGTCCTGAGGATCAAGTGAGACCACCAGAGTGGGTACAGGGCCCGGCAGGACCCAGGCTCTGGGCCAGGAGGCCTCCTCCCCCAGGACAGGCCTCCAGAGGCCGTCCCTCCCCACCTGGGCCCCCGAGGCCCCACACTGACCTGGAGAGTGGCTGCCAGCAGCTCGGATTGCCTGGCCTCCTCTGGGACCTCCCTGATGCTCCTCTCTTGGCAGAAGGCAGTGTCTTGGAAGGGCAGAGCTGGGGGGAGGAAGGCTGAGCTTGAGAGAGGCTCCCCTGAGGAGGGCCTGTGGTGGCAGGCTGCCAGGGACCAAGGCCTGACCTTCCCTGCATCTGCTCTGGGGGTCCCTGCACAGCACTAAGGGTCTCCACAACCTAGCAAGTCCCTCCTCCCTCCACAGAATCAGGAGCTCCAGCTGACTTGGGCCGGGCCCAGCCCCTCCCACTGCACCTTTACTTTACAGTCTAGGGAGCAGGCAGGGAAGGGGGCTCCCCAAGCTTGCTCCTGGCCCCCCACTTCAGGCAGTGGGACCTGGGGGTGCTGCCACTCTACCCAAAGGTGCCCCGGTTGAGAGGACAGAACACGGCTGGGTCAGGGTGAAGGGTCTCCTACCCCTATTTAAGTCTGGCCAATGGAGGTCTCAGCCCAAGACTACCCAGTGCCAGCTCTGACTTGGCTGCACCCAGGCCTCCTGTGCAAAGGGAAGCATGCAAGGGAGAAGGCGTGGGCCCCCAGAACGGGCCTCTGAACTCTGGGGGCGGGGCGGGTAAAGCTCCAGGAGCGTGACAGAAGGTGGAAGACCCAATGACCCCAGCTCAGCTCAGAGCCACCCCAAAGGCTGGCCTTCTCCGGAGCCCCCAGGGGGCACAGAGGGGCCATCACCAGGCCAGTGGCTGACCCTGCCTGGCCGCAGTGACCGGCCTCCGACCCACTGGGCTGCTTGCCACCAGACCGTGGCTGGGCCCTCTGGGGAGTCTCTGAAGACGGGCCCTTCTCTGGACACCCCCAGGGGAGGGCAGGGGCCAGTGGGAGCCGGGCTCACGGTCACCCTAGAGGTCCACTCAGACCCCGGGGCCTGTTCTCTCTGCTCACCCTGGGCTTGTGGGGTGATTTTCTGGGTCCCAAACATAACATCTGGGATTTGTCCCTGCTAAGTTACACTGAGTGCACCCCCAGCCCAGCCTGTCCTGTGTCCTTAGGACACAGGCTGGGTCCTCCAGAGCTCTTCCTCTGGGCCTGGCAGCTCTCCTCCTTCATCCAGGCACTACGCTGCCTGGTCATCTCCCACCTCCACGCTGCGCAGGGCCCCTACCAGGCGTGCCGCCCCCCATCCCTGCTCACCTCTGTCCTCCAGCCTCAGGGCCAAATCCTCCATGGTCACCCCCGCAGAGGAGCGTCCCAGGGCCAGGAAGCGATCAGCAGCGAGGCTCTCCTGCCGAGGAGAGAAAGAGGTTAGGATCAGCGGGATGAAGAGGAGCCAGGGGCCCTGATGGACCAGAGTGGGGAGGGGCACTGCCCTCTAAGGCTGGCACGGGGGAGGGGCGCTGCCCCCTGGGGCTGGCACGGGGGAGGGGCGCTGCCCCCTGGGGCTGGCACGGGGAGGAGGGGCGCTGCCCTCTAGGGCTGGCAGGGGGGGAGGGGCGCTGCCCTCTAGGGCTGGCATGGGGGGAGGGGCGCTGCCCTCTAGGGCTGGCATGAGCGGAGGGGTGCTGGCAAAGGCCAGAGGCAGGAAAGGCTGGGGTGGGGGTGGGCGCTCAGGAGCCACAGGAGCTTCTGGAGCGGGGGCAGTGTCCCTCGGACCTCTCTGGGGGGCCGGGGCTGGAGGTCGCAGGGGCGGGGCCCGGTCAGGTGGGGAGGGGGCAGCCGAGTGGCCGTGTCTGGCCCGAGCCTGTTCTCGGCCTCTGGCTCCTTCCAAAGCGGCTCCTCCGCCCCCACCCTGCGAGCCGAGTGCGCCTGCGCACACCCATCCCCCCGTAGCACCGTTCCCACCGCGCATCGCGGCCGCCACTCTCAGAAGAACAAAGGCCTGAGCGCCGCAGGGGGGATTGCGCCTGCGCACCACAGGGCCCGGAACTACACCTCCCAGAATGCCGAGGGGGCGCAGGACAAAAGCCTTAGGGCGGTGCCTGGGATGTATTGCGGTCGCGCATCGGGAAATTATGCCCTTCCCAGCCCCTTCCCCAACCCCCAACTACACTTCCCGGGGTACCACCAAGCCCAGGGCTGTACTTACAGGATGAAAAAGCCTTCGGGCGGGACCCAGGAGGTACTGCGCCTGCGCAGAATGGCCCCTCTAACTACATTTCCCAGAATGCCGCTGCTTACAGTCCCACCCCATGCCCCCCCCCCCCCCCCCCGCCCCCGCGCCGCTCACAGAAGCCCCGCCCGCAGAGCCCCCCCCCTCCCCGCCTCGGGCCGGGTCCGGGCCAGAGGCAGGCCGCACCCTTCCGCTGAGGTCGTGCGGGGAACGGCGAGCATCCCGCTCTCCGTCCCGTTCCGTCTCTCCGCTAGTCACTTACCCGTCGTCGCGCTGCCCGCTTACCCGCCCGCCACAGAACAGAACAGCAACACTGGCCCACACCTCTCCGCGCCTGCGCGCCGCCCTTGGCCGGGAACTACGTTTCCCAGCGGGTAGCGCGAGCGGGCCGGAGTTTGTTGCGGGCCGCTGACGCGGAGGGGATGTGCTTGGGCATGCCGGGAGGTGTAGTCTTGGTGCCCTCAGAAGCGGCTGGCGCGGCGAAGCCGGAGCAGAGTAGCGTGCCCCGCTCTGGGCGGGCGGAGGAGGTGCAGGGCTGAGCGCGGAGCGCGGAGCGGCCGCCCGGCCTTGGAAGGCGCTCGGAGGGAGGCTTGCGTCCAGATGAAAGGGACCTAAAGCCCCAGCCCCCCAGCGCCTTCAGGGGCCAGGCGGTGCCTCGGGCACGTCGGCTGGCGCCCTCTTCTTTCCTTAAGCCACGTGCTTTGCCTTCGAGGTCCAAGCCGCGGTGCACGCGCGCCCTGCCCGCAGCGGGGCTTCCAGGCTGCTGGGGAGGCAGGAGGGGCCCCCGAGAGGGCGCCTCGGAGGACGCCAGGGGCCCCGAGGGCGGAGGGCACAGCCGGAGAGGGGAGAGGGGGGCGGGCGCCCTGCGAGAGGCTCTCCCTGGAAAGCGAGGTGTGGGGTCTTCCTGGGGTTGAGGTCGTGGTCCGGAGCGGGGAGCGCCAGGCCGTGGGCACAGAGGCCGCCGGCCGGGCAGCGAGCACAGACAAGGCCAAAGGCCGGCGCCGCCCTCCAGGAGCTTCCGATCCCGCAGGAGAGACCCGTGCGAGGGGAGGCCGTGGCATCGCTGTGCATCGGCCCGCGAGTGAGCCTGATGGACGGACTGGTGAGGCTGGCTGGCAGGGCTGTGAAGTTGTGCAGAGGCTTCCGCGTCAGCATATTATGAAGTAAGTCTGAGGCAACGAGGATTCCTCTTGTGCAAATCCAAAGAAACAACATGCCTCCTGGCCCCCAGTCCAGCAAAAGCAGCCTCGAGGGGAATTACTTTGGGAAATCTTCCAATACAGATAAGATTTCCCAAATGTCGATGAAAGAGATTCCCATCTCCTGTCTAAGCACTGAGGGCGGCAACATGCAAACAAGTGGGGCAGCCTTGATTTCACCCTGAAGAAGATGCATCAGGGGCAGAGGCTTGGTAACAGCCCACCAACAGACATCAGCCAGAAGGATCTGAGCTCAAAGTTGCAGTCATTCAGTGAGTCCTGCCTTCCCGCAGAGCCCCAGACAGTTGCTACCTCACCCTTGACTCCTCAGCCCAAGCTGACATCCTTTGGGAGCTCCCGGACAGGTATCTCCTCCCCACTGTTAGTCCTTGTCCAAGGAACTCACAGTCTGTCCCCTCCGGCTGACGGCTGCCCAGAACATCACCCTTTCTCATGAGAAGGTCAGATCCCCAAACCTGAACTCTGGAACTCCGAGCTTGGCCACTGGTAATTTGGGATGGCTCAAAAGCCAGAGTCACCAGCCTGGGCCTCCTGGGGCATTTTTCTACAGGTTATCTCTCAGCCCCCCCCCTCCCCCCTCCTGCTACCATAGGCTAAGCTAGAAGAATCCTCTCTAAAGAAGCCTGGTATCTAAAGCACTGGCCCTGGAGTCAGAAGGACCCGAGTTTGGAGCAGGAGGACCCCAGTTCGGTCTGGGCCTCAGACACAACACCCACACACACACAAAACTAGCTGTGTAACCTTGGGCAAGTAAGTTTCTTAACCCCAATTGCCCTCCAAAAAGGCCAAAAAAAAAAAAAAAGCCCAGTATCTAACTTCCTCAGAAGCTATGGGCACCACTCTGGATTCCTGACACAAGGAAGGGGCATAAATATGACCCTCAAGCCTGAAACTCGGGCTTCTGTCCTCCCAGCCCTCTGCCTAACACCAGCCCATGCTCTGCTCTCTTTTACACTATGGGTTTTCCTTTCCTGATCCCCCAACAACCCTGGGTCAGGATAGTAAGTGTCTGAGGCTAGATTTGAACTCAGGTCTTCCTGACTTCATGCCTGGTGCTGATTTGTGGGATGGTTCCAAGTAGTCACACTTTCATCAATAAAAGAGAGGAAAGAAATTGAATTGGATACCCATCTAGCAACAAACTAGGAAAAGAACAAATGAAAGTCAGCCATTAAACACCAAAATTAAAATCCTGAAGATTAAATAAGAGGACAATGAAGTTGGTTTAATAAGTCAAAGTGGAAGCTTCCTTTTTAAAAAGAACACAATAAATTAGACAGCTTAGTTTAAAAAAATTAATTTCTAAATATTGAAAATGAAATAAGCTGAATGAGGAGAATGAGGCCCAGCAGAGGCCTGCTCTGTGCCTGCTTCCTTCTTTTTGTTTGGTCTTCTTTTAGGTCCCGGTTATGTCCATTTTCCTTTTCCCCTTTTCTTTCTTCTTTTCAGATCGTTAAATACAAAACCATTTCCAACATCTCCTCCTTGTTTATGGGGCCCTTCCAAATCCTAGGGCCATTTCTGTCTTCTTCCCTGATCCAGCTGTAACCACTGCATCATTGTCCAGTCTCTCCTGATGGCTTGGGTTTTGCCTGAATTTCTTAGGTTTCTCTTCACTCCTGCCTTCATATTCCAATGTTTTTGCTTCAATCCAACCTTCTCACCATAAATGCACAAAAGTTCTCTATTTTGTGAAGGATCACTTTTCCCTGTAAGGCCACAATCTGTTTTTCTGGGACAGTCATTTATCTGTTTTTTTATTTATTTTGCCCATTTATTTGTTCATTCATTTATTTTTAGGGCAATGTGGCAGTATAGTAAATAGAGTGCCAAGCCTGGAGTCAGGAAGACTCATCATCCTAAATTCATATCTGGCCTCAGGCACTAAACTGTGTGACCCTGGACAGGTCATTTCACCCTGTTTGTCTCAGTTCCTCATCTGTAAAATGAACTGAAGAAGGAAATGATAAACCACTCCAGCATCTTTGACAAGAAAACCTCAAGTGGGCTGAACAACAACAAAAATTTTATTTTTTAAATCAGCAAAAATCTTCCTTCTTTCCCTTCTACTTCTCAAAAAATGAGAACAGCAGCAACAAAAACCTGTTACAAACAGGCAGAATCAAGCAAAATAAATTTATTGATCATGTACAAAAAAAAATTCAGTCACATTCTGAGTGACTGAATCCTTAAGCTCTGATCAGGAGGTGGGCAGCATGTTTCATCTTTAACCGTCTATGCTAGTGTCTGTCATTATGTCGATTCCAGGCCCTAGTTCTTTCAAAGTTGTTTGTCTTTACTATTTTGTTGTCATTGTTCCTCTGGTTCTGTTAGCTTCATTCTACACTGATTCATAAATGTCTTCTGGGTTTCTCTGAAACCATCCGTTTCATCATTTCTTATGGTACAATAGGATTCTATCACATTTATATATAATAATTTGTTCATCCATTCCCCAATTTATAGGTACCCTTTCAGATTCTCATTCTTTGTCACCTAAAAAAAAAAAGAGTTGTAAATAAATTTTTTTTGTACCTCCTTGGAGTTTGTTTTGCTTAAGGACTAATCCCTCCCTTGAGGCAGCTAGGTTGCATGGTGTATAGAGCACTGGGCCTGGAGTCAGGAAGACCAGAGTTCAAATCTGGCCTTAGATACTTACTAGCTCAGCTGTGACCCTGGGCAAGGCATTTAATCTCTGTTTGCCTTAATCCACAGGAGAAGGAAATGGTAAACTACTTCAGTATCCTTGCTAAGAAATCCTATGGACAGTATTGGCAGATTGTAGTCTGTGGGCTATGAAGAATCAGACATAACTCAACAACAATCCTTCCCTTTTATCATACTCTCCTTTCCCCCAACTTCCCTTTTCCCTCCTATTTCCTTGTTGAAGGAGTCGTCTTTCTGTACCCAAGTCTATGTGTGTGTGTGTGTGTGTGGGGGGGGTGTATATGTGTATGTGTACCCTTCTCTCCTTAAAGAGGCAGTTGCTCTGCCCCACTACCTTTCACTGTTTGTATAGACTTCCACTTGCATGCCCTGATGTTGTAAGATGAATTTCACTAACCTTCTTTTCCCTCTCACACCTTTGTATTCCTCTTCCCATTCTTTTCCCATTTTTTCCATATCATCATGAAGAGAAAAAAGAATCCCGCCAAGGCTTTGCCCAGTTAGATTCTCTGTATGAGCCCTGACGTCAGCAGAGCTCAGAGGGGCCGCACAATCATCTCACCTTGTCAGAATGCAAGCAGTTTATTCTTGTTCAGCCCCTAATCAGTGTTCTTTCAGGTTTGTCTTTTTGTGTTTTCCAGTTCTGGTGTTAGCGCTTCAGCGTTTCTCCACAGCTCTGGGCTTTTCATCAGGAAAGTTTGGACATTCTCTGTTTCATTAAAGGTCTGTTTTCCCTTCTGTAGAATTAGACTCATTTTTTCTTGGTAAATTATTCTTGGTGTAAACCCATAATTTTTGCCTTCTGGAATAATATGTTCCGTAATGTCTATATATCAGACTCCCTCTGACTTTGTCATGGATTTTCCCACCAGGATTCAGTTGGTGCATTTTCTAGATCTGTTCAGAGCAACTTTAGAGGGAATTCTCTGTCCTTCTTCCCCATTCTCCTCCATCTTGCCTCTCCACTTGGTAAGTCATTCTTGGCCTTTTGCACATCACATTACAAGCTCTCTTTTTAAAACGTGTACTGTCAAGGCTTTCACAAACTTGACTATGGCACTTCATCACTCAGCCTTCTTTTCTATGCCTGCAGTATTTTTTTAATTGCTCTAGAAGCTCTGAATATTGGCGATAATCTTCTTGGCAGTTTCCATTTTTTTTCAGGAGGCTATTGGTGGATTCTTTCCATTTTTACTTTACCCTCTAGTATGAATAGGGTGCCTGAGAGGAAGGTGGCAATAGAGAAATTCAGAAGAGGAAAGGTTTAGGGAAAGAGATATTGAATTCAGTTCTGGACATGCAAAGTTTAAGATGTCCAGAGGTGTCCAATAGAGATATCCAACCCACAGGACAGTGGAGGAGTTAGGGCCAGGTAGGAGTGGGAAGATTTCATTGATAATTTGTTGAAATGTGACCTTTTTTGCAATTTTTTGGGGATGCCCAATGTGATATACATTGTATCTATTCCAATAAAAACATTAAATGCCTACTGTGTGCCAAGTACTGTGCTGAGATCTGGGAATACAATTAATAGAAGGAAATACAGTTCCTGCTCTCAAAGGGCTTTCAGTCTAAAGATTGAGAGGAAATAAAGAGTCGTAGAGTGACTCAAAAGGAGGTAGGAAGTGGGGGGGGGGGTTTGATACTGGTGGGCCGTCGGGCCTGGGGGTATCTTGCTCCAGGTAGGGCAGTAGATGCAAAGTAGAGTGACAGCTATCTATTAGCTATTATTATATAATAGATTACATACATATATTGTACTTATAATCATACATTATGTTGTTATTCAGTCATTTCAGTTATGTCCAATTCTTTGTGACCCTGTTGGGGATCTTCATCTCTCTGTGAGTGTGTGTGTATATGGTATGTGTTACCACAGTCCTGAAGTCCATCTGTATAGGACTCTCTTATTACAGGTGGAGATAAATGCATGCCTCCCTTCGCCCCTCTCTCTCTCTCTCTCCTTCTCTCTGTCTCTGTCTCTGTCTGTCTCTCTGTCTATCCCTTGGTCAAGCTGATTTCTCTTACTCCCAGTGGAAGGGCTTTTTCACTCTGGATTATCTGGCACAGCCTCTCCTGTGGATTCCTTCTCTGATTTCTGTTTTGCTGTTGACTTTAATTTAGGCTTTCTTTGCTCTTCACTATGTGTGTTCATTGTAGAATTGATATTTGCTTTCTCCAATAATGAAATTGTGATCAGAAATTAGAATGAACCTGAAAGTCACATTTCCTAGACTAATCATATTGTTATATATAATTCTAGGCTGTTGGGCAGATTGGTAGATAGATATAATTCTAGACCAGTAGCCCTTCTCTTAGAGTTGGGGGGGGGGGCAGGGTACCAGCTTCCTGGTCTCAACCTCCTGCTTCCCCTCCTGGCAAGAATCAGAGTCTCCCTTGGAGAAGAGGCCAGACATGTCTGTTCTGCCTCCCCAAGTCACACAATGGCACTCCCATGCTACATGGAAAGAACTGTTCTCAAGTATGTATATATATCTATATGTATATATATGTGTGTGTGTGTATACATATATATGTATGCAGATGTATGCATGTATACATATATTTATAGATATATTTCACTATAGATATGTGTATATATGGATATCTGTCTCAACCATGTCCGTTGCATTCATGTGGGATACATGGCATTTTCTTCTATTTTTCCCTTTTTAAACTTTGGTTTAGTATTTCTTATTGTCTGATGAAGCAATTGACTTCTGTTTGGGGCATTCTCGTTTTCAAGAAGTGTTTTTGATTGGGGTTAGTTTTACATCTCTTGCACTAAGCTGTGCCCCTGCCCCCTCCTGGCTGTTTCTCAACAGTCGAGTCACATGAGTATATGTTTAAGGATCTACTATACTCTAGACACAATGGTCAGTGCTGGGGAAACAAAGAAAGCCAAACTCAACCCATGCACTTAAAGGAGCTCCCAGACTAATGGGGGAGACAAAATGTAAATGCAAATGTTCAAACATATGTCAATGAAGGGAAGACACTAATGTTGAAGAAAGATTAAGAAGCCTCTTAGTGAGGGTGGAAGAAAAGAGTGTAAAATCTGCTTGAAGTTTAATATAAAAAAAAACCCCCTAAGATCTTGCAACTGGTCCCATCACTTTCTGGCACACAGTGGGACAAGAAATGGAAGGTGTGTCAGACTCTACAGTCTTGGGCTCAGAGATCACTGCAGACAGTGGCTGCAGCCATGACAGTAAAAGACGCCTGGTCCTTGGAAGGGAAGCCATGGCAAGCCTGGACAGCAGGCAAAAAGCTGAAACATCCTCTGGCTGCCAAAGGTCCACACAGTCAAAGCTATGGTTTTTCTAGTTGCAATGCATAACTTTGAGAGTTGTACCATAGGGAAAGCTAAGTGCTGCAGAACCAGAGCTTTCGAACTGTTGTTGAAGACTTTGGAGAGTCCCTTGCACAGCAAGGACATGTGTCTGTGTGTGTACACATATACCTACACATGCAATACACACATATAGTCAGCATGACCTTGGTGTCTTCAATGTCCAACAAAGCTCCAAGTGCCCCACAGCTGCTGCTTCAGCCACTGTTGTGGTCATTGGAACAAATTGTTCTCATATACCCATTCCATCGAGGGAGGTCTTCACATGCTTAGGGTGGGCATCCCTTTAACTCAGGACCAGGTGTGAGGCCTGTGGGTTGCCCTCCACCTGTTTAGCCCTTCTGCTGAGATGGTTTTATGGGTATGGGGCCATGCACTGAGCCAAGAGCTGGATGGCAAATTCAAAGGCTTAAAGAAGGGAGGTGAAGTTTCCTGAAGTTCCCCCAAATTTAATAATAATCTCTCTAGAGCCAGGACATACCAGCTGCAGCCCAACTATCATCGGGACCCATTTGAGTGGAAGACCAGTCTCTGAGAGGGTCTGGTTTGGGAGAATGTTCTACCTGTGGGGTGGGGATCATGGTGATTCCTTTGGGGTACAGGCTGAACTATAGCCCACTATGTTCCTCTCCACTGGATAGAGTCCATGGGTCTTTGAGAATATTTAAAGACCATCGCCTGAGCACTTCTGCAACCCGGAATTCTCAGGACTCTCTGGGGACTAACGGGGATCTCAGAAACTTTTTGGAATTGCCTGAAATACAGAACAAATATGACTCTGGAAGACATGATGACGACGCAGCCTGAAATTGGTTCTGTCAGAAGGATTTGTTCCTGTTTTGCCTCCTATCCAAACCTAATTCATTCCAACAATGTGCTGGGTGTGGGAGGAAGCAGCCAAGGTGTTCTGCCATGTTCTTGCTCCTGCCACAGGTGCAGGCCTCCTTTCTGAACATCCAGGACAGTTTGGTGCAGTCTCATAAAGTTCTTTTGTGGGGGGACATTTCTACGTGTTAGTAAAGCAGCTTTCCATTTAGAGGAAGGGATTCATGCATGGGAGTCTGCATCTGCTCCTTTCTTTTTAAGCATTTTTTGCTAATGGAATCATAAAATTAACAAAGGGACTGTAGCACCAATGCAATATTCACAGCACCAACAGTCATGATAAATATACCTGCATAGTGCTCAATAGAAAAATATAATAGACTCTCCATATATAAGACAAAAGCAAAACATTTATTCAGACACCAGAAAACCAAATCCAAAAACCAGTAAGCCAATTCTATCACAGTAGCAGAGAAGTTAATAAGCCATAATAGCACAGAGTGCCACAGCACCCTCTAGCCTTCTCACAAACCAACACAAGGCCAATGTTTATGCACAAGCCTATCTGTGCCCCTTGGAAGCAGCCTCTTCTCCCACCATCTAGCTTGCTCTGACTCCCAGCTTCCTGCAGGCTCTACTCCACCCTTCAGCAAACTCCTCCCACAACAGGCTCCATGGGATTACATTCAGGCTATTAGGGGACAGAATATATTTTCAAAGCAGGGAAGGTCTTCAGAGTCCCTTAGGCCTATTAAGGGGCAGGAAAGATCTTCAAATTCCCATTATTAGGCTTCACGTGGGGAAAGGGACCTACCAAAGCCTCCATCATGGCAGGGTCCATCACCTGAGGGGATTCAGCTGGGGAATGCTGGAACCAGCTCCTACGAGGATAAGGGGCCATTGTTAAATTTTCAGTGTGAACATTTACACCTTGAAATTGGCAAACCAGGACTTGATTTATCATTTTGTTGATAAATGTTAGCTATGCAGATTAAATATAAAAATGTGGGGTTGGTATATCTTTTTTTTTTCCTCTGAGACCCAACCATTAAACATTTCCTATCACTCCTTGTGGCCAAGCCAAGCAGCAAATCCAGCAGCTTTTTTTCAGTTCTCAACTCCTTGATTTCTTGGTCACTGTTAGTGCCACCCATCACCGTCTCCTGGATACTCTCTTTTATCTAGGTTTTCCTGGCACTTCTCTTCCCTGCTTCTCTTCAAACCTGCCTGACTCTTCCTTCTCTATTTTTTTTTTTGTTTTTGGAGGGCAATTGTGGTAAGTGACTTGTCCAAGGTCATACAGCTAGTTTTTGTGTTAAATGTCTGGGGCCAGATTTGAACTCAGGTCCTCCTGACTCCAGGGCTGGTGCTCTATTCACTGCAACACCTAGCCGCCCCTTCTCACATGAACTTTTAAAGCCTTACCTGACCCTAAGCTAGCATTTCAGCCTCACTGGACAGAAGTCTTTCTCCAGCCAGACTGACCTGCCCTCTGCTAGTCACGTGGGAGACTTCCCCATGCTCCTTTGACCACCCCTCAAGCCTGGAATATGCTCCCTCCTAACATCCACCTCAGAGAATTCCTCTCCTCTGAGATCCAGCTCAGGTTCCATCTTCTGCATACAATCTCCCTTGAACTCCCAACTGCTACTGCCCAAAAAAACTTGCATTTAACTTGTTTGCATTTCTTCACTGGACATTTCTATGGCGCACTACTATGTCATGCTCCCCCCCCCCCCCCCCCCCCCCCCCCCGCTCCCCCTGGGAATAACAATTGCTTGCTATTAGGTTGATCATTCTCTGTACTTGTATCTTCAGCACCAAGGACAGTACCCGGCACCCAGCAGGAGATTGATGAAGACCTGTTGTTTGTGTGATTCCAACTGGATCAGCTGCTCCAGCCTTTCTCTGGCCCATCAGTCAGCCAACACCTTCTTTCCAATCAGGGAACACTGAGCAAAGCAGCTCGAGCATCCACCATCTCAAGCTGGAAGCCTTTGGTGCCTTCCGTCCTTGGCCTCTCATGACACTTCCTGTGCTCAGCTCACTCTCCAGTGCTTCTTCTGTCTGTCTGTCTGTCTAGGAGCCTTCTGATGGCCAGTGACTC
>NW_027186373.1:229127-266201 GCF_028583685.1 Petaurus breviceps papuanus | reverse complement strand
CCCTTTCCATCCAGTGCAAGTTTTTCCTAAGGTTCTAACATTTATCAAGGTTTGCCCTTTTCTGTAATTTAAGGCTGATGTAACCTGGACTTCTCAGAGGGGCACAGACTGAAAATGTTGTGAAGGCAGTAAGACCTGAATTCAGATCCCACCTCCACCACTCACTGGCTCTGTGACACTGGGCATAGAGTCTGCGAAATGGGGATAACAGCTACATCCACCTCATTGGGTTGTTGTGAGAATCAAAGGAAAGAAGGAACAAATGGATGAAAAAACAATTTGTTAAATGTTTACTGTGGGTCAAGTGCTGAGTTCAGTGCTAGGATTACAACAGAAAAGGAGAACCGTCCCTTGAGAGGGCTCCAGAATGTCCCGTTCTAATGGGAAGAGACCACCCACAGAGGATTCAGCTGCAAGTCACAAGCCGAGGTCCTTGGAGGTCCTTGGGTGTAGATGGTAACATTGCTTCATTTCCATTGAGAAAACCACATTGGTTGAGGACACTGAACCATTTTCTCTTGCCTCAATTTCTTCATCCACAAAATGAAGATCCCAGTAGCACCTACCTCCTGGGGGTATTATAAGATCCAATGACACAGTATTTCTAAACCCCTATGCAAACCATAAGTGTGCTCTATACACGACAGATGCTATTGCTACTACCCTGGTCATTATCTGTAGGCCAAGGCATTTATTTGGAGGGTGCCTGGGAGGTGAGTACCAGAGCACGGTTGCACCAAGATTTCTTCCCTGGACAAGGGCTTAGGGGCTTGGCTGGAAGCTGGACTGCTCCCCTGGGGTGGTGGGTGGGGATCTGCTGCTGCTTTGGGGGTCCCGAGCTTGCCTGCCCGTTAATGGCTGTTGGGCAGCGGTTGGTGTTAGGAGTGGCCAGTTTAGGTATGACCATGTGCTTGTGCCTTCCATTTCCTGCTGGGTGCAGTGGGCCCCCTGAGGAAAGGCTAGCAGGGGCCAGGCTGGACACCTTCCCTGTACCCCAAGGCAACCTCTTCCGTCTGCGCCAGCCCAAGTGGGATGCAGAGAAACCTGGGGGACCGAGAGTGCAGGCGAGGAGCGGGCGCACCGTTCCCACTGCAGGCCACAGCAGCCCCCGGACTCCGGCCCCTGCGCATCCCCTTCCAAGCCGCCTTTTGCCTCCCTCTGTGTCCCCTCCAGCTCCGCAGAGCGCTTGGCACGTAGTAGGCGCTTCCTAAATGTCTGAGTGATTTTCACTTTGGACAAGCATCTGCCTTCAGGACGACGAGGGTGACTGATGGACGGGACCATGACCAGGCTGGACGCCCAGGCTGTGGTCAGCGGGTATGCAACCAGAGGATGTGAGCGAGCCAGGACATGAGGAGGCTACAGGCAGCCGGGCCCCGTCCTTCCCTCCCGGCTGCACACACCCACGTCGGTAACTGGCGGGGCTCAGGCTACTGCGGCAGGAGGGGATGCAGGCAGAGTATCAGCAGCACTCCGGGCAAATGCCCTAGCCGGGTAGTGGCTCTGCGCCCGCAGCCCAATGGACTACAATCCCCAGAAGCCTTTGGGCCTCCGCGACGGCTCCAGGACTCCATTTCCCAGGAATCTCGAGGAGCGCGGGGAGCGCCTTGGCGGCCCGGCCTGTGCCCCGCTGCCTCTTGGGAAGGGTAGTTCCCGGCTGAGGCCGCCGCGCACGCGCATAGAGCCGCGGCCAGCGCCTCTTCGTCTAGGGAAAGCGGGTGGTTGGCTGGTGAGTGAGGCACTCAAGGACAGGGGGGTGAACGGGTGGCCCAGAGGCTTCGCGCCGTGCCCGGGACAGTTAACCCGGGGCAACGGAAAGAGGTGGTTCCGCGGGCCACAGCCGAGCAACGCCTGCGGTGACTCATGGAGGGGGCCTTGTGGAGGGGCGGGGCGGCCGGGAGGTGCCGGCGCGCGAGGGGCGGGGCGAACAGGATGTCGCGAGCGCAGGCGCGGTGTCCTGGGGAGGGGGGGGGGGGGGGGGGGGGGGGCGGGGCGGCTCCTTTCGCCACCTCAGTTACGTGGTGACGTCCCTGTGCCTGCACCCCCCTCCCCCACCCCCAGCTTGTGGCCGGGCTTCCTGTTTGCGCATGAGCCCCTCCGATCTTCCCCGGCGCCCCCCAGGCCCGCCCAGCAGGAGCCCCCTTGTCCCCCTTCTCGGTCGTGAATTAGGGGCGGGCGGGGGCGACATTGGGACCCAGGTCCTCCCGTCCTGATCAGGCTTTCCTGGATGTTGGGGGGAGGGGATGCGCCTCTTGCTCCCACCCATCCCCCAGCGCCCGTTCCTTCATTCACTCCCAGGGGCGGCCTGCCTCAGCCTCCTGGGCTGTGGATGGCCGAGGGGGCGGCGCTGTGGGGGCGGGAGAGGTCCTCTTGGGGAGCCCCTTCCCCTCGCCATAACATACGTAGTAATTTGGCTTATCTCTTGCCTGGATCCGAAGGCACTCATGACGAATGGCGTGAAATGTCTGCAGGTTCCTAGAGTTAAAACGTCGCTCGTTAACTAGTTAGCTTTGAGCCCCATTCTGGCGGACTAAAAAGGAGAAACTTCTTCCCCCCCCTTTCCTTTTCAGAGGGAAAGCCCTGGTGTGGTGGGCTCAGCAAACCTGAGTGTTAAGGGCGTAACCATGTAACAAACGGCACAGAGCCCGATTTACATATCTCAACAATGTATCAGCGAAGAGAAGGCTTGGCACCGGAGTCCCGGTAACCCTCAGGTGCCGCTGGGTCCCTCTGGGATCCTGAAACCGCACCCGGCCGGCTCCCCAGGGCCTCGCTTGCTGTGTTCTCCAGGGTGAATCAAAGTGGTCTCAATCTCTCATGGGGCCCGACGGCTAACCGTGTGGTCTCTGTCTCTCCCAAGATGCTCGTGTTGTGTCCGATGGCTTAATCCTTATGTACGCCCCAGAGAATGACGGACTATCTGGTCTCCGCCTCTTTCAGGAACAGACCCTTCCCAAGATTCTCTTCCTGTCCCTCCGAGGTTCCCTAACAGTCCAGTTCTGTGGATGGGGTGATTTCAGCTGGGATTACAAACACAGTGGTGCTTTTCCCTCTCGGGGTTTTGATACCGTATTTCTTGAGCTCCTGACAATCTGTGGATCCAAGGGACCTTCAAGGCCATGTGGTCCAGTCCCCTCATTGTACAGCTGAAGAGCTAAAATTCTGAGGCCCAGGTGGGTTTTGGCCTGCCCAAGGTCACACAGCAGCAGGATTTGAATCCAGGGTCTCTCTCTGATTCTCTTTTCCATTGAGCCCCGATTGATGAAGGATGACGATCGGCTCAGCAGGAACTCTGATCTTTAGCTAAGACCAGAATGCCTGTGATTCAGTCTGGAAAGAATTCAGCCCAGGCCAACTTGGAGTCAGAGTTGTAAAAGTTTATTGTACGATTTACGGCGGGCAAGGGTTCTTAGGGGACCTGCAAGTTTATTGTTAGGCTGTACAGCGGGCAAGAGCCCTTTAGGAGACCTGCAACCTCAAAGGGGTAGAATTAAGGTTCATATAGAATCATCCATAGTAGAACACGTGCCAATTATGCTAACTAGGTGATTAAGGGTGGGATTATCGAGGAGTTAAGGTGGGGCCAGTGCTTAAAGGGACATGTACTTTTAATGGAACTTCGAAGGCATATTGCCCATAATTCACTGGGAAAAAGTCCAAGGGGGGGGGGGTACCTGGGGGGGTGGTTTTATGCTTGAAACGTGTCACAAAGAGCTCGTGTGGTCAATGGCTGACTGAGAAGGGCCCAGTCTGCCACCCATCAGTATCATGTTTGACAAGATTGATGTCTGGGAACCAAGGCTAAGGGAGACTCAGTGTGTGGATAATAGGCTAAGGAGTTAACCCAGAGATAGGGCACTGAAGGATTCATGGAGGCAGCCAAGGAGTCAACCTAGAGAGATAGGGTACTGAAGGATTCATGGGGGCAGCTGGACATTATACAAAGGGGAGATAACAGTTGCCTGAGCTGGAATGTTTATAGATACTTTTGTGAAGGATTAGTAGGAATAGCTTGTTATTGTTCCAAGCTGAGATAAACAATTCATGAGTTGTTGCTGGGCAGAGTTCGGGAAGGGGGAAGGGGCAGAGTTAATGCTCTGGGCTGGGGGGCGGGAGGGAGTGTGATTTTACAAACTGGTTTTACAAATTGGTTTTACAGACTGATGTTACAAATTGATGTTACAAATATAGATCCCAAGCACCCCATCATGATGATGGAGTCTGTGAACTTTCTGGTCGACTTCTTGTCCTTTTGCTAACCAAAGACCATCCTCCAAATACTGAACAAATTACATCACCCCCCTCCCCCCATCTTATTCTGTTTTTCTTGCTGTCATTCTTGAGATGCTTTTCATTGAGCAGAAATGTTTATTTTGATAGATGTGAACCCACCAATCCCAATCTGACCCCAGTTCCTTCTCGTGTTTCAGGAATGCATTTTCCCTCCATGTTTAGAAAAAGGAGAACATTTCATATTCTTTCTGCTGTTTTCATCCAGGTGTAGACGTGTCTGCTGAGTTCTCAGTCTTGGGGGCATCCATAGCTCCTCAGTCTCCCTCACCCCCAGGTCCGATTTTGCCATGTCTTGTCATTTCTGCCTCTGCGTCTCTTCTCCATCACCTCTCTGCTAGCTCGACTGCCTCCCCCCGAGACACTCTCTCTAATTTCCTTCTCCCCTCTGCTAGGAGTCCTTGACCTGGCTTCCAAAACCGTTTTTCTGAGACAACAACCCCAGATGTTCCTCTGGGAATCTTCCAGTGACTTCTTGTTGCCTATTGGATAACAGAGCGCCTCCTCAAGCTGATCGTTGGTGGTTCTGGCCCCATGGTCTTAAAGGTTTGTAGCCTCCAGACCCTCTGGGTTCCGTCCAGACTGGGTCCAGCTCCTCTCCAAACTCATCATTCTCTCTCTCATTCTGCACTTGCAGGACCTAGGCCTGTATCCCTCAGTGTTCTCTTTCCTCCTCTCTGTGTCCCAGAACCCTTGTTTTCCTTCAGACCACAGCTCAAGGACTGCCTCTTCCTCTCTGTGGGTGGGGTAATCAGAAGGACCTGTGAGAGACATCTGTGCCTCCTTCAGAGAGCCAGCCCTGAGCCTTGGCTACTCCCATGGAAAAGGAGGGCATGAATTTACTGCTGATCCTCGTGGCCGTGGACATTGGACAGGGAAGGCCACTGGCCTTGGTGGACCAGGGTTTCATTGAGAAGAGCAGAATTAAAGCAGAAGCTTCACCTTGCCACTCCTCTGACTGACTCTGTGGCAAGGAAAGTTGTCATTGTGGGTATAAGCTCTTCCTGCATCTGGTCTAGACCTCAGGGGGCTGCTCATCCCTCTTTTGGACCCTGGCATCTCCTGTCATTTCCAGTGGCCCATCTTTACCAGTGATGGGGGGTGCTCTTCATGCAGGTCAGGCTTGCTGGCTTGGATTCATCTGGGTGGCTTGGGATGTGGCGTGCCAGACTGGGCAGATTGGCTCGGACTCATGTGGGCTGCTCGGGATGTGGCTTGCTGGGCTGGCTGGCTTGGATTTGTGTGAGCAGCTGAGTGCCCTCTTGGTCACTCCTTTGTCTTGGGTCTTGCCTTCTTCTCAGCAGTTTTGTTTGGTTATTTATGGCATGATAGTCTTTTTTCTTTGCAAAGAAAACAAATGAGATCAGAATTGGGACGTTTTTCCCTTCTCTCCAGTGTCAGTCATCTGCAGTGTCCCTTCTTTGTCCTCCCTTCCAAATTTGGTTTCAGACAAACAGACAAATCTTACTATTATCCTCAGCTTCCTTCATCAGTGTTCTTCATGTCCTGAGAAAGTGAAAGGGCCTTCCTTGATTCCCGGCTATCAACACGTTGGTCGCGGGACCTGGGGATGTTTAGCCTGAAGCAGAGAAGAGGAAGGGGTTTGTTGTTTGTAAGTGTTTGAAAGTGTTGTGAGAAAAGTCTGGGGTAGAGACTCTGGGGCACAAAGGTCCGACCACAAAGGTCAGTTTACTTTTGTGGCTAAGAAATATCAGTGAAAGGATCCCGGACTCCTCAGTCACCAGGGATGCATCTGACGGAGCCACTCTTCATGCAGGTGAGAAGGCAGCAGGTCAGTGCCCAGTGACACAGGTGGAACCGTGACCGTGATTGTTCTGAGTCACACTGGAGGGCGGGGGAGGGCTCTGCTTGGCCCTATTCTCAGGGTTGGTGACGCCCTCTGGAAGCTCGTGTGATAGTCACATGATATCCCCCGATTGACTCGCCGTCCCCAGGACCGGCTTGTGGGCAGACATCCTGTGACCAGGTTGTCTCCCATGCCCAGCCATTCACAAACAAGAGCTCATTTGGTTGGATTGTAGTTCACAGGAATAGGGAAGTCAGACTTTCTGGAGCTTACTAATAGGGTATACACAGTCTAGTCTAAATTTGATTCACAGATGTTGATTCGAATTAGATACATTGATTAGACACAATTCCCAACCAATAATCACCAGTTCTAATCGAAATTTCACAAAGGAGTGTTCTGAAATTTTGTAACATGCCTTCCTCCTGAATCAGGTAAGAAATCATTGTCCTGGGGTGAACCGGCATGTGGCTGTGTTTCAGGAGACTGTGACATTCAGGGATGTGGCCTTCACTTGTCAAAAGACTGTATTCAGGGGTGTGATGTCTGAGATCTGTGAACACCTCATTTTCCTAGGTGAGGATGGCTGTGCTCTGCCCCTAGCTCAATCAGTCAGTCAGTCAGCATTTATTGAGAACCTCCTATGTGCCAGGCCCTGTGTCAAGCTCTGGGAACAAAGAGAGGCACATGACGGGCCCTGTCTACCAGGAGCTTATAGTCCAGTGGGGAACACAACATGCAAGCTAGTGCAGGATGCATAGGGAGTAACAAACAGGGAAAGCTTTCTGTGGTAGACAGGGTTTTAGGTGGGGCTTAAAGGCAGCCATTGAGGCGGGTAGTTGGAGCTCCCAGAGGAGGGAATGTGCGCCAGGCTGGGGAAGCCAAAGAGAGTGTCTGGGCCAGGAGATGGAGCGTCTTGTTTGAAGAAGCCAGTGTCACTGGATCCAAGAGTGTGTGTCCTAAAAAGGCTGGGAAGGTCGGAGGGGCTGGGTTAGGAGGAGCTCTGAATGCCAAAGTACATTTTGTACTTGATGTTGGAGGCAACAGTGAGACCCTGGAGTTTACTGAGTCAGGGGGGAGGGGGTGACATGATCAGACCTGCATGTTAGGAAAATCACTTTAGTAGCTGAATGGGGGTTAGAGGGGGGAGAGACCTGGAACAGGCAGGTCTTGCGGTGGTGCAGGTGTGAGGTGGTGAGGGTCTGTGCCAGCATGGTGGCTGTGTCAGAGGACAGAAGGAGGTGTATTGGAGAGAGCTTGCAAAGGGGAAGGTGACAAGCCTTGGCACCAGATTGGATCTGGAGGAGTAAGAGAGAGTGAGGATTCTAGGAGGCGTCCTAGGTTGGGAACCTTAGGGAACCAGAGGATGGTGGTACCATCAACAGTATTAGAGGGTAGGAGGTGAGGTGGGGAAAGATAAAGAGTTCTGTTTTGGACATGTTGCATTTGAGACGTCTCCTGGGCTTGCAGCTTGAGATGCCTGATGGAAACTGAAGCTGGAGCTGGAGACGACCTCATCCCCTCAGGGGATCTCTGCATTCTTCCTTCCCGAAGGCTTTGGGGTATCTGAAAGGGTTAGGTGAGATCTTAGAGCAGGCATCGGCCAGAGTACCCAGACTGGCCAGGGTGTAGGGCTCCGCTGGAGTGCCTGGATTGGCCAGAGTGCCCGCATCGGCCAGAGTGCCCAGATTGGCCAGGGTACATGTAGGGCTCGGCCGGAGCGCCCAGATCAGCCAGAGCACCCAAATCGGCCGGGGTGTAGAGCTCGGCCGGAGCTCCCCGATTGGCTGAAGGGCAGGGCCCATGAGGCACTTTCCTGTTTAATACTAGGACCTGTCTTCAGACCTTACCTCCAATTCATCCTTTATATATCCAGCTAGTGGGTGCGTCTCATACTTCATTAGATTGTGAACCACGCAAGGGCAAGGACTGTTTTTGCCTGCCTTTGTATCCCTGGAGGCCTGGCACACATTAAGTGATTGATTGTTGCTTGAATTTGTTCTCCTTGCTGCTCAGTGTCCTCAGGTGAGTCTGTCTCCAGTCCCTTCTCTCCTTCTCTGCTGGGAGCAGGATTTCCAGGTTCCAAACCAGAAATGATCTCTCAGTTAGAGAAAGGAAGTGTGCCCCACATCCCAGAGCAGGAGTTCCCATGAGGGCTAGCTGCGAGGGTCTGTGGAGAGGCAGGGCAGTGGTTGGGGGCTGCTGAGGGGCCGACTTGGCCCGACACCTCTGGCTCCTTTGACTGCAGTGAGAAGGTTGGTTCACATCCCCAGGGACAAGGCCTGAGGCCATCTCCAGCTCCAGCTTCCATCAGGCATCTCCAGCTGCAAGCCCAGGAGACATCTCCAATGCAACATGTTCGAAACAGAGCTCTTTATCTTTCCCCGCCTCCTCTCCTGCCCTCCCCAGCTAGAAGGGCCTCCTAACACTGCTTAGGGAAGAAGGGGAAGAGGGGGACCTTTCCTTCTCTGGCTGTGCCGAGCCTGCACCTGCCCCAATGTCTGGAAATTCCAATGTTTTCTCTACTTTCTTGATCATTTATAGACAATCCATGGGATGTGACCAAGCGCGCTCTGCTATGAGTGTGCCGTTTGTACAACAGCAGAGAAAGCCCATGTTAAGCCTAGTGAAGGCATCAGAACTAAACTATGAGGGGGGAGGGGCGCTCACACTAAGAGGGGGTTGCACAACATCTGTAACATTCTTCAGTCTTTGAATTCAGTGACCTTACCCAGAAAGAAAAGGTTACTCTAGTCTAGGCTTGGGGAACCTGTGGCCTCGAGGCCGCGCTCTCTGAATCCTCAAGCATGCCCCTTTGACTGAATCCCAACTTCACAGAACAAATCCCCTTCACAAACTCTAGATTTGGGTTGAGGCGAAAGGCCGCACCCGAGGACCTAGAAGGCCACATGTGGCCTGGAGACCGCAGGTTCCCCCCTCTTGCACGAGAATGCCTTTTTTGGTGCTAAAGTCATGCTGCCTTTTTTTAAAAAAGTTTTTATTTTATTAAAAATTTCCTAGTTATATGTAAAAATTTTTAATGTCCATTTAAATTTTTTTTTTTTTTGCTTTCAAGGAACTGATAAGTTAATCGAGTTTCTTTTGTTATTGTGGATTTGGCAAACACAAACCAACATGATGCATAACTGAGAATAGGTTGCATAGGAAACAGATGGTTAAATCTATAACGCCTCTGTGTGTAATGGCTAAGATGTGCGACTGGGCTGTGTCCCTGAATGGCCTAATCCCTGCTTGGTGTGTGCATGTTCTTTTTAATGCTGCTATGCCCAGTCCCCAGTCTCTCCTGAATTGGTGTCTTGTGACTGGCTTTTTTTTCAGGTTTAAGTCCATAATGGCGTTTAATGTTACTATTAGGTTGCTGACTTTTTTCTTTGCATTTGTGATTTTGGGAAATTATCACCACAAATACGGTTCATTTGAACCATGATCCCTAGAGCCTGAGGCCTTTGCGCTGTTGGAATATTAAGTTCCCCTTTGATCTGAATGCTGTGAAATCGTGAGTTTGAGCCAGCACTTAGCGACTCTGGTCATCACGGTAAAAACAAACCAACTTCCTTAAGTATTTAGCTGGGGCGTCCCGGTGGTCAGCAGAGCTTCTTGGAGGCTCCTTCAGCCTCGTTAGTTTCGTGAAAGTGACTGGAACTAGGGAAGCCCCGACGGCTGTGCAGTGACCTTGTCTGTTCCTAGTAAGTGCTGAGGCCTCACTGCAGGTCGCTGCAGCAGGAAACCTGTGCCCTGCTCGGGCTGCGGCTCCGGAGCTGGCGGGGGAGGCGACCCTCTGGGGACGCCGGGGACCCGCCGAGCTCTGAAATCGGGTATGACTGCTCTGACTTATTGTGGAGCTAACACCACAACCTCGCTGGGGGCGACTCTAGGGCCCTGGGAAGGCATCGGCAGGGCTCTCTGGACTCAGTTTCCCCACCGTGCTATTTCAAGTCCAGCCTCAGACACTAGCCCAGCCGTGTGACCCTGGGCAAGTCACTGAACCCTACCGGCCTCAGTCTCCTCCTCTGTCAAGCTAGCCGGAGGAGGAAATGGCAGAGCGCTCCCGACGGAGTCAGGGGCCCCGGGGGGGGGGGGGGGCACTGCATGCCTCAGTTTCCCCATCTGCCTGCCTGCCAGGACCGAGGCGAGGCTCACCAGAGGCCCCTGGCACCAGGAACTAGTATTGGTATCATCACTGGCATTAGCAGAGGCGGAACAATCGCCTCCCCCCAGGACCACCCACGGGGAAGAGAAAGGGGCGGGGGCATCTCCTCGCTCTCCACCCCGCCCTCGCCCCCTCGCCCCCAATCACCGGCGGGACGCAGGGAGCTTTGTTCCGAGATGTGGGGACCCTGCAGGGGTCCTTGAAGGCCGGGAAAGAGTCCCGTGGTCACTTCCTGGTCGGGAGCCAGGCCGCTCTGCACCCCAGCAGACAGTGAGCCTTCTTTTCTTTCTCTGTTAAACGGCTGATAAGGAGAGGCCCAGGGAGCCAGCCCTGGACTACACTACCCAGAAGACACTCAGGCGTACGGATTCCATTTCCCATAAGCCCCACGTGTGCCCCGCTGTCTTCTGGGAAAGGTAGTTCTGGATGTAGTACGCGGCTCGCGCAAGCGCAGAAACCCAGCAGGCCGGACCCCTTCGGTCCTCCGGGCGCTGGCAGGTGGCTCGTCGGGTGAGTAATAGGCATAGAGACAGGCAGGGGGAGGTCATGGGCTCCATCCTTCCCGAGGCTCTGGACGACGCTTCCAGTGTCAGGGAACACACCAGTCTCCTGCCGCAGCCCCAGCGACCTGCTTGGGTGCACGGACCGGGCCGCCGTTGTTCTGAGAACGGCGGAGGCCCCGATGCATCCTGGGAAGGGTAGTTCAGAGTCGGGTACTGCGCAAGCGCACTTCCTCCCGTAGTTCGCCTTTAGGGCTTTGTTCTAGATGGCCCGGGGTGGGGGGTGGGGGTGGGTGAGGGCGCGGCCCTGTGCATCTTGGGAAGAGTAGTTCTTGGTCCGCACTGCGCAGACGCACTTCCTCGCTGCGCCCTTTGGAACTGTTGTTTTGGAGAGTGGAGGGATTGCCCGGTGCATCCTGGGAAGGTTGTTAAGGGCGGGGCGCGGCTTTGGGAAGGGGCGGGGTTGACGTTTTCCTTCTTCTTGCTGCAGTCTCCCGCCGCCAAGCCTTTGCCTGGGGTGTCCTCCCTGTTCGCCCCAGCCAGACCATAGCTTTTATCCCTGCGGGGCTTTAAAGGTTTGCGAGGTCCTGACGGTGATCGGCCTCCCCCACACCCCCGTGTCCTGGGCCGGGACAGCGGCTGTTCTGGGCCTCGCGCCCCTGAGCCCCAAAGCCCAGCACCAGGACTCGCTCGCAGGCGAGAGCCTGCCTGGCCCGGTGACCTGAGGGGCCCCGCCTTTTGGGGGGTGGCAAAAAAGGGGGGAGTGGTCAGTGCTGCCATGCCCACTACGCTGGCCCCGCCCGTCCTGCCTCTCTGCCCTGCCCACTACGCTGGCCCCGCCCGGCCCGCCTCTCTGGCCCCGCCCACTACGCTGGCCCTGCCCACCCCGCCTATTCCCCATGCCCTCCAGGGATGCTGACTTCAGCCTGGGACCGTCCCATTGTGTCTGGCCTGGAGGGCGCCCCACTGCCTTGGCCTGCCCGGCCCCTCCCCCTCCTGGCTGCCCGGCGCTCCCCCGACAGACCCGAAGGGCCTACAGTAGGAGCTCAATGAAGGCTGCTGGCACCTGAGGGGATTTCCTGCCCTCCAGCTTCCACCCAGCCCAGCTTGACCGCTTTGTAACCTGGCCCAGGGGCTCCAGGGGCCATCTGCTCTCTGCTCTGACTGGGCCGATTCCCCTTTCCTTCTGACCGATCCACCCGGTGCCCCCACCGATCCCCTCAGGCCTGGCTCCAGGCCCTTCCCTTCACCAGCCTCAAGGGCGTCCAGGGCCCGAGGCCTGGTGCCCGTCTCAGGGAGTGCCCAGCAGGAAGCCCAGGCGCCCCCGCCGGCCACGTTCTCACCCCCTGCCCTTCCCGGCCTCCTCCTGCCCTGGGCCCTGGAGCCAGGAGCTGGCCTTGAGGCTCCCCGAGGGCTCACGCTGCCTCCCTCTGTTTCTCCCCAGAGCTTCAGACTGCGCTGCGGCGGGCGCTGCTGGGGCCGGGCCCCCATGGCGGGTGTGGTGCCCACGGAGGAGAGAGGTGAGAATCGTGGTCGGGAGCCAGGCCTGGGCTCCCTGCCCGCTGAGGCTGCGCCCCTTTCCAGGGTGATTTTCCCCCAGCGGGGCAGGCCCTGGTCCTCCCAGTGGGGGTAGGGGTGGAAGGAATAGCATTGATTAAGGACCAGCAGTGTGCCCAGCACCGGGAGCCTCCTTTTACAGCCGAGGAGACTTGAGGCGAGCAGAGGGTAGGTGACTTGTCGAGGATCACCAGGTCTTCTAGTGAGTGTGGGGCAGAATTTGCACTCGGTGGGCAGCAGTCTCAGTGGATGGCGAGCAGGGCCTGGAGTCAGGAGGGTCTGAGTTCAGATGTGGCCTCGGACACTTACTAGATGTATGACCCTGGGCAAGTCACCTACCTCTGTTCCCCTTAATCTGCTGGAGAAAGCAGTGGCAGACCCTCTAGTGTCCCTGCTAAGAAAGTTAGACCCACTGATCAGTGAGTGACCACTTCCTGCCTGGGCCTCCCTGAGGTGGGGAATGGGAGATGGGAGGGAGAGCTTTGGGAGGAGGGAAGCTTTCAGAACATGGGGGGCGGGGCACTGAGGGCTCTCCAGCAGCGTAGGGGACAAGAGCTGGACTGGGCCCCAGGGAACCGCCACTCGGGAGGCCCCTTTCTCTTGGTTCTGAGGTGTTGGAAGGGAGTGGGGGGGGAGGGGTCTGCCTGAGAATCAGCAATGAGGCAGGAGCTGGGGCAGGAGGAAGGCTCTGCGAGAAGTGGCCGGGGCTTGTGTGGCTGGGGGCTCCTGGCCTCCCTCCTGATTCCTTTCTCTCCCTCCAGCGTGGCCTTCACCAGCCTCCACCCCGTGCCAGGAGAGGCGCCAGCAGGAGGACGGAATGCCTTCTGACTTGTCCACGGCCCGCTTGCTGGTGAGTTTGCTTCCCTTCTTTCCCCTGAGCCGCTGTCTCCTTCCTCAGTCTCCTCTGGCTTCTCTGCTCACTCAGACACTCCCCAGGGCAGGTGGGAGCCTCGTGGTGACTGGGATCCAGGGTCCTCTTTTCCTGTCCTCACTGCCAGAGTACAGCTGTGAGGGAGAGGAGCCTCAGACCCAGACCTGCCCTTGGTCAGTCTTCCTGGGGAGGGGAGATGCCCAGGACAGCTCTCAGCCTGTGAAGCAGCCGGCTTGAGAAGCTGCCTGGAAGAGGCAGGTTCCACTGGGCAAAGTGTGGTGTGGGCAGCAGGAGAGGGGAAGAGGGCATTGTGGCACAAACGGGCAGAAAGGACCACTGAGGCTGAAGCCAAGGCTCTGCGTCCAGTGTGGGGCCTTCTCTACCTTTCTTTAGGGGCAGCATGATGAGGGTCCGAGCTTCTGGGAACAGAGGACACTGGTCCTGCTTGATGTTGTACTCTCTTATTAATGACTGATTGAATTCGGGATCTACCCAGTTCCTTTTCTTTCTTTTCTTTTTTCAATTAAAAATTTTTTTATTTATTTACTTTTGGTTTACAACATTCAGTTCCACAATCCCTTGAGTCTCAAATTTTCTCCTCCCCCCCACCGCAGCATGCTATCAAATGTAGGATGTACAGATATCTTCATATTAAACATTAGTCAGATTGTAAAGAAGGGTGATAACTAATGCAGTGAACAATGGGAGAGAGCAGTCACCTGGCTTCGCTCTGCAGTCAGACTGTACTCCCTTCTCTGGATGTAGACGCCTCCTCCGTCATGAGCCTCTGTGGGTTCACTTAGAACCCTGCATGGCTGACGGAGTCCAGTCTATCAGAGCTGGTTGTCACACATCGGTTGTGTCTGTGATCGTGTACAGATTTCTCCTGGTTCTGCTCTCACTCCGCGTCAGCTTCTGTCAGTCTCTCCAGGTGATTGTGAAGTGTGTCACTTCTTATTGCACAATTACCATGACATTCACGAACCACGATTTGGTCGGCCACTCCCCAGTTGGTGGCATCGCCTTGATTTCCAATTCTTTGCCACCAGAAAAAGAGCTGCTGTATATGGGTCCTTTTTCCACTTCTTTGATCTCTTTGGGATATAACCCTAGAAGTAGTGTTGCTAAGTCAAAAGGTGTGCACTTTGGAGGCATAGTTCCAGATGGCTCTCCAGAAAGGCTGGGTCAGTTCACCACTCACCAGCAGTGCATTAGAGTTCCAGTTTGCCCACATCCTCTCCAGCCTTTGTCATTTCCCTGTTTTGTCATCTTAGCCAGTCTGACCGGTGAGATGTGGTACCTCAGAGTTATTTTGATTTGCTTTTCTCTATTCAGTAGTGATTTAGAGCATTTCTTCATGTGCTTATAGATATCTTTAATTTCTTCCTCTGAAAACTGCCTGTTCATATCCTTTGACCATTTATCGGTTGGGGAATGACTTGTATTCTTAAAGACACACTTGGTTCTTTCTTTCTGATCTCCCTCGTCTCATCCCCTCTCGCCTTCCTGCTCTGGGCTCCCTGCTCCCTTCCCTCCCCTTGGCCGTCAGCCCCAACTCGGCTGCTATGGGCACAGATCTGACTGACTCACTTTCCGGAGCGTGCTGGCTGTGTGCCAGGCCTGGGATGCCCTCCCTCCACCTTCCTTTCTCTGCCCCTCTCAGCCCCTAGTCCCCTCCTCCAGGAAGCCTTTCCTGATCTCCTTCCCTCCTGGGGATCCTCCCTTTCTCCTTGCCTCTGCTTTTCACGGTGCCCTCTCAGCAAGGCACTCGGACTGCCTGCCCAGCGTCTGGCACCTCAGAGGGGGCTCAGGAGCTGCCCTCCCAGAACGTGGCCATCACTGCTTCAGGCTGACTGCTGTCACAGACCTCAGGAAGTCTTTATGCTTTTCTCTAACCGAGGTCTGTGGTTTCTCCCTGCTGCTGTTGCTGCAGAGGAGCAAATGTCCCAGCAGGGGATCTGCTCTGGCTCATCCCAGCCCGCAGGGCCCTGTGTGGGGCTGGGGCACTGGGAGGTGGCCGGGGCAGGGGTGGTGAGACAGTGTGTGGATGTGTGTGTGTGTGTGTGTGGGTGGGAGAGGCTAGGGAGAGGCGGGAGGATGTGTGTGGGGGGGTGCTAAAGGAACCTGGCTCAGCCAGACCTTGTCACAGTCTTGGCTTCAGTGCTCCCTCCCCTGCTCTGTGACCCTTAAGGGCCTTACCTAGCCACTCTGCCCCCTCCCCTCATCAAGGTGACCATGCCAGGCTTTGGGTCAAAGCAGCATTGGCTCTTCCAAGGCCAGAAAATAAATCCCCATTGTAGTGAGGCTGCGCGGGTCAGCCTGTGGCTTCTCCAATGACAAGAGGTGTGTGCATATGCTCAAGGACACATTACAGAAGCTGGGCCAGGCCAGGCTGTGCCAGCCACAGCAGGGGTGGGGAGACGCAGCTCCCTGGAGGTTCTGCCCCTTTCGCCGTCCCCCATGATGCAGGGAAGGGCCCATCCTTGGGTGACCCAGAGCGGTCCATGTTTCAGCAGTCGGTGACGTTCAAGGATGTGGCTGTGGCCTTCACCCAGGACGAGTGGACCCAGCTGGACGCTGCACAGAGGGCCCTCTACCAGGATGTGATGCTGGAGAATTATGAGCACCTCGTCTTCTTGGGTAAGGACGGCTTTGTCCTGCTGGCAATCAGTCATTGACAGCCAGCCATGAAGCATCTACTGTGTGTGTGCCAGGCCCTACTAAGTGCTGAGCATAAAAGGAAGGCAGAACCAGTCCCTGCCCTCAAGAGGCTTCCACCAGGGAGGTGAGAAGAGAGCCCACCCTGTGGGAGGGGCTGGCCAGGACTTTGAGGTGGGGAGCAGTGATGGGGTGGAACTTGCCCTTTAGGTTCTTCAGGGAAGGCTGGGAGTGACCTAAGCTGCCTAACAATTATCGACCTATAAAGTGGGGAAGGCGGCCTGTCTCCTCCAGTGCCCCTTTTAGCTCTGCATCAGCAGTCATGTGAATGGGGAGACCTGAGGCAGGGACACCCTCGAGGAGGAGAGAGCCCGGGGGGGGGGGGGGATTGGGGGGGTCACGCGGGGAATTGGGCAGCTCAGTGGGTGAGGGGGGTGGCACCAAGGGGCATCTTCACTTCTCCTCTGCTCATTTGGAGTGTGGAGTCTGGAGAATTCACTGCAGTGATGGACGCTTGGCACAGGAACATCTTCCTCTATCCCTTCGGACCTCCCTGGGTGAAGAGTCCTTGCATGATCAGAGTTCAGCACCCCTGTTTCCCCCACTGCCATGCATACCTAGTCTGCCAGACTGCACCTCTTGCTTCCTGGGATCCCTGGAGGGCCCTTTGGACCACCCTCAGCAGTTTCCTGGTCAAAGACCCTCACCTAGAGCGCTGTAGGTGCTGGCTGATGGTCCTAGCTGTGCCTGCCATGGGAAGCCGACTGCTGAATCCAGTTCTGTCCTCTCTCTCAGGCGCAGGCTTTCCAGCTTCCAAACCAGAAGTGATTTCCCAGTTGGAGAGAGGAGAAGTGCCCTGGATGCCAGAGAAGAAATTCCCAAGAGACCCTGGGGCGGGTGAGTGTGTGAGAGGCAGGCAGCACCTTGGAGAGGTTGGGCACAAGCTGACCACCTTGGTGGGTGACCATGGGCAAGGGACAGCTTCTCTGAGCCTGCCTCAGTGTCCCTGTCTGTCAAACAGGGCTAATGATGTTTAGAGGTCTGCTGGCATGGCCCTGACGCTATGGACGTCAGGTGTGCCATGGTTAGGATTGTTTTTATCCTCAGCTGGGGAAGACCCTCCTTTTGACTGCTCCGCTCAGCTTGGGTGCCCCTTGAGGGCAGGGACTGTTGTTTGCCTTGCTTGGCATAGTGCCAGGCAACAGATTGACTGGACCCTGTTCATGGCCACTTCCTCCCTAATCAGCTGTTCCTTCTCTGTCCACACTGGGCCCTCTAACTGTGGGTGTCCCCGGATCAGGAGGGGAGAGTCTCTCTGAACTCCGCCTTGGTCTCTTAAGGTTGGCAGAGTGCTCTGCACAGATTATTTAGTGCTCATAAGAGTTCTGTGAGGCCAGTTAGTGTTATCTCCATTTTATACGTGGGTCATGGAGGCAGAGAGAGGTTAAGGGAATGTCCAGGGTCACATAGCTCTCTGTAAGTGTCTGAGTCTGGATTCAAACTCAGGCCTTCCAGGCTCCGGGTCTAACACAATGCATTGCATCACCTTGCTGCCCCTTACTGTCTCTCTCTGTATTTCATATGTGCAGACCTCAAAGATTTCTACCCACTATTAAAAATAACTTCCCATGTCTGTAGATGCCCATGTTGAACGCACATGGCCAAGGTCATGGTGATATCAATAAAAATGACCATAGTCAGTCACACTTGCAAAGGGATTTCATCAGAGAACCCTGAGGTTGCGGAGGCGCTATCCCCACTGTATTGTGAGGAGACTGAGACAGAGCGTTTGTGAAGTGTCTCGAGTCACAGAATGGAGCCTGAAGACTCCGAGCTCAGCACTCTTCCATGACATCACCTGTCCTTTCCTAAGATAAGATTCCCTTTCGGAGCGACATCAGTGACTCTTGATGGAATGATTATTTCGCCTCATGTCTGTGATTCGCCATCCTGTCCAGAAAGATGTCAAGAGCGGCGTGGTATGGTGGATAGGGGACTGGTCATGGAGTCAGGAAAACCCAGGTTCCAGTCCTACCTCAGACACTTACTGGTGTGACCCTGGGCTAGTCACTTAATAAGGATTCCTTATCTGTAAAGTAGGAAGAATAAAAGCCCTTCTCAGGTTGTTGAGAGGATCAAATGAAATAACGTTGGTGTGCCATAGAAGTGGGAGCTATTCTTGTTATTATTACTACTGGGTAGGTAACTTAAGAAGGGTACTTAGGCTTTTAGCCTCACTTTCCTCATCTCTAAAATGGGGACTTGGAAGCATTGGCTGCAGAGGTTCTTTCCAGCTCCAGGTCCATATGATACTGTGATCTCATGTTCTGGCTGGTGCCCACTTGTCTCTGTCTGAGTCTACAACATCCCCTCCTCAATCAGCCCAGAAACTTTCTCAGAGAATTGACTTTGGTTTTTCACAGCTCTTAGTCATCAGCTTTTCTTGAGGGACTCACCACCCATCAGTTTACTGATCATTTCCTGAATTTTGACACACATAGTCTAGCTCTGGAAGATACCAAACCAACTGTCTCATTTTATAGGTGCCAAAGCTAAGGCACACAGAGAGGTTAAATAACTTGCCCAACATGCTGTAGGTGGTAGGGGGCAAAGACCAAGCCCTGTGACCCAGGTCCAGTGCTCAGGATTATACCAGGCTGCTCCCCCCCCCCAACTCCTGGCATTTTCCCAACAGTCACCAGTAAGGATTCCCTGATGGCATCCTTTACAGTCTTCATCACCTGAAATGTGATTCATCTGGTCTTGGGTAGGGTGTGCAGTATCAGGAACACATTGTGCAATCTCAGAAGCGTATTTTAAATGCCTTTAGCTTCTTGATCATCACTGTTCTCAGTGCAGGAGACAGAATGTAGGATTGTTAGGAAGATTACTTTTAGCACAAAGAACAGTCAACATCAACCCTTTCTTGTTCTTTGCAGATTTCCTTGGTCAGGAGAATAGGTGTGAAATCATGGATTCAGCTCCAACGCAGGGAATTTGGATGGAGGTATCACCCACAGAAGGACTTGAAAGAAATGACCCCTGGGATTCTAAGATGGGGCAAGTTTGGCAATATAATGTCAAGTCAGAGAGGCCACAGCGCATCCGAGAGAAACGACTGGGACAATTAGCAGCTGCGTCCAGAGGCTTTTGTCAGTTGAAGGCTGATGGAAGGAAAACATTTAGAGGAAGTTTCAGTCAGGGTTCAGTCCTTGATCCACAACAGATAGTCCCTGCAGCAAAACATCTCCATAAACATGATACCCTTGGAAAGAGCTTCAGGCAGTTTTCAGACATGATTAGACATACTAGAATATCCTTTGAGAAGAAGATTTGTAAGTACAATAAATATAGAAAGCCCTTCACTTACCACTCAGACTTCATTCATGTTAATGCAGGAAATACTGAAGGCGAGTCATATGAATGTCATGAGTGTGGGAAAGTCTTCAGCCAGAGAAGATATCTTGTTGTACATCAGAAAATTCACACTGGGCAGAAGCCCTACGCATGTCATGAATGTGGGAAAGCCTTCAGCCAGAGGGGTCACCTTAATGTACATAGAACCGTTCATACTGGACAAAAGCCCTATATTTGTACTGAATGTGGGAGAGCCTTCAGCCAGAGGGGACATCTTAATGAGCATAGAACTATTCATACTGGAGAGAGACCTTTTGAATGTAATGAGTGTGGGAAAGCCTTTAGTCGTAGAGGAAGACTTACTGAACATCAGAGAATTCATGCTGGAGAGAAACCTTTTGAATGTAACGCATGTGGGAAATCTTTCACTCGAAAGGGAAGTCTCACGGACCATCAGAAAATTCATGCTGGGGAGAAGCCGTTTGAATGCAATGAATGTGGGAAATTCTTTAGCCACAAGAAATCCCTTTTTTATCATCAGAGAATTCATACTGGTGAGAAACCCTTTGAATGTAATGTATGTGGTAAATGCTTCAGCAGGAGGGCAAGCCTCACTGAACATCAGAGAATTCATGTTGGTGAAAAACCCTTTGAATGTAATGAATGTGGGAAAGCCTTTAGCAACAACTCCAGACTTACTTTACATCAAAGAATGCACACAGGAGACCAGCCGTTTGTGTGTAATGAATGTGGGAAATCCTTTAGCAGAAGGGAAAGCCTTAATGCACACCAAAGAATTCACACTGGAGAGAAACCATTTGAATGCAATGAATGTGGGAAAAGCTTCAGCTGGAGGGGAAGCCTTACTGAACATCAGAGAATTCATGTTGGAGAGAAACCATTTGAATGTAGTGAATGTGGGAAGAACTTCAGCCATAGAACAACCCTTGTTTATCATCAGAGAATTCACACTGGTGAGAAACCGTTTATTTGTAGTGAGTGTGGGAAAGCCTTTAGCCGGAGGGTACACCTCACTGTACATCAGAAAATTCATACTGGTGAGAAACCCTTTATGTGCATTGAATGTGGGAAAGTATTCCGCCGGAGAGGACACCTTAATGGACATAAAAGAATTCATACTGGAGAGAAACCTTTCAAATGTAAAGAATGTGGGAAATCTTTCAGCCAGAGGGGAAATCTCACTAAACATCAGCAAATTCATACAGATGAGCAACTCTTTGAATTCAGTGGATGTGAGAAGGCCTTCAGTCACAACTCAGACATTCTCCAACAGAGAATAAATCCTGGAGAAAAGCCCTTTCAACGTCATGATTCAAGACAAGTCTTCATTCACAGGGGACCCTTCGGTAGGCCAGAAGGAATTCATATGAGAGAGAAACCTTTTGAATCTAAAGATTCAGAGTTGCTTTGCCCCACAAATTCATTATTCCACAGCCAGTTTGGGGACTAATCTCTCTGAATTTAGATAAGTAGTTTCTAGGATGACTATTGCTGGGCCTGTATTCCCAACTCTTTCTAGCTTAGTGAGAGCCCATGGTCATCTCCATGCCTTGATCAGAGTAAGACTTCGGTGAAATCCAGACAGTTCATACAGAGGGAAAAAAATCTTTCCAGATGTAATGAGTATAAGAACAGCTTTGATGTCTAATTCATCTACCACCAGAAGTTTTGTTCTGTTATTAACAAATGCTGCTTAGAAATAATGTGGTAAAAGCCTCACAAAGAGTTGTCACATGTCAGGTATCGGAGATTGCAAGTGGCAGAATTTGTCACCAACCCAGAGAATCACAGCATTTCTTATTTGTAGTCTAACCTATACCTGAAAGCAATCCTTTCTACAATATAACTTGCAGTCTTTGCTCAAAGACTTCTAGTGAACTCTTTTAGCTACTTGGGATGGCCTCTGAAAGAAGCTCATTTCACTTTTTCATGACTCTAGTTGTAAAAGTTTTCTTTATAACTTCCTTTACTTGTTTGTAATTCCTACCCATTGCTCCTAGTTCTCCCCCTTTGGATCTGGCATTTCATCCAATCCTTGAAGATAACTACCAAGTCTTCCAGTCTTCCCTCCCACCTCAACCCCCTCCCCTCATTCTTTTCTTTTTCTTAGTTTCTTCAGCTGATATGGCATGAACTTGAGACCATTTGCCATTCTGGTTGGATTCCTTTGGACATTTACCTCCCTAAAATGTTCTCAGAACAAAGTCTCATAATCTTGATTTTGTCTAACCAAGACGGATTCGAGTGGACCTATCACCTCTTTGGCTGTATCTTCTGGAAATGACGCCTGGAAGCCTTTCTTTGCCCAGGTTATATGCCGAGGACAGAGGGAGACCAAGTTTCTAATCCTGCCTGACATTTACCGATGGGATGGTCCCAGCGAGACCCAATCACTTCTGCCTCAAGCAACTGCCTTAAAACAAGCCCATGAGAGCCGGTGGTTTCAAAGAGGAAGAACTAGTCCAGACCTTGGGGGGGAGGGGGGTGGAATGGGGCTTCCCAGAGTTACGGAGCAGTGCGTGAGCGATGAAACAGCAAAGGAAAGCAGGAAAGCAGCATCTCAGAGACTTTGGAGATCACAAGAAGGCAACCAGAAAGACAGGTGGTTAGGAAAGACCTCTTCCACAGGGGCCAGTAAAGTTTCCATTCATACTGAGAGCATTCATTAAACACCCGCTCTGTAGCAGGCACTATCCTAAGTGCTTGGGGATACAAAGATAGAAATGCATCAGGGACCCCCCCCCCCCAAAGATCTTACATTTTTCTGCTGTGGGGGAGGGGGGGAACACCAGGGACACACACGGATGAATGTGCACAGATGATACCGAATATTGGGGGGATTCACCAAGCGAGAGAACCAGGAAACCCCCCTTACAAGACACGCTTTTTGAGATGGGCCCATGGGGGATGGGCTGCATAATGTATGGAGGTGAGAAGTGAAGGTCTGTGGGATTGGAGCAGGATATGCTGGGTACATTTTCTTTCGATTTGCTTGACCAGCCATTGTCAGGAAGCCAGCACCATCCACAGGGACAGGAAAGCCGCAGTTTGTGAGACACTCCACCAGCAATTGGTGGGCGTGTGTGTCCCTTATAATGAAGCAGAGAGAGAAAAAGTGACTGCTTAGGACGGAGCAGTTGTTTGTATAAAAAAGAAGAAATAAAACTATACGTGTTAAAGAGAATGTATGTCACAAGGTGCCCTTGGGGAGTATGGCTAGTAGCACTAAACCAAAGGGGCTCAGACATCATTGAGACAAGATGAAGAAGGGGAACACGGGTCCTTGTGCCTTCTACAGGAAACCACTGAAGTCCTCCTGAGAAGCAGTTAAGCCTCTTGTAACAAGGCGGAAAAGGAGATACTAATAGAAACCAGCTGTTGTACACTGGTCCCAAAATTCATGCTGGGGTCATACAGAACAAAAATAGCCAATACAGAAGAAAGTGGAGTTAGTTATGTCAACTCTTAACATACCCCTCAGCTCTTAAAAACGTACTTTTAGTAGATTCAGTCAGCCAGACCA
The DNA here is from genome assembly GCF_028583685.1 of Petaurus breviceps papuanus. Lineage (NCBI taxonomy): Eukaryota > Metazoa > Chordata > Mammalia > Diprotodontia > Petauridae > Petaurus > Petaurus breviceps. The sequence goes on along the minus strand of NW_027186373.1, from coordinate 243,446 downwards.
GGTAGGCTGGTGGTATATGGGGAAATTCTGTGAAAGGTGAACGGGGGCAGGGAGCGGGCATTTGCATTTGATCCTAGAGCGCCAGTAGGAAGCCACTGGAGCTCTTTGAGAAGGGGAATGCTGTCCTGGTAGCTGTGCTTTAGGAGTGACTGGTAGCTGTATGGTAGGTGAATTGGAGATGCCAGGGGCTCATGAGAGTCTGAACTTGTTGTCCAGTGAATGGATAGGAGTCAAGGCAACAGGCATTTATTCCTATGTTCTAGGTACAATGGAAGGTAACTGTCCACCTGAAAGTTTGGTTAAAGCAGGCAAACAGGCTAGGTGATATGGAAATCCATAGTGTTTATTTCTTTAAAACTAGCTGAATACATATGTATGGAGCCAGATAAAATCTGACTGCCTGAACAAAAGAATGAGAAAGCGTAGATACATTTTAGAGCCTTCATGATTCAGGCTGACTGTGTCCCTCACATTTATGGTCTCCATAAATGTTTAATTAAAATTAAAATGTTTAAATGTTTAATCATGGTATGAGAAAGGAATTTTCTTAATTGAATAGGTGGTAAATACAATACGATAAGAGAGTTGACAAAGCATTGATTGAAATTACGACCCAAGATGTCTGTGTTTTCTTTACCATTAACATGACATAACATAGTATATATCCATAAAATATTAAGATAAGATAAAAGTCTTATCCAGAATAGTGTCTCAGGGTAAGGGTCTTATCCTTAATGGCCATAATCAGAGGAAAAGTGCTCATAAGTCAGCCCCATCTGACCTTGACATAGGAAGAGGTATTCTCTGAGTTTACTAAGAGAACAAAGAAGCTATTACCGTGTTTCCCCGATCATAAGACACTGTCTTATTATTTTTTTTGGAAAGAAAAATACCAGAGGGCTTATTTTCAGGGGAGGGCTTATGTTGTCCTGCCTCAGCTCTCCTCCGAGGCACTGCTCTCAATGGCGCCAACAAGCAAATCACTGGGGAAGAACAGGATGACGCGCTCACTGCTGCAGCTCTGATTGGATGCAGCTCAGAGCGCGGCGTGTGTTTCACCGGGTGGAGGGGGCGGGCGGTGCATACAGAGGGTACCGTAATGTAGCATGTAGCGCAGAGGATCACCTTCACTACAGAAGCAATCTCAATAGGGCTTATTTTCGGGGAAACACGGGTAGGTCCAGGCTCTTCTTCTGACTAATTAGTTGAGGCTCTGGCCCTTTTGAGGTTATTAAATTGATATTAAATGATTATAAAGACAAATGGGAGGGTTGCTGCTGGCTTAGGACTGAGATAAGGCCATTGCAGTTATCCAAAGATCAGATTATGTTGGAGAGGGCAATTTCAGTAGGATGGTGAATTGGGAAGCAGGATTTCAAAACATCAAGAATTGGACAGGACAGGGAACAGATGATCTAGAAAGATGGATTTTTATATGAATTTGATCATGAAAGGGACAAAAGATATGTATAAAAAAATGAGATGGTGGGATCGAGGGAAAGGTCTTCTGTTTCTCTTAAATTTGGGGATTACCTGGATACAGGGGTGTGTTGCATTGGGCTTGAACCAACTCAGCTGATTGTGAAATTTTCCTTTTAAGCATTTCTGGGAAATCAGCAGATGCCAGTCAGGGCTCGATTTATTGTTTTGTTGATTATCTAGACTTAAGAAAGTGAACTGGAGAAGGGAATCGCAAACCGCTGCAGTGTATTTGCCAAGAAAACCCCACAGGCAGTGTGACCCATGGTGTGATGAAGAGTCAGACATAGCTGAATGACAAGAAGAAAGCAATGGAGACGATGGAAAGGAAATCTGGCTTCAGGCAACTAGAAGACATGAGACCAAATCGAGAAGGAGTAGAATCTGTTTTAAAGAAGGAGCTCCTTTTTGTTGGTTATGTGGTGTGTTGTTGTCGTTCATCCTCGAAGAGCACCAAAAGGGCATCACTATGCTAAAAATCACATTTCAGCGTGTCCGACTGTGGCTGGAAAGACCAATGCAAGCTTGGAGTGCTCAAGCACAGGCACTCCTGGGAGCTCTTGGGGTGAATTCCCTACATTGGGCACCTGCGTTTCCTTTGAGCTGTCGCAGTTCTGCTTTGCTCATAGAGATTAGAAGAGAGACAAGTAGGGGAGGAGGGGAGAAGCTGGGATGTGCAAGGGGAGAAGAGGAAGTTCTGGCTACGAGGCCATGAGGTGGCGAAGTGGATGGTGTGAATCTGGAGTCTAGAAGGCTTGAGTTCAAATCCAGCCTCAAGCACTTAGTTTCTTGCTTAGGGTCACACAGCAAGGAAGTGTCTGAGGCTGGAACTCATGTCCTCCTTGCTCCAGGCCCTCTGCTCCGTCCACTGTACTTTGCCTGCCTGCCTCCAGGACAACAGATAAGAGTTTTAGTTGGAGTGGGATGGAGACAGAATGTCTGCTACAACCTCGAGGGTACCTGGCGACCTGCACTGCCCTCATTTTGGCTCTGGGAGGTTGGCCTTGGCTTGCCCCACTCACTTTCACCTTTACTGTTCTGGCCAAATGTTCCATCTTGCCAACTTCCTTTTGGATCCTTAAGCTAGGTATCCAGGGGGCTTACTCTCTCACTTTCGTCACCTAAAACATTAAGTACAAGACATGTGCCTGCCACAATGCTTCTAATCAGTCCATTAAACACACCATTAATAATTTCTCTTTGGGTCTGTCCATTTAAACCAATTCCCAATTCACTTACTCAGTGAGCCATGTCTTTCAGTCTCTTCTACAATGAAAGCAAGAGAAGTCTTATCCACCTTCAGAAAAGGTGGGATAAGAAAACAGATCTCTTGGGTCATAATTTCAATGGATATTTTGTCAACTTTCTTATCTTACTATATTTAACACCTATTCAATTAAGAACATTTCTTTCTCATACCATGATTAAACATTTATGGAGACCACCCTGAATTGGAATGGTTCTAAAATGTATTTAAGCCCTCTCATTGTTTTATCCTTTAATTCTTCTCATTCACCTTCACTAAAGACACAACATGTGGCTTAGATAGAATTACAGCTTAATTCTACCAAATATTTAAAGAACAGTGAATATCTCTGCTATAAAATTGTTCTCAGTAATTTAGAAAGTACATAACAGTAAGTGTTTTTTTTTTTTAAAGATACTGATGATCTTTAAATGCCATTACTATCACACCAAACCAGGGAGAAATAATGTAGACAAAGAATTGTAGAGCAGTCTCTCTAATTAGTATTGATTTTAAAGTCCAAAATGTTACTAAGGAGACTATAGCAATATATCCAAAAAATGTTTGCTTTGGCCAAGTTAGATTTACACTAGGGATCCAAGGAAAGCTCAGTATTAAAAGATAACTAGCATAATTATGCAAACTACAAAACTACAACACTATATCAATAGAAAAAGCCTTTTAAAAGTACATTATTGCTTAAATTAGTGCTTATTGCTGTACCTAAGAGTTTATGGTATTAGAGGAAATAAGAAAGTTCACCTGGTAGCAACAAAAGATCTAGGATCTCAAGGGAAATAATGGGGTAAAAGGCAGAATCGAAAGGGGGTTAGTGATCCCAAATCACATCTGATAAAGTGGTGTTGTCACAGTCAAATAGAAACAATGCCTACTGTGTGCTAGACACTATGCTAAGCATTTTACAAATATTTCAAATATTTCTCATAATCTCATGTCAATCACAAAGTAACATCTATGTTGCATTGAAATTTCCCAATTTCATCTTCATCTGGTTCTTGCAGAAGGAGTTTTTCAGGCAGTAAGTCTGACACCTCTGCTATCAAGAAGTAATTACCCAAACTATTTGGCACTATTTGAAAGAGTAGAAAAGTGGGTCTGGGCTCTTGGGTTGATTGTGTCTCAGGCCAGTCTGTTCATTTGCTTCTAAGTCCTGTTTGTCTAAACTGAACAGCTTTTCTATTTTTGAGATTGACTGACTGCTTTAGCTGCATGCCATAAAAGTTTCGGCATGTTGCTTCATTTGTTATTCTTTTTATTAATATATTTCTTATTTCTAGAATTTGTTCTTTGACTCATTCGTTGTTGTGGAAATCATTATTTTGGTCAACATCTAGTGTTTGTGTGTGTGTGTATATATATGTATGTATGTATGTACATATATCTATATCTATATGAATTGTGGCCTATAAATAAGGAAGACCCAAATTCAAACCATGCCTCTGATAGAGATCAGCATTGTGACCCTGGACACCTTATTTAACCCTGGTAATGATGATCTGCTGTGATAGAGAGAATTTCTCTACTGGGTCTTCTCTATACCATGGTGTCAAGCATATGGCTGCAACACTCCCCAGTGTAGCCTGAATCAGATTAAGATATAATCGGAAGATATTAAACAAAAAATGCAACAGGACATAGACAATATTAATATGTGGTTTTCTAAGTCAATTTGTTTCCCCCATTTCGATCTGAATTCAACACCACTGCTTTACACCAATGAAATCACAGCTCTGATGCAAAATTTGTAAATGTACTGAAAAAGATGTGTGATGATTTTCCCTTTTTACACTTATTTATGATTTCTCTGTTGGCACATGTTCAATTTTTGGTAAAGGTGTACCAGGTGATGAGGAATACTTATTTTTAAAATATTCCTTTTCAAAAGTAGCCACAAGTCTTTCAAATCTAATTTTAAAAGAAAATTGTTCTGCCATTTTCCTTCTTGTTTAACTTTTGGACTTCTCAAGTTCTAAAGAGGGATATGAAAGTGCCCTATAATTCTATGTTACTTTTAATGTCTTTTTGTAATTTGGTTAATCTTTCTTTGACTACTTAGAAGCTCTGCCAGTTAATACATAAATATTTAATAATGACATTTTATTGTCTGTGGTGCCTTTATATGTAATCTGGTCTTCCTGTTGACCTTGTTTTGGTATTGCCAGTTTTTATTATTGCCTTACCTAAAATGGAGACTGCAATTAAAAAAAATAATCACCTAAATCATAGTCCTGTCTCTTCCAGCCTGTCTTTTTCATTCTGTCTTAAATATGTTGTATGCAGCAAGTTTGGCTTTTTTTTAAATCAATTGATGATTTTTAGTTTTCAACATTCAGTTCAATAAGCTTTTGAGTTCCAAATTTTCTCCCTTCTTACCTCCCCAAGATGGCATGTAAACCATGATATAGGTTCTAATATTCTATATACCTTCACATTAAACATATTTTCACAATAGTTAAGTTGTAAAGAAGAATTATAACCAATGGAATGAACCATGAGAAAGAAGAAACAAAACAACAACAATAACAAAAAAGAGAGCAAATAGTTTGCTTCAATCTGCATTCAGACTCTGTAACTCTTTCTGTGGATGTGGATAGCTCTTTCTATCATGGGTCTTCTGGAGTTGTCTTATAATGTTGCACTGCTGAGAGGAGCCCAGTCTATCAAAGTCAGTCATCAAAATACAATGTGTCTATAATTGTGTACAATGTTCTCCTGGTTCTGCTCCCCTCAGCATCAGTTTGTATAAGTCTCTCCAGATTATTATGAAGTCCGTCTGCTCTTCATTTCTTATAACACAATAGCATTCCATTCCTATACCACAAATTGTTTAGCCTTTCCCCAATTGATGGGCATCTCCCTTGGTTTCAGTTCTTTTCCACCACCAAAAGAGCTGCTATAAATATTTTTGTACATATGGGTCCTTTTCCCATTTGTATGATCTCTCTGGGATAAAGCCCTGCAAGTGGTATTGCTGGGTCAAAGGGTATGCACATTTTTATAGCCCTTTGGGCATAGCTCCAGGTTGTTCTTCAGAATGGTTGGATCCAACCATCCATCCACCAACAATGTATTAGTGTTACAATTTTCTCACATCCCCAGCATTTATAATTTTCCTATTTTATCATGCTTGCCAATCTAATAAATGTGATATGATACCTAAGAATTGTTTTGATTTGCATTTCTCTATTTAATAGTGATTTAGAGCATTTTTTCATCTGGTTATAGTTTGAATTTCTTCCTCTGAAAACAGCTTGTTCATATCCTTTTGACCAAATTTATCAGTTGGGGAATGACTTGTATTCTTATATTCTTATCTTGACTCATTTCTCTATATATTTTAGAAAGTGAGGCCTTTATCAGAGACACTGGTTTAAGCATTCTTTTCTAGTTTTATGCTTCCCTCCTAATCTGGGTTGCATTGGCTTTGTTTGTGCAAAATTTTTCAATTTAATGTGATCAAAATTATCTATTTTGCATTTTATATGTTCTCTATCTCTTGTTTGTTCATAAATTCTTCCCTTCTCCATAAATCTTACAGGTAAACTATTCCTTGCTTTCCCGGTTGGCTTATGGTATCAGCCTTTATATCTAAATTGTGTACCCATTTTGATTTTTATTTTGGTGTAATTGGTCTATGCCCAGTTTCTGCCATACTTATTTTCCAGTTTTCCCATCAGTTTTTGTCAAATAGTGAGTTTTTATCCCAGAAGCTGGGGTCTTTGGGGTTATCAAACAGATTACTATAGTCATGGACTACTGTGTCTTGTACACCTAACCCATTCCACTGATCCACCACTCTATTCCTTAGTACCAAGTAGTTTTGATGACTGCTGCTTTATAATACAATTTAAGACCCGGTGTGGCCAGGTCACCTTCCCTAGCATTTCTTTTCATTAATTCCCTTGATATTCTGGACCTTTTGTTCTTCCAGATGAATTTTGTTATTTTTTCTAGCTCTATAAAATAATTTTTGGTAGTTTGATTGGTATGGCACTGAATAAGTAAATTCATTTAGGGAAAATTGTCATTTTTATTATATTAGCTTGTTCTAACCCCCAGCAACTGATGGTTGTTCCAATTACTTAGATCTGACTTTGTGTGAAAAGTGTTTTGTAATTATGTTTATATAGTTCCTGGGTTTTGTTTTTTTTTTGGCAGGTAGACTCCCCAGTGCTTTAGAATGTCTATAGTAGCTTTAAATGGAATTTCTCTTTCTATCTCTTGTTGCTGGGTTTGTTAATAATATATGGAAATGCTGTTGATTTATATAGTTATATAGTATGTCATCGCATCATCTGCAGAGTGACAGCTTTGTTTCTTCTTGCCTATTCTAATTTCTCCAATTCCTTTTTCTTATTGCTGAAGCTAACATTTCTAGTATCATATTGAATAACAGTGGTGATAATGGACATCCTTGTTTCACCCTAGATCTTAGTGGAAATGCTTTTAGCTTATCCCCATTACATGTAATACTTGCTGATGGTTTTAGGTAGATGCTACTTAGAATTTTAAGGAAGACTCCATTTATTCCTGTGTTCTCTGGTGTTTTTCATAGGAATGGGTGTTGTATTTTGTTAAAAGCTTTTTCTGCATCTATTGAGATAATCACATGGTTTCTGATAGTATTGTTGTTGATATGGTCAATTATGCTGATAGTTTTCCTGACATTGAACCAGCCCTGCATTCCTGGTATAAATCTTACCTGGTCATAGTGTATTATTCTTGTGATAAGTAGCTGTAATCTTTTCTCTACCATTTTACTTAAAATTTTTGCATCCATATTTACTAAGCAAATTGGTCTACAATTTTCTTTCTCTTTTTTGATTCTTCCCGGTTTAAGTATTGGTACCATATTTGTATCATAAAAAGAATTTGGTAGGATTCCTTCCTCGCATATTTATCCAAATAGTCTACATAGTCTTGGAATTAATTGTTCTTTAAATGTTTGATAGAATTCGCTTGTAAATCCATCTGCTCTGGAGAATTTTTTCTAGGGAGTTCATTGATGGCTTGTTCAATTTCTTTTTCTGAGATGAGGTTAAGTATTTTGCTTCCTCTTCTGTTAATCTGAGCAATTTATACTTTTGTAATGATTCATCCATTTCAGTAAGATTGTCAAATTTATGGGCATATAATTGGGCAAAATAGTTCCTAATTATTGTTTTAATTTCCTTTTCATTGTTGATGAATTCACCATTTTCATTTTTGATACTGGTAATTTGGTTTCTTTTTTTAAAAAATTCAAATTGACCAGAGGTTTATCAATTTCATTGTTTGTTTGTTTGTTTTTCATAAAACCATCTCTTGGTTTTATTTATTAGTTCAATAGTTTTCTTAATTTCAGTTTTATCTTTGGTTTTCAGTATTTCTAATTTGTTATTCAATTGAGGATTTTTAATTAGCTCTTTTTCTAGCTTACTGTAGTTGCTTAACCAATTCGTTGATCTTTTCTTTATCTTGTTCACATAAGCATTTAGAGATATAAAACATTCCTGCTTTTACTGCATCCCATAAATTTTGGTATGTTGTGTTATTCTTGTCATTCTCCTAAATGAAATTATTGATTGTTTCTATGATTTATTGTTTGACCCACTCATTCTTTAGGATTAGATTATTTAGTTTCCAATTAATTTTTAGTCTATCTTTCCATGGCAACTTATTACATATAATTTTATTGCATCATAGTCTGAAAAGAATGCATTTAATATTTCTGCCTTTCTGTATTGGGTTGTGATGTTTTTATACCTTAGTACATGGTCAGTTTTTGTGTAGATGCCATGTTCCACTGAGGAAAAAAAAAAGATATTTTCCTTTCTATCCACATTCAGTTTTCTCCAAAGATCTACCATATCTACCTTTTCTAAAATTCTGTTCACCTCCTTAACTTCTTTCTTGTTTATTTTGTGGTTAATTTATCTTGTTAAGATGAAAGGGGAGGTTGAGGTCCCCTACTAGTATAGTTTTGCTGTCTATTTCTTCCTGTAACTCAGTTTCTCCTCTAAGAATTTGGATCCTATACCACTCAGTGCATATATATTTAGTAATGATATTACTTTTCTATGGTACCTTTTTATCAGGATGTTGTTTCTTATTTCTTTTAATCACATCTATTTTTGTTTTTGCTTTATCTGATATCAGGATTGCTACCCCTGCTTTTTTTCTTCAGCTGAAGCATAATATGTTCTACTCTAGCTTTTTACCTTTACCCTGCATGTATCCCTGTGTTTCAAATTTTTTTTGTATACAACATATTGTAGGATTATGATTTTTAATCCATTCTGCTATCCTAGCTTCTGTTTTATGGAAGAGTTCATCCCATTCATATTTATAGTTAAGATTAATATCTGTGTCTTTCTTTCCATCCTATTTCTTCCCTCCATCCCATTCATGCTTTCCTTTCTCCCTTTCCTTCCTCACTATCATTTTGCTTTTGACCACTGCCTCTCTCAATTTACCCTCCTTCTCTCTGACCTTCCCTTTTCTCTCCTTTTTCCCCCTTCCAACTGCCTATAGGGCAAGTTAGATTTCTATACCTAATCGAGTATGTTATTCCCTCCTTGAACCAAATCCAATGAGAGTAAAGTTTAAACAATGCTTATCAACCCTTCCTTCTTTCCCTCTAGTCTAATATGTTTTTGTGCTTCTTCATGTGTTATAATTTACCATTTTCTGCTTCCTCCTTCTTCACCCATTATAATCCCTTTTCACCATTTAATTAGGTTTTTTATCATCACATCAAAGTCAACTTAAACTTACCCTCTCTGTCTATGTATTTTCCTTCTAGATAACATAATGAAGATATATTTCTTAAGAGTTGTAAGTATCGGGGGAGGCCAGGTAGCACAGCGAGTAAGAGCATCGGCTCCAGTGTCAGGATGACCTGGATCGAATCCCAGGCTCAGATACTCAGCACCACACCTAGATATAACTGGCTGTGTAACCTTGGGCAAGTTACTTAACCCTGATTGCTTTAAAAAAAAAAAGAGTTATAAGTATCATCTTACCATGTAGGGATATAAACAGTTTACCCTTATTGAATAACATGACTTTTTTTTTTTCCTTTCCTGTTCACTTTTTTATGCCTCTCTCAAGTCTTGTATTTGAAGATCATATTTTCCATTGAGCTCTGTTCTTTTCATTACAAAAGTCTGGAAGTCTTTTATTGGAAGACATTCATTGAATATCCATCTCCTCCCCTGAAAGATTATGCTCACTTTCACTGGGTAGTTGATTGTTGGTTATAATTCAAACTCCTTTGCCTTTGGAATATCATGTTCCAAGCCCTCCAGTCTTTTAATGTAGAAGCTGCTAGTTCCTGTGTAATCCTGACTATAGTTCCACGATATTTGAATTGTTTCTTTCTGGCTGCTTGCAGTATTTTCTCCTTGACTTGATAATTCTGGAATTTAGCTACAATATTCCTTGATGTTTTCAATTTCGGATCTATTTCAGGAGGTGATCAGTGGATTCTTTCTTCTTTTTTTTTTTTTTAAAGCAATCGGGGTTAAGTAACTTGCTCAAGGTTACACAGCCAGTTATTTCTGGGTGTGGTGCTAAGTATCAGAGCCTGGATTCGATCCCAGGTCATCCTGACTCTGGGGCCAGTGCTCTTACTCACTGAGCCACCTGGCCACCCCTGAGTGGATTCTTTCAATGACTATTTTACTTTCTGGTACTAGGACAGGGCAGTTTTCCTTGATGATATTTTGGAAGATGCTGTCCAGGCTCTTTTTTTTTTGATCATGGCTTTCAGGTAGACTAATAATTCTTAAATTATCTCTCCTGATCCATTTTTCAGGTCAATTGTTTTTCTAATGAGGTATTTTATGTTTTCTTCTTTTTTTTTCATTCTTTTCATTTTGTTTGACTGATTCTTGATGTGTCATAAAGTCATTAGCTTCCACTTGTCCAATTCTAATTTTTAATGAATTGTTTTCTTCAATTAACTTTTGTACCTCCTTTTCCATTTGACCACTTTTGCTTTTTAAGAATTGTTTTCTTCGGTGTATTTTTTCCCATTTTGTCAATTGTGTTTTTAAATAAATTGTTTGATTTTTCTTCTACCTCTTTTATATGACTTTTAACATCCTTCTTGAGCCCTTTCAGGAAGGCTATTTGGGCTTGAGATCAGTTCATATTCCTCTTTGAGATTTTGGATCTGGGTATGCTGACCATGTTGCCCTTTCCTTAATTTGTGTTTTGACCTTCCCTGTCACCAAGATACTTCTCTATGGTCAATAATTTTATTTATTGCTTTTTTTTCTCATGTTATTTGCCTCTAGGGTCAAATCCCAGGATGTAGAACCAGATCCACTCTGGAGGTCATTTGGTAGGAATAAGTACTTGCTTAGATCAGGCTGGCCCAAAGGTTGGGTGCTCTGAATGGGATGCATTCATGTGGATAGCAGGTGTGCCTTTGGGCTCACACATGATTTGGGGATGCTTTGGAGACAGAAGGGTTTCCTTACCTCCTCCAAGTCCAATCAAGGCTCCTGGCCACTCCAGAGAAGATTCTCTGGCTGCTTGAGGGAATGCACTTCTGACCAGACAGCCTTAGACTTTCCCATCTGTAGCACTCTGTCTCACAGTACTAGCCCCAAACCCCCCTCTGGATTTCTGCCCCAGTGAGAAGGAGTGCTTGAGACAAGAGGGCTGTCTTCCAGACCCAGTCTGAACTTTGGGCAGGCCCAAATGGCCTCACAGGTTTGCCTGACTCCGTACCTTACCATGACAGAGTCTGGTCCACTGTAAGCGGCCGCTAACTTTGCTAACCTAAGGGCCAGCCTTAGGTTGTGTTCTCAGGAGGGAATGAAGAGACCAGAGACAAGAGAGAGAATTACCTTGTAGTTTATTCTAATATGTCATGCCTGCATAGGGAAGAAAACTAGCTGCTAAATACCTAAAAGGGAGCATGATTCAAGCATGATCTCCTCATGCACGGAGAGTGAACCAATGGAGGGGGGCCAAATCAGTCACGTCAGCTGCTGCTCAGCAAGCAAGTGGTCTCATGGGAGACATCCCTGGGAGCAGGCAACTGGATTGTGGCCCTCAATATTTCCTTATCTCTGACGAGGACAGAGCAGCCTTGGAACCAAGAGGCCCTGAGACAGTTCTGGAATTCCCGTGGGACAGAAAGTGCTTTGAACTCACATTGTCCTGTCCAGTCCACAAATGCTGGTGGGGAAGGTTCCAGCAGGTCACTCGTGGCTTATCAGATGTGCTCTCTTTGCCCCAAACACAATATCTGCAAACCCTTATCACTACCAGTGGGCAAATGCCACCTGCCTGATGTCCCTTTGCACACCTGCCAGGCGGACTTCAGCTCCCTCCAACTTCTGGCTACAAGTAGATTCTGAGGATGGTCGATATGTTTACCAGTAGGGGACGCCTTCCCATGCTGCAAGGCCATGGCTATGACAGTGTCCGAGTCTCACCTGGAAAGAATACCCCTACTTGCTTTTCTCCTCAGGAAGTTCATGGCGACCCAGGGCCCCTTTGACCAGGCAGGTGGCTTCTGACCTCTAGGGTCTTTGGCCCACTTTGCAGCACCTCTACCTACCCTGTCACCCTCAGTCTTCTGGGCAGGTGGAGCATTTAAATGGCAGTAATAAAAGCCTGCCTTCTAAATTCTCTGATGTTTGGTATCCCAGGGCCCAAAGTGCTGTCCCTCATCCCCCTCAATCTACCGGCTGCCCCTTTTGGGAAATGCAAACTGTGTTTAGAGAGCTCTTCTTGTATCTGACCAGGATGTGCCAGATGGCTCTCCCAAGGTTCTGGACGAGGACTCCACCTTTTATCAGATTTTTTGACTTTATCCTCTGTCCACTCACTCTCTCTGGTCCTACTTGTGAGATCGCTGCCTGACCTCCCTCGATCTGAGACCACTTGGCAACCACGCGACCCAACGGCACACTTGGTCTCTGTGGTTATTGCCGTAGTATTGCTGACTGGACCTGGGGCATCTTGGTAAGGGTTGTTAGAATGTTTCTGAGTGATGTTGGTCTGTTTCCCACCCTTACGAGGAGCCAGTCTTACAGGCTTTAGCTGGTCCACTTGCTGGCTCTGGACACGTCCTGACCACTCTGCCCTTGAGCCCTCCCTCCTCACCTACCATGTAGGATTGCAGATTGGGCCGGTACAATCCCCCAGTCATTCTGTATATTTCTGTGCCTCTGCCATGTGTCAACAGCCTCAGTGGGATCACCGCTATCTGGGTGGGGGTTCCCCTTACCCCATCTGTAATAGTTCGACTAACCTCTCACTCTGCATCCCTTCAAGCCTCTGCACGATGCTGGGACCTTGGCAGTCACACCCCTGCGTGGACAGGAGGGGGAGGAGGTTCATAAAGCTCCCCAACTCCACTCTCTCCCCTTCTTTCTCTGGTGACTTCAGCCTACCCCACTGTCCCTAAGACACAGGCCCCCTAATCAGATTGTGAAGGGTCATCTGCTTTCTCCCTGCTCAGGCAACCTTGGGGGTTTGACTCCATTATTAGGAGGCTCATTAAGCTGTTTCTCTTAATTTCTCCTGACCTGACTGCCCTTATAACGACTATCTTCACTGCCCTCGTGTGCAGATATAGTGCCAAGGGAAGCTTGTCTGTCTGTGCAGTGGTCCTGGCCCACAGCCTATCCTTCTTCTGCGGCACTCACCTGGACCAGGCTTTCCCACTTCAGTGGGCAGAGACCTGTGGCTGACATTTCCAAGCATATCAATGCTTGCGGGCTGACTAGGAGATAATCTAAAGTGGCTGCCAGCCCTCAAGGACGTAAAGGCCAGCTGCTTCCCAGGGAGAGTGAGGGGGCGGGGCAGGCTCGACCACGCCCACATGCTGGGGGGAGGGGCTCGGCACACTTGGCCCCGCCCCCAGGCTCTTGGGAGTCGCACAGTTGGGAAGTGCGCATGTGCACGCGGTCCCCAAGGACTACACTTCCCAGAATCCTTTGAGTGGCTGCTGCGCCGGGCTCCATTCCCGCCGGCGCGGCCTCCTGCCGTACTGGTGAGGCCGGGGCCGAAGCGTGAGTGACGGGCGGCCTTAGCGCGCGGGACCCGGGCTGGGGGCGGGGCCCGGGCTGGGGGCGGGGCCTGGGGCAGCCCCGTCACTTTGTCGCCCTTGGTGGCCGCTGCCAGAGCTCCGGGTGGGGGGAGGGCAGCGTCCGTCCGGGAAGCCTTACCCGCCGTAGTTACACATTCCCACGAATCCCTGCCCGGGCTGCGGGGCCCGCCCTCCACTAGAGTGCAGGCTCCTCGGGGGGCAGAGACCACGGTGGCTCCCCAGCCCGGCCAGCGCCTGGCATACAGAAGGGGCCTAATGCTTGCCGGCGCCCCTCCCCCCCCCAGAGAGAGGCCTGTGACTAGGCGGGGGGGGGGGGGATGAGGACAGGGGTGTCAGCCAGAACCTCGGAGCTCGGGCCTCCTCCCTGGGGAGACGGCGCCCAAAACCCGGTGGGAGCCTCCGTTGGGAAACACCCGTCCAGGGACACTTACTGCCTCCCGGGACGGTGCAGACTCCTGCCCCACCCTTCTACATCCCAGGAGGCTGCAGCCACGTGCCCCCCGCCCCGCCCCCATGC
>NW_027186373.1:211960-228727 GCF_028583685.1 Petaurus breviceps papuanus | reverse complement strand
TCCGACCCTCCCCTCTCCTCCCCCCCTCCTGACACGCAGCTTGGTCACCAGGTGAGTGCACTTGGGGCAGCACCGGATGGCTCGGTGCCTTTTTTCTCCCAGCTCCGCCTCCTCCAGACCCTTCGGAGAAGATGGAAGAGGAGATGAGTTGCGGGCACATGGTTGTCCAGCCCCAGGTGAGTGCCAGGTGTCTGTCCTGGGGCGCACGTGGGTTGGTGAGTTTTCCTGGGACACTGACCAAGGCAGGAGGCAGGGCCGGACCCCTCGCGCGCCGGGGCCCAGTTCGGGGCTCTACCGCTGCCCGGATGGGGCCCCACCAGGCCGGGCTTTGTCCGCACCCTGGTGAGTGAGGCCTCTCCTGGGCTGTGCCCCTGCCCGTCGTTGCACTTCTGGTGCTCACAGCGGGGAATGGCAGCATTAGAGTGAAAAACGCCCAAAAGGAGCGAACCCAAAGGACACTGGTTTGAAGCCAATAAAAATATCAACTCCCAGCACGGAGTCGAAGCTGGTAATCCGGAAAAACGGACTTAGGCGAAGAGGGGAATGTGTCGTTCCTCCTTGAGAAGCCAGAGGTGAAGGGGTCTTTTGGGAATCCTCATCGAACGGCAGAATCGTGGGGAGCATGAGGGGCCCCCCCAGGTGGTCCGACTGCAGGCTGCAAAGGAGGATCTGTGAGGAGTGTTGGGGTGGCCAGGGGGCGTGCTTGTGCTTTTTGGCCCCCACTGCCCTGGGGAGCAGAGGAGCTTTGACTGAGAGATGGACGAACATTGAGGGGAAAAGAGCCATTCAGCTTCTTCGTGGATTAAAATGCCCCAGAGAGATGCGCCTGGGACGGAGGGAGGTTCAGAAGGTTCGCAGGGAGAGTCCTAGCGCGCTGCAGGTCGGGGTAGGAGGAGAAGAGAGTGCCGGCTTCTGTCTTTCAGGAGCCTGCCCTTTGTTTAGGATCGTGGAAAGAAGCCACAGGTGCATTGTACACATGAGGAAACTGAGGCAGACAAGATGGAGTGACCTGCCTAGGGTCACACAGCTAGTAAGTGTGAGCCCCTGCACACGCAGCTGAGCTGGGAGTCACGGCTGATTGGGGCAGAACTGGCCCATCAGCGCCAGCCTCCATGCTAAGTGCTGTGATACAGACGTACGCAGAGATGGCCCTTGCTCCCCAAGGGCTCAGATTGTAATGGGCAGGAGGGCTGTCCATACCAGGGCACATGGAGGAGATCTGCTGGGGGAAGGCACCAGCATTGCCAGGAGAGAGAAGTGCCAGGAAAGGCTTCTGACTGGAGGAGATCTGCAGGGGGAAGGCACCAGCATCGCCGGGAGAAAGAAGTGCCAGGAAAGGCTTCTGACCTGAGGTGTGAAGGAAGTCACAGAAGCCAAGAGACCTGGGGGTGGCCAGGGTGCAGGCTCGGGGGTGGGAGCCATTGTAGTTGACTGGGAGGGTCATGAAGGGAGGACGGGCCAGTCTGTGAAGAGTCCACCCAGAGGTACCACAGAGGACTATGCCCATTGGCGATGAGGTGGCCGGCCTAGACCTGTGCCTTGGGGCTCAGTGGAGACCAGGGTCAGGTCTATGACTGGAGAGAAGGAGACATAGGACAGCATTTGGCCACAGGTTGTATGTGGGGAGCGAAGAGACCAGGCTGTGAGCCTGGGTGACTAGCAGGGCAGGGATGCCCTCAGGGTGTCTGCTGGGAAAGACGAGAGGCTTCGTTTGGGATTTGATGCCATAGGACGGCAGCCTGGAAAGCAGCTGTAGATGTGGGAAGTGAAACCTTGGGAGCTGAGGACATCGCCAAGGAAGATTGGATAGGTGAGGAGACAGCCCATGGGAGCTTAGGGCGTGTGACAGGAGACTGGGGAAGGGGCAGTCAGGGCATACCCAAGTCACCAGCATCTACAGAGGAAACTGTAGGCGCAGAAAATGGTCCTCAGTGTCAGAAAGGTGGGGGTTGCATAAGAAATGGCAGCTCACTTTGGGGAAGGCTGTTTTGGGTGAACATGAAGCCAGAAGCCAGACTGCAAAGAGTTAGGAGAGTGAGAGGAAAGGACATGGTGGGCGGCACCAGCTGTCTTTCTCTAGAGGTTTGGCCAAGAAGGGGAGGAGAGATACGGGCTGATTGCCAATGGGGATGGATGGATCTAGTGAAAGTCATGTTGGGATGGAGGGCACATGCAGCCAGATGGGAGGCAGTAGGCAGGGAAGATAAGGGGGAGAGTGAGGGGATGGCAGGGTCAGCCTGCTGGTGGGTCAGGGGTACACACTGAGGGCTTTTCCTCGCTTTTCCTCGGGAAGAAGGGCCAGCTCTTCATGTGAGACAAAGCAGCAGCAGGGGGCTCTCAGCAGAGGGCTTTCTTCACTGAAGTAGGAGGAAGTGTACTTGGCTGAGATGGTTGGGCAAATGGAGTGTTGGGGGAGGCTGGAAGACAGATGAGAGCTTTTGAGTCAGCCACCTTGGAGAGCGGGATCAAGACAAGATTAGGAAGGAGTGATAAATCAACAAGCATTTATTAGGCATCTGCTGCATGCCAGGCCCTGTTGTACCCACTGGGATACAGAGAAGGGCAGGAGCAGCCCCTGACCTCAGGGAGCTCCCAGTCCAGTGACAGAGACAACATCGAGGGGAAAACAAACAAAACCTACGCTCAGATGAGATCCATCCAGGGTCATGTGGAGGTTCCCTCAGAAGGAAGCAGTCCCACTGAGGGGGACACGAAGAACGTAGGGCTCTAGCTGGGACTTGACACCAAAGAACCAGGGAAAGGGGCGACATCTCAGGCAGGGGGACGGCTACAGGAAAGGCACTGCTTGAGGGGACTGAGTGACTTGTGCAAAGGGTGAATGTCAGTCAGTAAACATTTATGAAGCACCTACTGTGTGCCAGGTGAAATGCTAATTGAGCACTGGAGATACAGAGAAAGGTTAAAGACGGTCCCTGGCTCGGTCCCTGGCTCCCGGGAGTGTTCAGTCTAAAGGGAGAGACAATAGCCAAACAACTGTTTACAGACAGCATAGGGGCAGCATTGATTGGATGGAATTGACAGAAGGAGGGCCCTAGAATTAATGGGGATTGGGAAAAGCTTCCTGTAGAAGGTGGGCTTTTAGGTGGGACCTGAAGGAAGCCAGGAGGGCAGCATTGCAGGCCTGGGAGGCAGCCAGTGAGGCAGGGGATGGTGTCTTGGGTGGCCAGTACCAATGATCAATAAATAGCCGTGTTCCTAGATCCAAGTCTCTGTGACAAGGGGGCTCTGCAGATATTGACTGCCGGGTTGAAGGACTTTGAATGGTAATTGGGCCTCAGGAACTACAGTTTCATTCTGGAGGTGTTAGGGAGAGACTGGAATTTATTGAGTAGGGTGGATTTATGATGACCACACAGGATCAGGAATAGGTGTGTGATCTGGTCAGACCTGTGCTTTAGGAAAGTCACTTTGGCAGCTTGAGGATGGTGTGGAATGGGGAGAGACCTGAGGCAGGCAGCCCTCCCCTGCCCCCCCAAATGCTATGAGAGTAGTTCAGGCATGAAGTGAAGAGGGTCCGCCCCAGGGTGGGGGACGTTGCAGAGGGGAAGTCACAGGCCTTGGCAGTGGGTTAGCTGTGTGGATGTGGGTGTGGGTGAAGAGTCCTGGATTCCTCCTAGGTTGGGAGCCTGAGGGCCTGGGAAGGTCCATGGGATCCTTAGCAGTAATAAGGCAGATTGGAAGGAGGAGGTGTGGGGGTAAAAAAAAGATAATGAGTTTAGTTTGGAACACATTGACATTAAGGTGGCTGGCTGCAAGATGTCTGGTGCAGGGTGGCTAATAGGCAGCTGGAAGTTCAGGACTAGAGAGGATCAGAGAGGTTAAGTAGGTTTGAGAATCATCAGTTTAGAGATGATGATGGAAGCTGTGGGAATGAGACCACCAAGTAAAGGACCATAGAGAGAGTAGAGAAGAGGTCCCAGAGACACTGAGAATGAGCAGCCTCCTAGGAGGAGAAGCAGAGAGGCCATGGGCGTCCAAGGCTGCAGAAGCTCAACAGTGATGAGGGTGGAGGAGAGGACGTTCACTCTGGGTTGGTGGGGTGATGACACTTAGGAAGAGCCTGAGAGGAGAGGAAGTGAGGGAACCTGTAGGAGACAGGCCCCAAAGCCAGGGGAGTCAGTGACCTTGGGAGGGTTTTTGAGGACAGGGAGAGGTGGGAATGTTTGTAGGTGTTAGGGACTGAAGAGGGACAAGGGGATGACAGAGGGCTCAGTCGATGAAGGACATGGGAGGGATGGCATCAGTTATGGCTGCCTTGAGAGAGAGAAGGCCCACATCTTGTGAGAGGCAAGGAAAGGAGGAGAGAGTGGCAGAAGGAATCTGCATGACAGGAGAGGGAGCTCTCAGTAAATGGCCTCAGGTTTTTTTAGCTAAATATTAGGCAAGGTTCTCATTTCAGAGAGTGGGGGTAGGGGGGTGATGGTTACATCTGAAGAGAGGGTGGGAGAGTGACTATGCCAAAGGCTATAAAGAGCTTAGAAAATGAAGATTGAGAACAGATGAGATTTTGCAATTAAGAGATCATTGATAACTCCGGAGAGGGCAGTTTACCAAGAGGTTACTATGTGCCAGAGACCATGGTAAGGTTTGGGGTCCTGCCCCACGGGGCTTATACTTGAATTGGGGGAGAACACAGAAATCAGCACCAAAAAACCCAAGACTTAGAAACAGCTAAAATATGGAGGAGTGGTGGGAATCAGGGGAATCCTGGTGCAGAGGAATGGAAGCAAAGTCTGGCCTGCATTCTTGAAAGTGGAGGTCTAGGGGGCGTCCAGGTGGCTCAGCGAATAACAGCACCGGCTCCAGTGTTGAGAAGACCTGGAGATCGAATCCCGGGCTCAGACACTTAGCACCCACCCAGAAACACCTGGCCGTGTAACCTTGAGCAAGTTACTTAACCCCAATTGCTTAGGGGCGGCCAGGTGGCTCAGCGAGTAAGAGTACCGGCTCCAGTGTTGGGATGACCTGGATCAAATCCGGGCTCAGATACTCAGCACCACACCCAGAAATAACTGGCCGTGTAACCTTGAGCAAGTTACTTAACCCCGATTGCTTATAAAAAAAAAAAAGTGGAGGTCTATGAAGAAAGCGTGACTTGGTGTCAGGGAGAGGATAACTGGGACACACTGAGAAAGTCTGGAGAATGAGGGATGGATGCTCTGGGTCCTTCTCAGACACTCCTCCATTTCCCGCTTACCTCCAGCCTGTCATTTCCAGTTGCCTGTTGTACTTCCCGAGCTGGGATGTCCAGTAAACATCTTAATCTCAATATGTCCAAAAGAGAATTCATTATCTTTGTCCCTAACTCCTCCCCTGACTTCTATCATCCTGGACTCCTCGGTGTCCTCTCACTTCCCATGTCCCATATGGTGCCTCGGCCTATCGATTTCACCTTTACAACATGTCTTCGGTACTCCCCCTTCTCTGTCACTGCCCCCACCCTGGTGCAGGCCCTCATCACCTCACGCCTGGACTGTTGCAAAGCTGTAAGTCTCCCCCATTATTGCAAGTCACTCTCCACTGCAGTCCATCTTCCATTCCTGAAGGACAGACCCAATTCTGTTACTGCTCAACTCAACAAACTTCAGGGACTTTCAGTCCCCTCCAGAATCAAACATAAAACCCTCTTTTTGGCCTGTAAGTCCCTTGTAACCTGCCCCCTTCTACCTTTGCCGTCCCTGTGTCTATGTGCTGTGCTGTGCAGTGACACTGGCTTCCTGGCTATTCTTTGAACAAGAGCCTCTCGGGCCTGGACCTCTCCCTCTTCTCTGCCTCTCGGCCTCCCAGACTTCTTTCACATCTCCCCTCGAGTCCCACCTGCTGCAAGAAGCCTCATGCGACCTTCCTAAGCCTCAGCGCTTTCCCTCTGAGACCACTCCCCCATGTGTCTGGTTTGCACCAAGCTTTGGCATGTTCCCTCTCCCTTTAGACTGAGTTTACCTGAGAGCAGACAGTGTTTGCCTTCCTTTGTACACCCAGCACTCAGCACAGTGCCTGACCTTAGTAAGTGCTTGCTGACGAGTCATGAAATCAATAAGTTAGCTATTTTGAAGGGAATGATAATAGGTGAATATACCCCACAACTGGTGGGGTGCAGCTAAAGCAGCCTTCAAAGAAAAAAATTATATCTGACAAAACAGTGCTGGCTTTGTAGTCAGAGGCCCCTTACCTGCATGACGTTAAACACATCACTCGATCTCTCTTGGCCTCAATTAAGAGGCTACATTAAATGCCCTGGGAGTACCCTTCTTGGTCTAGGTCTGTGATTCTATATTAACAAAATAAAGGGGAGAGATAATGGGCTGAATGAATCAGATCTCAAAAATCAAATTAACACCCACCCAAAAATGTGTAAAAGAATCAAAATTCGAAGAGAAAATGATAATGACTTCATTTTCTTTAAAGAACGTAAACATCCTCCATAAACCACTAGGTAATGAGGGAGAGGGCGGAAGGAAAGAGGGAGAGGAGTAGGGGGGGAGGAAGCCCCTCTGCCAGAAATACATTTACAGAGTGATCTAAGGTTTGCAGAGCACTTGCAGATTTTAACCAACTAGATTCTTACAATGAGCCCGTGCCATTATTACCCTAATTGTACAGATGAAGACCCTGAGGCTGAGCGGCTAAGTCATTTGTCTGTGATCACACAATCAGGAAGTGTCAGAGGCAGGGCTGGAACTCAGGCCTTTGGGCCCCAAGCCCAGTGACAGGTCCACTTCACTAGCTACTTCCAAAGTGAATTTCCAGTGAACAGGGAAGAGATAAAATGGATCTCAGAAAGTGCTATCCATAATTGTATGCCACCGAAGTGAAGGATTCACAGGGTAAAGATCTACAAAAATTGAAGACATCCAAATGACAAACAAGAAACAGAAACCCTAACTATCCTAGTCTCTGAGAACAGCCAGCAAGCAAGTCAGAAATGAATTCTCATAGGAAACAGACCCTGGCTTGAGGACAAAGCCCACCCTGAGCCTTCCAGGGCTCACTGACCATCCGTTCTGGGCTCTGGACCCGTCAGCACCTTTCCTCTGGGCTGTGTCTGCAGCAGCTCAGTGGGTCTCCCATTTCTCCCTCATCCCATCAGTCCTCCATGTGGCTGCCAGAATATTCTTCCTAAGGCATGAAATCAGATGTGATCTGTGCCCTACCCAAAGCCACCCACCGGCGGCCTCGCTGCCTCCAGGATGACAGAGAAACTTCACATGATGTGGATGGTCCTCCAAGCCCAGCTTCCCAGTGTTCTCTGTCATGGCCTCTGGGCACTGTTATCTCAGTGTGTTACTTGAGCTTCTCCTCCTGCATTTGCCAGGCCTGGAATGCCCTTCATCCTCTCTGCCTCTTCCAGGACCCTAGGACCCTCTGCTCCTCCTGGAGCCTCCGTTTGAAGGAGGAAGCCCAGGTCAACCGTGTTTTCATTCTCCTGCTGCCTCCATGCCTGACTGCACTTTCTCTGCCAGGCCCAGAGCTGGTACCTGGACCTCCCTCTCTTCTCCCCACACCCTTTTCAGCCTCCTTTTATCCCACTAGAATGTAAGCTCCTTGAGGACAAGTGTTGTTTCTGCTCTGTTTGTTTATGGTGCCTGGCACACATTCAGTGCTTCATAAATGATTGTTGACCTGGCATTCCCCATTGTCCTTGAGGTCTTGGCCCAAGTGCCCCCTCCTCCGGGAAGCCTTCCCCACCCCCTTCCCAAATATTCAGTCTTTCTTTCCAGACAAGCTTTTGTTTTCTTTTCTGTGCACAGGCTTTACTCTAGTAGAGGGTAAATTTCCTGAAAGCAGTCTCTTGTTTTCGTCTTTGTACCCGTGTACTGAGCACAGTTCCATTGAGAACCGTGCTATCACCAACAATAATAGCAGTTTACATAAATCCCTTACACAGATTATCTCGTTGGATTCTCACAATACCCCAGTCAAACAGCGTCTCTCATTATCCCCTTTCTTCAGCTAGGAGACTGGGACTGACTTACTGAAGGTCATAGACCTAATGAGTATTAGTGGTGAGAACTGAACTGGGGTTTTCCTGACCCCTAATCCAGGGTTCTGTCCACCCCAACAAGATTTCTCCATTGTCGATAATGATTGAGATGGGAGAGAATGCCAGTGCAATGTGGGTGTTTTTTAGCCTTTTAGCATCTGCCTTCTCAACATTTCTGCCCAAAACACTGTGATCCATAATTGAGTGATTGTTCTGGTGTATCTAAATAGAAATTATACGTAATTTGAAGTTGTGTGGTGATTTAAAAAAACCTTCTAATTTAGGGACTTAAGGGTAAAATGAACAAGTTATCTTGACTCTGTGCACTTTTGGAGACATTTTGTCAGAGTGACCTTAAACAATGGATTACAATAGCCCATGCTGTCCCATCTAGTACAGAGAATACCTGCAGCCAGTAGGTCTTCAGTAGACCTTTTTCTAGTGAATGTTCAGAACCCCACTATGCTGAGAGCAGTGACTGGTTGTACCTTCTGCTTCCATTCATGTTTCAGGAATCAGTGACTTTAAAGGATGTTTTTGTGGACTTCACATGGGAGGAATGGAGTCAGCTTGACCCTGCACAGAGGGACCTGCACAGGGATGTGATGCTGGAGAACTATGAAAACCTTGTCTTTCTGGGTAAGACCATCTTCTTACGGATCAGCGTTTATTCACGGAGAGTTTTCATCTGCTCATTCACTAAAGGTGATTTCCTTGAGACCTGACTGGCTGTGCAATAATACCTGAGGTCAAAGGGCCTGGGAGACGTTTCTGAATCCTTCAGGACCAAGGACAGAGTGTTTCTCTGTGTTGTTTTCTGGGAGAAGGGTGTTTACTTTTATGACTGGAAGTTGGCAGTTTCATTGGGTTGGTCCAAAGACGTCCCTCACCTACTCTCTGTTCTCTTAGGTCTAAGATTCTCAGTGGCCATAGCTGAAGACATGAACCCTTTCTGTCCTTTGAGTGGTGAGTGGGCCATATGAGCTAAATTCCTCTTTGAGGTCAGTTCTGTGACCAGCCACCCACACTGTTCTGGGGATACAAGAGACTGCACACTCCAGAGGTCCTTGGTACCAACCTTGGCATCTTAGTGGTGCATGTTTTCATTGGGAAGAAAGAGACAAATCCCGAACTTGGACCTGGCCTTGTGTCCCTAGCACCATCCTGAACAGGGTTTTCAGGTTCCAAACTAGATGTGGGGTCCCAGTTAGAGAAGAAGCACCCTGGACGCAAGAACAAGAATTCCTAAGGGGCGTTGAAGCAGGTAGATGAAAGGACCATGTGGCCAGCTGGTCATTCAGGACATTAGACATGGTGATTTCCTCCGATGTCCTGGGTTCTGGTCAGAGGGAGTAGGTTGCAGGATTCCAAAATTGGAAAGGCCCTTGGGAGTCATCTAGTCCAGTGCCGAGCTGAAAAGCAGTTCTGTTTGCATCATGTGTGAGAAGTGAACATGCATTCTTTCCTGAAGACTTCCGAAGGGCGGACTCTGTCACTGCCCGCTCCACTTTGGATCGCTCTTATTATTAAGCACATGCCTCCATCCAGGTCTTCCTCGTGCCATTTTCCCCTGTTGCTCCCCAATCTTCCCTTTGTGACCAAGTGGAAAGAGCCTAATCGAGCCTAGTCCCTCTTCCCTGTGATGGTCCTTCTTGAAGGGCTCACAGAAGCCAGCTCTCATGTCCCCTTGAGTCTTCCTTTTTCCTGGTTCATCATGCCCAGGTGAACTGCCTGCCTTTGGCCACTCCTATGGGACAAAGGCCTTCCTGAAGTGTGGCACCCAGAAGTGAGCACTGATCTCGTGATGGAATCTGACCAGGGTCTGGCTGTACAGCTCACTGATCACTGGAAGCTTGGTCTCTCCCTTCAGTGGGATATTGCATGGGACTTTTCTGAGGGCTCATCATGGCTTAGACTCCTATTCATCCATGAAAATGCCCAGACCTTTTGCTGTTTTCCAGCCATGCTTTTTCCATTTTGTTCTTGGGAGATTGATCCTTTGAACGCAAATGTAGTTTTTGACATTAGTCTCTATCAGATGTGATGTAACTGCATTCAGACCAGGGTTCTATCTTGTCCGGATATTTTTGAACCCTAAATCTGCCATTCTGGGCTTTATAGCTATCTCCTTTGAATTTGTCTTCTCTGTAAATTTGGTATGCATGCCATCAATCCCTTCATCCAGCTTATTGATGAGAAATATCAAACAGCACAGAACCACGGACACATGCTTGGGGGCATTTAGGGTTAGAGGAGGAGGCACTCCACTGGAAATTTTTGTCCCAGTTGACAGAACCATTAATGACCACTCTTTGTTTATATCTGGCCATTCATTCAACGCCTTTGGAATCCATCAGATTGCACCGTCATCTGGTTCACTTCACCCTCCAGGATCAATGCCTTGTTTGGTGGAGAGGCTTATGTAGCTGAGGGAAGAAAGTGGAAGATAAAGGAGAAGGGGAAAGATATACCCAACTGAATGCAGAATTACAAGGAATAGCAAGGAGAGAGAGAGGGAAGTTTTCTTAAATGAGCAGTGCAAAGAAATAGAAGAAAACAGTAGAACAGGAAAGATAAGAGATCCCTTCCAGAAGATTAGCGATATCAAGGGAATGTTTCATGCAGAAATGGCCTTGAGAAGAGACAAAACATGATAGCAACTTTACAAAAGGAGAAGCGATCCACCCAAGGTGTCTGTACTGTGCAGAAGAACTAGACAAGGAAAATCTTAAGATGGCAGCCACCACTGTGGTGCCAGACGTCCTGGAGGGTGGAGTCAAGTGGGCCTCAGGGAGCATTGCTGACCAGAAGCCTCATGGAGGCGCTGGCCTTGCAGCTGACCTCTTTATAGTCCCAAAGGGTGATGCTCTTATAGTCCTGCACTCCAAATGCCAGCAGATTTGGACAGCTGGATTGGGAAAGATCAGTTTATATCTCAGCCCTAAAGAAGGGTGGTGCCAAAGGATGTTCAGATCACGAAATGGCTGTGTTCATTTCATGTGCCAGCTTAACATTCTGCAAGCTAGGCTTCAGCAGTATGTGAACTGAGAATGCCCAGAACTGCAGGCTGGTTTTTGAAGAGTCAGAGGGACTAGAGACTCTTTCATTGACTATCCTAAAGCCTTTGTGTGGATCACAGCAACAGGTGGCAAGTCCTAAGAGATGGGCATACGAGGTCATTTTACTTGTCACCTGAGAAACCTGTTTGTGGGTCAAGAAGCAACAATTAGAACTTAATATGTTGCGATTGATTGGTTTAGGATAGGGGAAGGACTATGACAATGCTATATATTGTCACCGTATTTAACTTATTTGCATAGTACAACAGGCCAAGATGCTGTATTAGACAAATCAAAGCTGGAATAAAGGATGCTGGGAGAAAGATCAATAATCTCAGATATGCAGATGACACACTGATGGCAGAAAGTGAAGAAGAGTTAAGAAGTCTCTTGATGAGGGTGAAAGAGGAGAGTGTAAAAGCTGGCTTGAAGCTTGACAACCACCACCACAAACTAATCTAAGATCTTGGCAACTGGTCCCATAGCTTCCTGGCACACAGCGGGAGAAGAAATGGAAGCAGTGTCAGATTGTATACTCTCGTACTCAAAGATCACTGCAAATCGCAGCTGTAGCCATGGCATTAAAAGACAATGACTCCTTGGAAAGAAAGCTAGGACACATTTGGGAAGCTTGATAAGAAGCAGAGATATATCACCTTGCCAGCAGAGGCCCATGGAAGTCAGAGCTATGGTTTTTCTAGTAGTAATGTATGCCTGGGAGAGTTAAAGTACACGGACATCTGAGTGCTACAGAATCAATGCTTTTGAATTGTGCTGGAGAAGACTTTTGAGTGTCCTTCACATGTCAGAGGAGGTCAGGTCTGTCAATATGCAAATAAATTAATTCAGACTATTCACTGAATCTGAAGCTTAAATACTTTGGCCACATAATGAGAAGATGGGACTCATTGGAAAAGACCCTGATGCTGGGGAAGATTGAATACAAAAGAGTAAGCTGTCAGAGGATGAGGTGGATGGATAGTATCATGGAAACAACATGCATGAATGTGGTCATGCTTCAGGAGGTAGGGGAAGACAGAAGGCTCTGGCATGCTATGGAGTCCCACAGTGACCATTGCTCAGGCAGTATTGCTTGTTGTCTTTCATTCTCGGAGAGGCCAAAATGACATCACTGTGCTAGAGTCGCCTTTCAGTGTGTCTGACTGTGGCTGATCAGCCCGATGTGAGTTCAGGCACAAATAGTCTGCATGAACATTTGGCCTGGATCTCCCAATTTGTGAGCTGCTTCAGGCCTGCTTTGCTCATAGAGCACAGCACCTTCTCTGACGTGAGCACGCCATGCTAGGATCTCCCATGTGACACGATCAATTCCAAAGTTCTTAAGAGAGACCATATGAGCATCACACTGAAAGGAGAGGCCGAGCTGGGTGATGCATGAGCGGCACAGTGGACCCTGGTCCGCCTCCATCATTTGGGCACAGTTGAACAGCTGAATTAGTCCACGTCACTCCATTTGTTCCATGTCAACAGCATTAGATGGTTTGTTGAATACTTTGTGCAATAGTGTAGCTCCTTTCTGAGTTGTGACTGAGATGGGGGTGAGCTTAGTCTGGCCTGCTGCGGAGGAAGCCGCATGGGCTTGTGAGCACTGACCCCTTTTCTAGGTGTTCTATACCATCTGTAATACTTTCTAGGATTGTTTCAGGAGTTGAAGTGAGGCTTGTTGGTATTTAAAAACTTCTCCTCACAAAAGGAGCATAGCCAAACACATAAAAATTATATGTGAAGCTGCAGATCTCCATTTTAGAATTCTGGTTTCTTACAATTACATAATAAATTACTTTAAAAAGTAGTGATCATAATAACTGACATGTATGTTATGCCTGCTACCTGACGGGCACTGTGCTGGTTAACAAGTATTATTGTCTCATTTGATTCTTCCAGCAGCTCTGGGAGGTAGATGCCATTATTATCCTTCTTTCATAGGTGAGGAAATTCAGGCAAACAGGTGAAATGATGTATCCATAGTCACACAACTATTAAGTGCGAGGTCCAGTTTGAACTCAGCTCTTCCTCACTTCAGACCCCTAGCTGCCTATATGCATGTGATAGAGGGATATCATATCTAATCTCTGTATAAACATATACATGTAAAAGTATGATATGTATATATACATGTATGTATGTGTATACACACATACATCTCTAACTATATAGGAGTGGTAAATTTGACACAACTTTAAAAACTATCTTGTTTATATTAGCTTTCTTCTGTATTCTTCTGTGCATTAAAAAATAGATTTCAATGTTCTTTTTCATCTGATGTCACCATTCTTAACCACCCTTTCCCTCTACCATCCACCACATTTAAGAGCTAGAAGGAAATAAAATAAAACAACAACCTTGTAACAAGCATATTTAAGCAAGACAGATACACGATACACAGGTTGAATTCAGGAAGTGGGTAGTATACTTCATCATAGGCCCTCTGGACTGGTGATTGGTTTTTATTTTTCCAAATTTATCATTTATTTTTAGTTTCAACGTTCAGTTCCTTAAGTTTTAAATTTTCTCTCCCTCCCTCCTTCCTCCCTCTCCAAGACAGCTTTCAATCTGCTATAGGCTCCACACATACATTCCTATTAAACACATTTTCACATTAGTCATGTTACACAGAAGAATTATAACGAATGGGAAAAACCACGAGAAAGAAAAAAAAAGCCAAATGAAACAAAATAAAAAAGGAAATGGTCTGCTTCATTCTGTGCTGCGACTCCATAGCTCTTTCTCTTTTGTGCCCTTTGGAGTCATTTTGGGCCCTTGTGTTGCTGAGAAGGGCTAAGTCTATCAAAGCTGGTGCTGGCACTGTGTGGCCCCTACTGTGTACCGTGTTGTCCTGGTTCAGCTCACTCAGCAAGGTGATTGGTCTGTGGGAGCTGTTGAGGATCAAGCATCCAAGTCCCCTTCCTGGCAGAGAGGTTGTGGGCTTAAAACACATAATGGGCCCTAACATTTTGGACATAGCCAATGTGGGAACTTGTTTGTTGGACTATGTACAAGGATTTTCTTTTCACAGTTCCATGGCATTTAACTAAATCAACAGCGACAAAGCTGACATGTGCCTACGGCTTATCATGTGCTAAGTCCTTTCCAGCTATGATTTCATTTGATCTGCCGGTTTTCCCAAAGCTTCTGAAACTCTTCTCATTTTCATTTTTCCCTTGTCTTTAACTCATGGATGTGAGGTGGAACCTTGGTGTGGCATTTCTCTAATTATTATTGATTTGAATGACTTTTTCATGTGGTTATTTATAGATTGGAAGTTTTCCTTTGAAAATTGCTTGTTCTTACACTTTGTCCCTTCGCCTGTTTTGGAATGGCTTTTAATCTTTTGTCTTTGAATCAGTTCCTTACCCTTGAATTGGTTCCAGTTCCTGGATATGAAATCTTTATCAGAGAACTTATTGCAAAGATTTTCCCCCAGTTGCCTGTTTCCCTTCTAACTGAAATGTTATATTTCTTTGTTTTTCTCATTTTTCTAATGCATTTCTCTATTTCTCTTATATACTTTATCTCTTACTGGAATTCTAGTTGACTGTGTGGCCAGGTTGTGTTGTTGTTGGAGAAGTTACTTACAATTGCTTTGGAGCTATTTTCTTCCTCTAGATTTCTGTTCTGACTGTCCTTGGCATCATATTAACTCTTTATTGTGGGAGTCTTTTAAAAAAAATCTAGTTATTCATTCTTCCTGCCATCTAGAATTGTGACTTTTTTCGTTTCTTAGGACCAGGCTCTCCACATTTCTGGAGGGATTTTTGGTTCTGATTTGTATCCTTGAGGTTTTGTTGCTATGTTCTCTGATTTTTGAATGCTTCTTTATGAATCTGACAGGAAAAAAGTTAACTGTCAGTATTGTTACTATTGAACGTAATACTTCCTTCTCTGTCAAAAAACTGTCCTGACAGTAAGAGAAACCCTCCTCCCTCCAAATAATCCTAAGAATGTCCTTGTATTCCTGCTCTAGAGGGCACCCAGGAATCTGTTTATCCTGTAAACTGATTTAGTTTAGGCTACCCACAGTGACCTGTAAAGCCAAGCAAAGGAAATTTCCAAGGCTTGGAATACTAGCATAGTATTCTCCATTTATGCAGTGACAAATTAAGGCAAAACATTCACAGAACAGAGAAAATCAAAATCCAAAATAGTCAGTCATTTAGCAAGTTCTCAATTCGATCACAAAGTATAGAGTCAAAGTATCCCACCCCTGGATAATACATTCATTTAGTCAGTCACAAAGTCTCTTTTCTCAAATGGAGATTAGTTTCCAATCATAAACAAAGTACATTCATTTGGTCAGTCACATAGCACAAAAAGTCAAAAGTTTCTCACCCCTGGGAAGTTGTCTTAACAAAGCCACAATATACATTGCAATTCACTCTGCCTGCAGAACCCTCTCAGGACCCCTGAAAACATCAGCAAGACCCTCCTCCAGGATTTCTGTAAACATACAAGAAAATCTTCCTTCAGGGCTTCTGAACCAACAGCAAGGACCTCTGCAACAATGGCTTTGCCCTTTAGCAGCAGATGAATCTGGCAAAACAGCATCAGAACAGACAGAACAAATACCGGCACCACAGTCATGCTTCTTCCCAGTTCAGTCCTCAGTTCTCATTTCCCACTCTTCAGCAGTAGCAGCAGCCTCCTTATGCTGGCTCCCAGAAGTTTTTCTGGCCTTTCCCTCCTTGAGCCTCTCCACCCGTGGCACTAGCTCCACCCATGGCACTAGCTCCACCCATTTCAGCCCCTTCTCTTCATGTCAACAAGTCCATCCCACAAGTGGGATTCACAAGCTCTGGGTTTTAACACAACCCCCAAACCATCATGACCAGGTCTCCCTCCTCATATAACTCCACCTTCTCCCTTCTTCCTGGAAGTATAAAAACCTTTTTGGAAGTTTTCTTGGTGAATACCCATATCCTCAGATATATAGGTGACACTCAGACTCACAATCCTTTTTATCTTTTTTGTTTTTTGGAGGGGGAAAGGCAGGGCAATTAGGGTTAAGTCATTTGCCCAAAGTTATACAGCCAGTAAGTGTTAAGTGTCTGAGGTTGGATTTGAACTCAGATCCTCCTGACTCCAGGGTCAGTGCTCTATTCACTGTGCCACCTAGCCTCCCCGCCCCTTTTTATCGTGATTAAAGAAGTCTTTTCCCTCTGTTTTTGCTTTATTTCCACAGTTTGTTTTATTTTAGGACTGATAGATCTCACAATTGGCTCATATTTTCAATGTGTTTATGTACACACATGTCTACACTAGCATTCTGGCTGAGTAGAATCACTAATATTAATAATAATAAGCCATATTGGCTTAGTGGCTTCTTGCATGTGCCTTTTCAGTTTCATCATCAGTGATGGGGTACAAGCTCTGGGACCCCCTTGAACTATCCTTGAATCTTCCCACTTGATGAGGAATTTGCCTGAGGCCATAAGCCTTTCATTGTCCCTAGACCCAAATCTCTCTTACTAGCCTAGCCCTCCATTGTCCAGCTAGTCCCCCATGCTTGATCTTCCCAAAATATCTGTTACCCTTAAACTAGCCTAGCCCTCCATTATCTGTCTTGTCCAGATAGCTTTTAGCTACTTCCCACCCTTAATCCTCAAGATTTTCCTTAGACTCCTCAAGACCCTCCCCAAACTCCTCCTGTAGACCACCCCTCAATCCTCCTGTAGACCATCCCTCAAT
>NW_027186373.1:202730-211950 GCF_028583685.1 Petaurus breviceps papuanus | reverse complement strand
TCCTCCTGTAGACCACCCCTCAATCCTCCTGTAGACCATCCCTCAATCCTCCTGTAGACCACCCCTCAATCCTCCTGTAGACCACCCCTCAATCCTCCCACAAGCTTTCTGTATATAAGCTCCTTCTTACCTGCATGAGGTGGCCAAGAATTATCTAGGGCAGACTCACTCTTTGTCAGATTATTCTGGCCTATTACAGATACTTAGGCTCCTTAAGAGTCTACCCATTATGATGAATCTCTGATAAACTTTGCTTTTCTTTGACTGAAAGAAGACTTGAGTCAAATTCATTTTGCAGGACCCAATGTATTGGTATTTTGGGGTCTCAAGCACCCCTAATATAAACCTTAAACCTCAACAATCAGTTTCCTTGTTTGAGGAGATAGAATATGGAACTTGGGATAAAACCAATTTTTTCTCCTCCTTGAATCATCAGCAATTAACATTTAATTATTTTGTTTGTTTCTTTCAGATTCCCTCACTCAAGAAACTAGGTGTGAAACCATGGATCCAACTCCAAAGCAGAGAATTCATTCAAGAGTATCATCCAGAGAAAGACTTTTAGGAGAGAGTTCCTGGGATTTGAGGATAGGAAAAGTTTGGGAACATAATAACATTTTAGAGGGAAAGAAAGCTACCCAAGGAGAACAATTGAGACAACCATCAGTCAATAACAAGAAAAAAATGAATATGGTGACTATATATGAGTGTAATACATTCAGTTTGCCATCAGTCTATGATTGGCCAAAGGAGGTTCCTTTGGGGAAAAGTCACCATAAATATTATGTATTTGCAAAAGATTTCAATCAATTTTCAGACATAATTAGGTCTAATACAATATCCTTTCAGAAGAATTACAAGAATGATAACTTGAGGAAGCCTTTTAGTTACCATTCAAATCTTGTTCCCAGCCATCAAATAAATGTTCTAGGTGAAAAATATGAATGTAACGAATGTGGGAAGACTTTCAGCCAGAGAAAATGCCTTCATGAACATCAGAGAATTCATACTGGACAGACGTTTTACGAAAGTAATGCATATGAGAAAACTGTTAGCCAGAGAAGGGAGCTTAATGAACATACAAAGAGTCATGCTGGACAGAAGTCCTATAAAGGTGAGGAATTTGGGAATGTCTTCAGCCAGAGTGGACACCTTACTGAACGTAAAAGGATTCATACGGGGCAGAAGCTATTTAATTGTAGTGAATGTGGAAAAGCTTTCAACCAAAGGAGATACCTTACTGTACATGAGAGAATTCATACTGGACAGAAGCCCTATGAATGTACTGAATGTGGGAAAACCTTTAGCCAGAGAGGACACCTCAATCAACATAAAAGTATTCATACTGGAGAGAAACCCTTTGAATGTAATCAGTGTGGGAAATCCTTTTGCAGGAAGGAACGACTTAGCGAACATCAGAAAATTCATGTAGGAGAGAAACCCTTTGAATGTAATCAGTGTGGGAAATCCTTCTGCCGGAGGGGAAGACTTAGTGAACATCAGAAAATTCATATAGGAGAGAAACCCTTTGAATGTAATGAATGTGGGAAATGCTTTAGTCAGAGAATACATCTTAGTGTACATGAGAAAATTCATGCTGGAGAGAAACCCTTCATGTGTAATGAATGTGGGAAATCTTTTACCTGGAAGACAAGCCTTACCATCCATCAGAGAATTCATGCTGGAGAGAAACCCTTTGAATGCAGTGAATGTGGGAAAGTTTTTAGGCACAAGAAATCCCTTTTTTGTCATCAGAGGATTCATACTGGTGAAAAGCCCTTTAGATGTAATGAATGTGGGAAATTCTTCAGGCAGAGAGGAAACCTTATTGAGCATCAGAGGATCCATACTGAACAGAAACCCTTTACATGTAATGAATGTGGGAAATCCTTCAGCTGGAGGAGTTACCTTGCCAGTCATCAAAAAATTCATACTGGAGAGAAGCCCTTTGAGTGCAATGAATGTGGAAGATCCTTTACCTGGAGGAGTCACTTTGTCATTCATCAGAAAATTCACATGGGAGAGAAACCCTTTGAGTGCAGTGAATGTGGGAAAGCCTTCAGCTGGAGGGGAAGTCTTAAGGCACACAAGAGAATTCATACTGGGGAAAATCCCTTTGAATGCAGTGAATGTGGGAAATCCTTTAGTCTCAGGGCAAGACTTACAGAACATCAAAGGATTCATACAGGAGAGAAACCTTTTGCATGTATTCAATGTGGGAAATCTTTCACTTGGAGGGGAAGCCTTAATGCACACAAAAGAATTCATACTGGAGAAAACTCCTTTGAATGTAACAAATGTGGGAAATCCTTTAGTCACAGGGCAGGACTTGCTGAACATCAAATAATTCATAGGGGAGAGAAGCTCTTTGAGTGTAATGCATGTGGAAGGTCCTTTAGTGGGAGAGGAAGTCTTACTAATCATCAGAGAATTCATGCTGGAGAAAAACCTTGTGAATGTAGTGAATGTGGGAAAGCCTTTAGGTGCAGAACTAACCTTTGCCATCATCAGAGAATTCATAGCGAGAAAACCTTTGGTTCCAGTGAATCTGGGAAGGCCTTCAGCTGTGGAGAGGAAGACTTACTCATCAGCTGAGAATTCCTTTTGGAAAGAAACCATCTGAATGAAATAAATATGGGAAAAATCTTCAACCACAAGACACATTATCATTAGAGAATTCATGTTAGTGAGAAACTGCTTGGATATAACGATGATGGGAAAGTGTTTATCCAGAGGATACCCCTTCTTGTACAAATGGTTGGGAAATCTTTTTAATGTACTTACCTAGGAAAGCTTTTAGGGACACCTCATGCCTTACTCAATATTAGAGAGTAAATACTGCAGGAAACCTTTCTCATAATGAATATGGGAAAATATTCTTAGAGATGGGATACTTTCATAGAAAATAATTCATGTTGAAGAGAAACCCTTTGTACATAATGAATGGGGAGAGACTTCCTCAAAAGTTGCCATGGGTAAAACATTCGTTGTCCTACGTGTAGTTTTTTATCAAATTTTAATCAAATGTGTATTTTTTAATTTGGTGGACTAGTACTTTGATGACAGGCCAACTGCCCTTGGCTAGACCAGTGTTTAAATCCTTTCCAGCTTGGTGTACCATGTATTGGAGTTTGTATTCTCTTGTGAACCCAGGATAACCTCCAGGTGTCAGATTAGGAGGTAAGTGGATAGACTACTAAGAATTCATTCTGAAAAAAAAACAATAATAACAACAAAAACTCTAACCAAAACACTTGACAAAGGAAGAGCATAGTAAAACATTTGGGTTTTGGATATTAGTGGTAGAGTTAATACTGTAGGAAAATTTTCATAAAGAGCTTTCATTCTGTAAATGCTGGAGATTAAAGATGGCAGAAATTGCCACCAGTTCCAGCATTTGTTGCCTTGAGAGGTTAAACAATGATTGCACTCTCCTTTCTGACCTACCATCCTTTAGTACAAATTCCTCCCAGATGGCAGTAGAGGTGTGGATGAGTAATGGCAATAGGTATGCTGCAGTAGAAATACTAAAGGTGTTTAATGTCTAAGATTAATTTAGAGAAACTTTAACAAAACCACTGAAAGGTTTATGTGTAAAAATTAGTGTGTAACTATACAGTTAGTACTCAGGGATTTTCACCTCTATTTTTTCTTTTTTTTTAATTGGAAATTTAGCAGTCATAAAAATTTTTTCAAATATACAGACAAGAATTTTAAAACGATATGAAAAAAGTGATTAATTTTAAAAAAATAAAAAATAATTTATTCTTTGACATCTTCTTAATTATTTTTCTCCCCCATATGTGTGTATAAAGCATACATGCATACATACATATATATATATATGTACATATACACATGTATATATGGAGGGAAATATAAATATATGTGTCTGTATTTTGATTTTCTGGAGCCAGGAGAAAGCTGATTACAAACCCAAAGGGCAGCATTTGGTAGCTTTTGGCCCCATGTAGTCAGAACTTTGGATTTTCTGGTGGTAATGTATGACTGTGCGAGTTGGACTATAAGGAAAGCTGAGGGCCACAGAATTGATGCTTTTGAATTGTGCTGGAGAAGACTTTTGAAAGTCTTGGACAGTAAAGAGATCAAATTAGTCAATACTTAAGACCACTAATTCAGACATTTCTCTGGAAAGATACATACAGAACATGAAGCTTAAATACTTTGGCTATGTAATGAGAAGATGGGACTCATTGGAAAAGACCTTGATGTTGGGAAAGGTTGAAGGTAAAAAGCAAAGAGAATGTAGAGGATTTGATGGATTAGTGTCACGGAAGCAGTGAACGTGAGCTTTACAATTTTTGAGGGTGGAAGATAGAAATGCCTAGTGTTTTCTAGTCCATGGAGTAAAGGAGAGTTGGACATGACTGAACAATTGAAGAACACCACTCCATCTGATCTGAGCCATACACAAAAATGCTCATAAGCACCTCCATTTTCAAGGCTTCAAATCTCCCTCTGTGATTATAGTCTATTTCTCCTTTCCCTCCACCTTTCCTTACCAAGCCTCACTCTACCTACACCATGCCCTCCAGATCCTGGACCAGACAGTTCTCCCACGCCATCACCCCTGCATTAGCACACTTTCCACTCTTCCTCATCTTAATCCCTTGGGGAACCACTTTGCCTCTGCACTAACTTGTCTTCTTAAGTTCCTGGCCTGTTTATCATTTGGCTGATTTTATCTAGCCATGTTTTAGCATTGGATCACTCCTATCAGTTGCCTTCATAACTACACACATGCTGCTGAATGAAGGTAGAGACAATCTTAGAACTGTTCTGTCTGGGTCCACTACAGATTTGTGTTACACAATCTCACCTGGGCCCTCACTGTTGCTTGGCCATCCTACTGTACGTCCTTAATTCACTCCCTATGCCACTCTCTATGGTGGCTCTTCAGAACCTTTTCATCTTGGTTAAACTTCTCATGGTTCTCCCCTACTCTGCCTCTCAACAAGAAGCTGGCCTCATTTTATGCTGAATGAATTGTGGCCATTCCCCAAGAGCTCCCTCGATTTCTTTCGTCCTTATCTTGTATTGACCAGGTATTTTCTGTCACTATCTCTTCTACCCTGTGAAGGTGGCTGTTAATGAACTGGCCCTTCTCTTTGCCACAGCCAACCCCTCTACAAACCCAAGAGATACCATTCCATCCCATGTCTTTAAGCAGACTGCCTCTATCATTCCTCTGTTCATTGCATCTCTCCTGGTCTACTGGCTGTTTCCCTCCTGCCTACAACCTACTTATGCCACCCATATTCTCAGAAAACTCTCACTTGGTACTTCCATCCCTGCTACCTTCCTATTTCTTTCCTGCCTTTCTTGACTAAATTCCATGAGAATAAACTAGACAAGGCAAGAAGTATTTATTAAATACCTGGTAGGGGTCAGGCAGTGCTGTGTACTCAGGACACAGAAGAGGCCAAGGCAACCCCACTCTCAAGGATCTCATAATCTAATAGAGATGGTGAGCAAACAAACATGTGTAATCAAACCATATATGGGGCCAATTGATATGGGTGAAAATTGATGTAAGGCATAAGAAGATGGAGTATTTGTTGGGGCTTGCCAACCTCCCCCAGCTTCCAGAGGAATCTGAGAAAGTCAATGAGCAGAGAAGAGGAGGGAGAGCATTCAAGACCTAGGGGACAGCCAGAGAAAGTGCCCAAAGCCTGGAAATGGGGGATGTTGTTCATGGGAGGCCAGTGTCACTGTGTGGAAGGGTATGTGTTGGGGAGTGAGATATAAGAAAAATGGAAAGGTAGGAGAGGCCTGGGTTATGAAGGGTCTTGAAGAACAAAGAGTTTTTGTATTTAATCATGGAGGCTATAGGGAAACACTGGAGTTTATTGAACAATGGGGGGACATGGTGTAATGCCATGCACGAGAAGCTTTCCAGAAGAATGCTACTGTGAACAACTTTTAAGGTTCTGATTGCACAGTATAGTGAACACTCTGTTTATTCCATAACAAATCAAAGCAAAACATTATCAGAAAATCAAGGTACAGCATTCACCATATTACAACTTATCACAGAAAATCACAATATATTATCCACAAGAGCTTATTATCAAAATGGCCACATAGTTTTTCACCAAAGTGGTCACAATATTTAGAACAAAGAACAATAATCTCAAAGTCCAGTAATCAAAAGTCTTTCATTCATGGGGCACATGAAACTAGCTCAATCAGTCACTTATTCAGCAATCAATTATTAAATATCATTAATCACTAAGTACAATCATTAGAGAATACACAAACCCTCTACCCCTAGGTCACTAGTAAACTACAATTTCATCATTACTCAGTACCCACAGAGAGGTCTTTTCATCTTGACTTGGGGCCAGTTCTCATTCCCTGGATCCCCTTCCATGGTCGCAGATTCTACCTGGATTCACCAGACTGCTGTCACCTGGGTTCCATGGCAGACAGCTCCCAGTTCCTTGTCCAGCTCTCTGGGTCCTGCTCCACACTGAAGTTCACAGGGTCCCATCCATCGCAAACCCTTTATAATTTCTGCTCCTGGGAATTCAGGACTCAACCAAGCCACAAACAGACAAAGTCCGTGCATCCTGGTCATGCTTCCTCAGTCTTCTGCAGCTCATTCAAAAAATCAGAATCACCTTATCCAGCCTGGGGGGAGGGGGCTCCTGGCTCCTGTTCAGAAGAAGCTCCACCACCACAAGTTCTCAGGAAATTCTGGCTCAGTTCTAACTCTCTCTTCTGTAGCTGCTCTGTCTCCAGATGCTGGTCCCAAGAAATACAACCGTGCTTCTCTGGGGCTTATATACACAGCATTAGCTTCCTGTTTCAGCCAACCCCTTCCTGTTACATCAGCAACAGGAGACAGGAGTTCATACCTTTGGTTTCTCCAGCAGAGGCTGATCAATTACTAAGTGCTAAGTACCTGCTTACTTGCCAATACAAAAAGGGGTCTTCAAATTACCATTGCATGCCACCCCTCCAGGATCCTTGGCCTTATAAATTTCAATTTAAATGTTCATGGATCCTGGAACAAATAGAGACACTGTACTTTGTAATCCTGCTGACTATGTCATAATGTAATGCCATGCATGAGCAGCTTCCCAGAAGAATGCCACTGTGAACAGCTTTTAAGGTTCTGACTACACAGTATAGTGAACACTCAATTTATTCCATAACAAATCAAAGCAAAACATTCACAGAAAATCAAGGTACAGCATTCACAATATTACAACTTATCACAGAAAATCAAAATACAGCATTCACAATGACTTATCACTAAAATGGCCACATAGTTTTCACCAAAGTGGTCACAATTGTTTTCAACAAAGTACAATCATTTAGTAACTCAATTATTGAATCATCCTTAAGGAGGCTTGCCTCCTTAAAGGTCACAAAATATAATAGTTAAATTTCTCCATTCATGGGGCACATTAAGTTCACAGTAGCATTCTTCTGAAAAGCTTCTCATGTGTGGCATTACATTATGGTGTAGTTGGCAGGATTACAAAGTATAGTGCCTCTATTTGTTCCAGGATCCATGCAAGCACAGAAGTGGTTCACACCTTGTTTCAACTATTGAATTAACACCTTGTTTCTGTCTGTTAAGAAACAGAACTTATGAACTCCATAACTTGTGAATTCCTGGGGAGGAACTAATGACTATATAAGGAGAGCCCCACAGCTAGAGACAGCAGGAGCTGAAAAGAGAACTCTGTGGTATCAGAGTCAGGGGGAATACTTGTGGTATCCCGGAACTCTGTTTGTCTTCTCTGTCTGTGTTGATGTTTGTGATACTTTGTTCTAAAGCCCTGGGACCTTGCTTGAAGCCCTGAAAGAGGATTTTCTGGTTGTATGTTTGCAGAAGACCTGGAGGTGGGTTTTTGAGGTCTTGGGACTTTACTGATGATTTGTGCTGACCTCATGGACCTTGTTTGTGGGTCTGTGTTGATTTCTATGTTGATGATTTGTATTGAGTTATCAGACCTTGTGGGTGGGTCTGAGTTGATTTCACAGGCAGATAGTGAATTGATAATGGTGCTGGAAATGTGTATGAATATTACTGTGGCTCTGTTAAGCTTTGTCTTCCCAGAAACAGGAACTGTGAAGGACTTGAGGTGGATTGAACACTGTGAACTTCAATATGGAACAGGAACTGGATGAAGAACTGGACAAGGAACTGGGAGCTGCCTGCCTTTAAACCCAGGTGACAGTTGGAGCTGGGACCATGGAAGAGGAACCATGGAAACTGAGAGCCAACCTCAAGTCAAGCTGAAAGAAGATTTTACTTGGATACTGTGTACTGACTAAGAAGATTATGATTTACTGTGACCTAGGGATGGATGACCTGTGTATTTCCCACTACTCCTTAAAAGGTTACTGAGTAGTGACTGATGACTGAGTAGTGACTGATTTGTAACTTCCTGTGCCCCATGAGTGGAGTACTTTGACTATTATATTTTGTGACCCTTAAGGAGGCCTCCTTAAGGATGATTGAATGATTGAGTTACTAAATGATTGTACTTTGTTGAAAACAATTGTGACCACTTTGGTGCAAATTATGAGTCCATTTTAGTGATGAGTCATTGTGAATGCTGTATTGTGATTTTCTGTGATAAGTTGTAATATTGTGAATGCTGTACCTTGATTTTCTGTGAATGTTTTGCTTTGATTTGTTATGGAATAGAGTATTCACTATACAGTTGTGATAGTAATGACAATTAAAGATTCCCCTATATTGGCTTGGTTTTCAAACTGATTGTGTTAAAACCCAGAGCTTGTTAATCCCACCTGTGGGATGGGCTTGTTGATGTGAAAAGAAAGTCCTGAACTGGGAGGAGCTGGTGACGTAGATTTGGAGAGACAAGAGAGAGGCAGAAGAACTTTTTGGAAGCAGCACCTCGTGGAGGCAGAGAGAGAGACTGAGAAGGATTGCTGGGAGACACTTTGAATCGCCCTGGACTTTTGAGACCTGCCCCCTGAGCTGCCAAGGACTGAGGGGACATGGCTGTTTTGCTGGTATTTTGTCTGTCTGTTTTGATGTTGTTTTGCCAGATTTGTCCACTGGTGAAAGACAGTCCTGTTGTTGAAGAAGTCCTGGAACCTGGCTTTTGGTTAAGAAGCCCTGAGACTGTCCTGCAGACAGAGAGTGAATACTGTCCACTGTTGAAGGACAGTGCTGTTGTTGCAGGGGTCTGGAGACTGTCCTGCAGACAGA
>NW_027186373.1:167954-202720 GCF_028583685.1 Petaurus breviceps papuanus | reverse complement strand
GGACAGTGCTGTTGTTGCAGGGGTCTGGAGACTGTCCTGCAGACAGAATGAATACTGTCCACTGGTGAAGGACAGTGCTGTTGTTGCAGGGGTCTGGAGACTGTCTTGCAGACAGAATGAATACTGTCCACTGGTGAAGGACAGTGGCTGCCTATCACCTCCAGGATTAAGTACAATTTCCTCTTTTTGTTCATAACTTTCATAACTCATCCCCCTCCTACCCTTCTATCCTTCTTACACTTTGCTCTCCAACATGTACTCTTCAGCCCAGAGCCACTGGTATCCAGGCTGTTCCATGAAGAAGACACCTCACTTTTAACTCTGGGCATTCTCTGTGGTTGTTCCCAGGTCTGGAATGCTCTCCTTCTTCATCTCTGCCTATTAGCTTCTCTGTCTTCTGTTAAGTCTCAAAATTCCATCTACAGGAAGTCCTTCCCTCTTCATTATTGTGCCTTTCTTCTGATATTTTTTCCCCATTTATTCTGTACGTAGTTTGTTTATAAATAGTTGTTTGCAAAGTTTTATTTGCCATTAAATTGTAAGCTCTCCCAGGGCAGGGACTGTCTTTTGCCTTTCTGTATCCCTAGCACTGGCACAGTGCTTGGTACAAGTCATATATAAATTCAATTATAAAATATTTAGATAGAATTAAATTAAGAATTAAGTCATTGGAACATTTGAGTAAGAAGAGATCATTTTGTCATTGAGGTGGTATGCAGTGTTCATGGATGAGTGGGGCATTTAAAGAAGGACGAGATTTCCCTTGGGGAAGACTATTGCATCAGAGACGGGGCTACACATTCTGACAGAGCACATTCTAAGCAAGGAAGTTATTGCAAGCAAAGATATTGATGGGTGAGAAGACAAAATGACTTCAGTATCATGTGAGGAAGCGAGACGGCAGGTTAAAGCCAGAATGTGAGAAAAAGAAGAGCTAGAGGAAGAAGTTTGTACTTGAAAGGGAGCGATGGGGAGCCATTAATGGTTTTATATGTGTGCTATTTGTGATTGTCCTTCATCCACATTTCCTTTTGACTTTCCCAATAAAAGATGCAGATCTCAGCAGAGGCCACTAAATCCAGAGAAAGGTTTCTGTCCCTTCTACTCTTGCTGAGCTAATACTTATTTGAGGAGAAAATACCCATCACTGGGACTTCTCTGACTGGTTGTACTTATGTGGGTCTGCTTGGGAACAGGATCATAGGGTCATGGATGGCCCTCAGAGGTCATCAAATCTAGTTCTATTACTTAACGGATGAGCAAATTGAGGCCCAGACAGATTGAATGACTTGCCCAAGGTCACACAGCTATGAAGGGTCACAAATGGGATTTGATCCTTGGTCTTCCTCACTCTAAGTCCTATGCTCTAACCACTCCATCCTCCTGCCTCTTATCTGTACCTTGGTATAATTCTGTTAGTGGAGCAGGAAAATAGACTTTTATGACAGCCACAGCCCAACCAGGATGTAGCATTTGAGTGTCAGAGTCCTGTGCTGCCCAATGCATGGGGGTCTCAGCCGTGATCATGTGAGAGTCCCATGTCTGGGGGACTAGATCCCAGCTGGCATCCCTGTACTGTATCTGCTCTTGTCACTTCACAGAACCTCCCACCTGATGTAATCCAGGCTCACTCTGGGAGTGTTTATGACATGGTCACCCCCCAGTCTCAGGAGGGGCCAATGAGACACCAAGCCTCATCTTTCCCATGGGGCCTTGCTGGTAATTAGGGCAGAGATGCCCCAACGTCTCAGGTGCAGGGCCCTCAGGCAAGCATGGTCCCTAGGGTCTGTAAGTGCTCAATGATGGAGGCCAGTCTCCCTGGGCTCCTCCAGGACAAGGACACAGAGTGCTGTCTGATGAAGGGTCTCATAAATACTGCCTCCTTACTCCAGCTTTGCCCCTCTTCTGGCTATGGACCTGACTTATGCTCCATTGCGTTTCTTCAGAGGGTGGGAGCAGGCTCCAGCCTGGGCATCTGCTGTGGGGGGCTTTTCCATTTGGCATCTGAGTGAAGCAGCTTCCACCCCTCTGGCCCTGCCCACTCCTGGGCCCCTCACAGACTCTGGTCTTTGGATGTTGCTCAGACCCATCGTCCTGATGCTGTCTCTACTTTACTTATTGCTGTTCCTCCATCTGCCTCTGTCTGTGAGAAAGACAGAAAGACTTCCTTGCCACCAGCATATCAGCCCTGAAGTCTACAGAGACAGGGACCTGGTGATCAGAGGGTTTTTCCCCCTGTTCTCAGTTGAGGTGACCACTTTGACAGGAGCCGAGTCTCCTCAGAAGCCTTGTAAGCATTACCAGTAAGTGCCTGCAGGTGTGTTGGGTGTTGTTTGTGTGTGTGTGTGTGTGTGTGTGTGTGTGTGTATTATCTTTGAAAGGTTGGCTTTTCTCCTTAAAGGTCATTAAAGGGATTGATAGAAGAGACGCACAGACATGGCCATGTCCTGCCCAGCACCAGCCCCTTTTTACTCTACACTAACTCAGTGACTGTATCAATGTCCAACGGTCTCTTATCATCGTTATGCAGACAATTGCAGTCCCTCTGTATTTAGCCCAAATCTCTCTCATGCTTCAGTCTCAGAGCATTCATTTCCTTTGGTTCATCTTGACCTCAGTTTCTCAGAGGAAACTTATACTTATCACATCTTTAAAAGCTTTCTTTTCTGCTCCCAGACCCTCCTCTCGTCCAAACTTCCCTATTCATGTCCAAGTCAGTGCCACCCTCCCCTTTGCCCAGGCTCTCATCCTTGGATGCTCAACGTTATTCTTAACTCTTCAGTCTTTCTCAGCTCACACATTCAAATGTTGTCCACACATTCACTGTCACATCCGTGGGGCTCCTCCGCTTATCCAGCCACCATCTGTGTCCTTCATTTTTCTCCTGAACTAGTGAAATAGCCTTCTATTGGATCTCCCTGCCTCAGTTCTCTCCTCATTCTGATCCTGTCCCCACTCGGCTACCAAAGTAATCTTCCTGCAGCCCAGATCTGACCATGTTATCCTCATCAGCCTCTTCACAGTAAAGTTTGAGAGTTTCCTATTATTTCTAAGATCAAATGAAAAATTTCTCTTTGGCATTAAAGTCAGTTGTCTGGTTTAAAGGGAATTGCCATTCACATTAGATAACACTTTCAAAATTCACATGTAAGTTGAAATTGTTTGTAAATTCTGTGCCCAACAATTTAAGAGAAGAAGATTTGTCCAGATGAACTGTGCCATGGATCCTCGGCTGAGCACTGAACAAAGAATCATCTTCCATGGTGCTTGTGGTCCTGAAAGGAACTATGCCTAAGCATGCTCTCTTGAGCTGTTAGGTTACCAGAACAAATGACTTTCCATCTATTGTGTGCTTGCCTCACCAGATCCTATAGGTGTGCTGTCTACTATTTACCATAATATTCTATGCATTTGTTTGAGAATGTCATTCAGGTTTATGTTCCTATTGTAATGTATTTGATTTTTTATTTATCAGCTTTATGGTTTCTATGATATTTTAAGTCATCTGGTTAATTAGTGACTCTGTGTAAGACCCAAACATCATTATGGTGAATGGCTGACTAAATGACCAGGACACTCCTAAAATGGAGACTCAGGAGCTAATTTGGTGAGTAGGGTTACATCTCCCCTCAACAGGCTCTCAGCTAGGACCCTGAAGGAGTCTGAGTGAAGCCATGTTTTGATGGGCTATTTCTGGAAACAACTGCCAGAATGAGTGTGTGTTAGAGTGAACAAGACAAGCCAGAGAGTAGGTATCCATCAAAATGTCCTCAAGTGCGGTGCTTTGATATATAAGTTGTTACAGCGGTGCATTACTATTCCGTGTTATATCATACCATCCACCAATAAGATGGCTTCGGTTATATTTAAGGATCTATGAGTATGAGTATATTTTTTCTATTTCCCACTTGTAGCTCATATAGATAACAAATATGGCACCTCACCTATGCCTTCTTGCATACCCACACACACATTTGTGTGGATCTGTGTAGATATGGATATATAGATAGATATGAGTGAGGTATCTGGGGACAGTGATTAGAGAGATGACCCCAATCAAGACAGCTAGGTCACATGCATTTTATGACAATGGCCCCTTCCTAAGTATACAACCAGACTTGGAAGGGACATCAGAGATTATGTAAACCATCCCAAGTCTACAGAGAATTGCTATCTTTTCATCCTGGGAAGTGGTTGTGTAGTATCTGCTAGCAAACTTCTGATAAGGAAGAACCCACTTCCCCTTGGACAGCCTGGGTCACTTGTGTGTAGCTCTTCCTATCAGAAATATTTTCCTAACTAGAGTGGGAGAACCATAAACTTATTTTTAATTTTAAATACCAGCAATGCAGAAGTTAGTGAATTTAAAATTGTCCAGAGCATGCAAAGCTCTAAGGTTTTTTAAGACACATGAACTCATTTAAG
Source organism: Petaurus breviceps papuanus (assembly GCF_028583685.1). Classification (NCBI taxonomy): domain Eukaryota; kingdom Metazoa; phylum Chordata; class Mammalia; order Diprotodontia; family Petauridae; genus Petaurus; species Petaurus breviceps. Next base: position 198,295 of record NW_027186373.1, on the reverse strand, counting down.
TTTGCATTGGAAATGTCAGAGGCGGGATTCAAAAGCATCGCTTACTTCAATCTGTGTCCCCACTATTCCCACTACATTTCATCTCCCCAGTGATGAAGAAGCAATGCCTAGTCAGCAGATCGCCAAAGTCACGCCATCTTATTTGATAGAGATGACAAATTGCATTGAAAGAACGAAAGAACACGGATCTAGGAGTGAAAAGACTTGCATTGGAAGCGTGCCGTTACCACTTACGGCCTCCTTATTTTGGTCCTTACTTTTCTCAGCTGTAAAATGATCAGACTGCATTACTGTCATAGCACCCCTGAGAAAGTGAAAAATAGGAAGGCCCCTTGTACACTAACGTATTCAAACAGTGCTTTCTGTGGTAGGAAAAAAACAACTGAAGACAGAAAAAGGAGCTATCGATTGGCCAGTGACAAAAACTTGTGCTTTATGAAAGTAACGAAACCGTATTTTATAATAAGAAAGGACAACATGGGAAGTCCCATTAGAACTGATGCCGGGTGAATTGGGGAGCTGAGAACAGTGGCCACAATAATTTAAGTAAAAATAACACTAAATACAAGTCGAATTCTGGTTTTTTAGAATACTTTTTCTTGGTCCAAGAGAATAAGTCATGGAATACATCTTTTGTCTTTGGGTAGAGAAATGGGGGACTAAGTGATCATTGTGTTTATTTTATTTAATTGATTTTCAGTTACTTTTCAGCTATGTCCCAATTAGTACAAGTAATTCATTTCCAAGAAGTTTGCCTTATTCAAATTTGCAGGGCATTTCTTGTAATACATTACTATATTTTACATAAAAGACTTCAAACTATGTGAATTTGAATAGAGACAACCCCATTCAGAGGATTTATTATTTCCTCTACTTGTGACTTAGCTGGATACAGCAAAAAATCATCAGGAAATGACCTTATCAGTTTAAAAGTCATGAATAAGTTGTTTTTCTGTGTTTTGTTTCATTTTTTGCTTTTCTCTTTAAAAGACTGAGTTATATGACAGTCTCTTCGTTCCCTCATTCCACTTCTAAATCCATGACCCTGCAATAAAATGAACACTATTTGAGAGCAGAGATTATTTTATGTTTTGTTGCATCCTTAGGGCTGCCACAGTGACTGATACACAGTAGGTGCTTAAATGTTTCTTGATTGATTAATTAATGTAAGCCAATTTACCTGCTTCTGTTAACAATGTCTTCTCTGCTTGCCACAATCTATAGGGAACACATAAGAGGGCTGATACATTTCATAGCTAGTGTTTTTAAAAATATCTTTTACTGTGACTGAATTAAAATGTTTCTGAAGGTATAGTGCAGAAGAATAGAAACTTAATTCTTATTCTGTCATTCACATTACTCAATCAGAAAATACCAAGGACCCTACATAGCAACCTTGTGCACTTTAGCAACCTTTTGCATATAACAGTGTCTGAAGTCAGAGTTGCAGTGCTTCCATAGACAAGATCTATCTTGAAACATCTGCAAAAAGTCTACCTCCATCAAAATATTGTTTCTATGAAACTTTTAGTCTGAATATTTTACCATTAAAAGTGACTTATTCAAGTCAAGGAACTGACCAGTGAGGATAAGACCACTACCTATAGCCATAATATAACTGATATATCAATGAAACATTAAGATTTTCAAATACTTTTCATACTGCACTTCATTCCACGGGAGCCTCATAACAACCCTGTGAGTTAGGTGTGAAAGGTATTATTTTATCTATTAAACTAATGTGGAGACTGAGGATAAGGGAAGTTAAGTGACTTATCTATGGTAACTCATGGGTTAAAGACAGAATTTGAATCCAGATCTACCTGACTCCAAGTGTAGCCCTCTATATACTACCTCCCACTGCAGCCAGTATGTTAACTGAGAGATTAGAAGACTCAGTCATTGGAATATATTATCATATGAGTAGACTAGTCTATCACCAAATCAAGGAGCCAAAGAAATGGGAGAATAGGATTGATGCATTTGATGGTGGAATGTGCAAACAGACATGCAAAAAAGATGTGATTCTTTTTCTGTGCTGTTTACCTAGTGGTTTAACTTTGTTCTCTCACTGAACAATAAATATCAAAAAGTTGAGAATTTCATGCATGATTAAGTTATGAAGAGAGTTTATAGTGTTATAACTACAAATTTTAAAATGAATAAGGTTTTTTTGAGAGGGGACAGAGCCAAGGTGGCAGAGTAAAAATCTCTCTCCCAAACCCCTCCAAATACCTGTAAAACATGACTCTAAATAAACTCTAGAACAGTAGAACCCACAAACTGATCAAGTGAAACCAATTTCCAGCACAAGACAACCTGGAAGGTCTACAAGAACAGTCTGTTGCACCAGTCTGAGAGAAGAACATAGTCCAGCATAAGCTGTGCCAGCAAAGACAGGGCTGAAGCTGGCCTCAGGGGACTGAATCACTGGCAGCCATCCCAGTTTCCAGACTTCTCAACACACAGATGCCAAAAACAACTTAGAAGATCAGTAGGAAAAGTCTGCTGGACCTGGGTGAGAGTGCCATTCCAGGACTGTGGCAGCTGTAGCATTGGGTGGTGGCAATGGCAGCTGCTTCCAGGACTCTCAGCCCACAGACAGTGGGAGTATCAAGCACCGAGTAGAGAGGAATTGCATGGATCTCTTTTGGTGCTGAGGCATCATTCTGTAGCTTTGTCTATGCTTGGATCTGGGCCACAGTCCTGAATTGTGGTCCTGGGGCAAGGAGAAACACTGGTATGGGGGAACTTGTGGCAGTGGTAGACAGGGAGTCTTCCTCACAGCTCCAAGGCAAAAAAGAGTGCTTGCAGTCACTCACAGACCAGAACACAGGCCAGGAAAGGAGGAAAAACCTCTCCTTTGATCATGCTACCTTGGAAGAGCTAAAAATGTATAGCTACCTCAAAATATCTCTGAAAAGATCTGCACAAATCCCTGAACCTTGAGACAGTTTGCTCTCCACCCAGGAAGCAGAGTCCTATCTTAACAAGGAGCTGAAAAGGTAAGCAATTGGCTGGGAAAATGAGCAAACATAGGAGAAAATCAGACTATAGAATCTTACTTTGGCGACAAGGAAGATCAAGCCACACAACAGAAGAAGATAAGAAAGTCAAAGTTCCTACATTCAAAGCTTCCAATAAAGATATAAATTGATCTTAGGGCACAGTAGAGGTCAGAAAGGATCTTGAAAATCAAGTAAGAGAAGTAGAGGAAAAATTGGGAAGAGAAATAAGAGTGATGCAAGAAAATCATGAAAAGTGAGTCAACAGCTTGTTAAAGGAGACCCCAAAATACTGAAGAAAATAACACCTTTAAAAATAGACTAACCCAAATGGCAAAAGATGCCCCAAAAAACGAGGAGAATAATGCTTTAAAAATCAGAATTAGCCAAATGGAAAAGGAGGTCCAAAAGTTCACTGAAGAACATAATTTCTTGAAAATTAGCATGGAGTAAATGGAAGCTAATAACTTTAAGAGAAATCAAAACATTACAAAACCAAGTGAAAAGAATAAAAAATAGAAGACTGTGAAACATCTCACTGGAAAAATGACTAACCTGTAAAATACATCCAGGAGAGGTAATTTCAAAATATTTGACTACCTAATATGCATGATCAAAAAATAGCCTAGACATCATCTTTCAAGAAATTATGAAGGAAAACTGCCCTGATATTCTAGAACCAGAGGGTAACATAGAAACTGAAAGAATACAATGATCACCTCCTGAAAGAGATCTCAAAAGGAGAACTAGGAATATTGTAGCCAAATTCCAGAGCTCTCAGGCCAAGGAGAAAATATTGCAAGCAAACAGTAAGAAACATTTCAAGTACTGTGGAAACACAATCAGGAAAACACAAGATTTAACGGCTTCTACATTAAGGGATTGGAAGGCTTGGAATATAATAATCCAGAGGTCAAAGTAGGTAGAATTAAAACCAAGAATGAACTATCCAGCAAAACTGAGTATAATACTTCAGGGAAAAAATGAATATTCAATGAAATAGAGGACTTTCAAGCATACTTGATGAAAAGAGCTGAATAGAAATTTGACTGTCAAATACAAGACTGAAGTAAAGCATGAAAATGTAAACAGGAAAGAGAAATCATATGGTACTTATTAAAATTTGTTTACATTCCTATATAGAAAGATGATATTTATAACTTATGAGACCTTTCTCTGTATTAGGGAAGTTGGGAGGGTGAATTTAATATAAAGGAATGGTATCTAAAAAATAAAACTGAGGGGTAAGAGAGAAATGTACTGGGAGAAGTAGAATGAGAAATGTAGAATGGGGTTAATTGTCTCACATAAAGTCTTTACACTGGAGGGGCAGAATGGGGAGGTGAGAGGGAATGAGTGAAGCTTACTTTCATTGAATTTTAATTAAGATGGGCATAACATACATACTCAATTTGGTAGGAAAATCTATATTACCCTACAGGAAAGTAGGGGTGAAGGGGATAAGAGAGGAAGAATGATAGAAGGGAGGGCAAATTGCAAGAGGAAGTAATCAGAAGCAAACACTTTTGAGGAAGAACAGAGTCAAAGGAGAAATAGAACAAATGGGTGCAAGATAGGATGGAGGTAAATATAATTAGTCTTTCACAACGTGACTGTTATGGAAGTGTTTTGCCTGACTGCACATGTATAACATATCAAATCACATAGGTTTTGGTTAAGACTTAAAATACTTCTCAGTGGGAGTAGGTGGGTATGGAGGAAGGGAGAGAACGTAGAACACTAAAGTTTTAAAAACAAATGTTAAAAATTGTTTTTACATGGAACTGGGAAATAAGATGTACAGACAATGGGGTATATAAATATATCTTGCCCTACAGGAAGATAGAAAGAAAGGCGATAAAAGAAGGGGGTTAATAGAAGGGAAAGTAGATTGGGGGAAGGTATAATCAGAATGCATGTTGTTGTGGTGGAAGGAGAGAGATGGGGAGAGAATTGGAACTCAAAATCTTGTGGAAGTGAATGTTGAAAACTAAAAAAAAATGAATAGAAACAAGTTAAAAGTTTAAAAAATTAAAAGAACCACTTTCACTGTATCCCATAAAAATAAAATAAAATTCTAATTTTCTATTTGATTTTGATGCCCCTGATCTACAACAGTCAAATTTCTCTGATTAGTAAGAATAAGCCCACTCATCATAAAATCCTATTTCTATTTTGAAGTGTCCTTGATTGTTTAAATCTGGGGACTAGGAGGCAATTGGGTATGATGGAAAGGGCATGGTTGAATGAAACTGAGCATATGCTTGTTCAAACTTCCTCTGAAGCTGTGTTAGGCAAGTTGCTTACCTTCAGCAGACCCGATTTTTCTCATTTGGAAAATATGGAAATTATACTAAATGATGTCCTAAGGTTCCTTTGAAGACTGTATAATATCGGAAGCCCCTTACATGCAAGTTGTCATTTTTCACCTTTCTATCTCTAAGACCTAACAACAAATGATGTTCACAAGTGCCTAACAAATGTTTGTTGAACTTTATTTATTAATTAAATATTTATTAAATATTATTTATTTATTAAATGACATTAATGAAGAAGGAATAGCTAACATTATTACCTTCTGGACCCAAAATGGAGCCTGGCATTCTGAGACTACATAGGCATATTACACTGGGGAATGTAAGGATACAGAACCATCTCAAATTCCTCCTGTGGCCAAGTAAGGGGCACAAGCTCCAAATGAACAAGAATTGACCTTCTAGGTTTCCCATTTTCCCAGAAAAGAGTTATCTTTCCAAAGCCACTATCCCTGACCCATTATTCCACGGATGGCCATCCCTTGAGGGTCTCACATAAAAGTATGCGATGTAGTCACTGAGAAACTTGAGCCGAAGGCTAAAATACATAGAGTTCTCAAAATCAAGTTAGACAGTATTTTGATTTGCATATCTTCAGGCAATTTAAGGAACTGGAGAAAACCAATAGTCAAAGTAATGTCACGAAACTTCTTTTACATTTCTAGCATTCATTTCATCTAACTTATGTTTTTACTTTGTTCCTGCTCAAAGTTATTTGACCTTTTTAAAAATTAATATTTGCTGCTAGTTGTAAATTTGGTGCAAATTGTTCAATAAAATACTGTCTGTAAAAAAAAAAATGGATAGCTTGACAGACAGGTATGGGGTCTTCTCACCTAAATATCTAAGATCTCTATGTATTCAGTTAAAACTGTTAGCAAAACCTTCAAGACTGCTATCATGCCTGAGTGTGTGGAGGGCTGAAATATGAATCAAGGCAACCTGGTTTCAAGTCTTATCCCAGACCTATGTGATCACAGGTAAATCTCAGTCTCTATTTCCTCATTTGCGAGATGGGAATAGTAATACCAAAGACTCTGCTGGGTGTAATGGGAATGCAAATTTGGAAGATCTTCCCTGCCCTTAGGCTAAAATGCACCTGAAGCCTGGGGAGGAAGGCTTGTTTTTCAGTAGATACTTCTTGATTGGCCAGTGAGTCAATAAGGTTGTTACATTCTCTGAGCCAGGAGAAGGCTATATAAGCCTCACTGTGTGTAATGCGAATGTAAATTTTAAAGATCTTCCCTGCCCCTGGGCTAAAGTGCACCAGAAGCCTGGGGAGGGAGGCTTGTTTTTCAGTAGATACTTTTTGATTGGCCAGTGGGTCAATAAGGTTGTTACATTCTCTGAGCCAGGAGAAGGCTATATAAGCCCTGATGTGTAGCTTTGTTTTGGGACTCACTTTGAGAAGTGTTCTGTGATTTGATCTGAATTCTGGGAAGCCGTTGTTGAGAGTCCCCCGGCTTTGAAAAACCCAGAATGTGGAAACCCAGATGTTGACTGGGTATGGATGTAATGGTTGGACAGTTCGGAAATCTGTCTACTTGATCTGTTTCTGTCTTGATAATTATGCCTGTATACTTTGAGGTTCAGGGTGCTGACCTTTTCTCCTGAACAAGGTAAACGATATATGTCTGACTGATTAAAGTAAGCTTGTTAACCCATTTTGAGTTGCTTTCCTTTAACAAAGCAGATCCAAGAACCTGTGTGAGCAGGCACCTTGGGGACACTGGGGTGCTTGCTGCTACACTGGGTCATTCTGAGACACAAACGAGATCATGTACATAGGTCACAAATTTTAAAGGACTATGTGATGGTCAGTCATGACATTGGCATGTGTTCTCAAATCACTATGGCAGAGCCATATGTATGATACTAGGTTAAGCCCAAGTAGGCAAGCTCTCAGCAAGATTGTAGTGGAAAGACAGATTTCCTTGAGAAAGAAGAGTTAATAACGAGTGCATCCGAAGTCAGAATATATTGACGGGAAGGGAATTGGGAACCACTCCACTGAAAACTAGGATGGCTTCTAGAAGAATAGAAGGTATTCCAACTGAAGAGCTATATAAGACGTATGAAGAAAAGGTACTTAAGAAGAGACTGAAGAGGGAAGTCGGAATCACCCCTACACATACTCCCTGGAGCCAGAGGGAATGGCCCCTGGGAGCTGCAGACCCCCAGCCCAGGTGAGTGCACTGTCCTCAGACTGGGCCAACCTCAGCCAGAGGCCATTTCCGCAGACCCAGAGGACTGTCTGAGAGGCTGGCAATGCCCTGCCTAAGGACTGTTTCATTGCAAAGACAGGCAGGAAATGGAAACAGTAACAACACTGCTGCCCTGCTCTCCTGTTTTTTAAACTGATTCACTGAAACTTTGGCATCTTGTCCCCCAAACTCCCACCCCCCAATTTCTGCCCTCCCATGTGCATTTTTTAAGCTCCCCTTCATGACTCCTGAGTCACAAAGATGGCCACATCACTCTGTCCTGTAGGGGTCTGTCTCTGCTCCCTTTGTGCAACATGCCTCACACCCCCTCCCCACCCATCCTTGGCACTTCTCCCCTCCTCTGTCTCTTGTCACTGAGCTCTCCCTGGTACCAGCTGAAGGGTTAGGAAACCCCTGAGTCTTGCCAGGCCCTGTTCAAAACTTCAGGGGTCAGAGAGGAGGGAAAAGCATTCCCTGCCCTCCTGGTCTAATGGGAGAGACAATCTGCCAGCTTCTGTGCCAGACAAGCTGTGTACAGTATGGATGGGGGCCCCCCAGAGGGAAGTCTGGGGGTGTTTGGGGACCAGGAAAAACCTGTTTTCTGAAGGTGAGATTTTATCTGAGAAGTTGAGGGAGCCAGGAGGCCCCAGTGAGGGGCCAGGACATTCCAAGCATGAGAGAGGCCATTGGAAAGGCTGAGAGTCAGGTGATGGAGGGTCTGGGTCAAGGATCAGCCAGGAGGCCAGAGTCCCTGGGTCAGAGAGGAGGGGGAGGGGAGGAAGGCATTAGGAGGGGTTTGGGGCTGGTCACAGGTGTCTACTGTGGGCCACAAGCCTTGCAAACATGATCTCTTTTCATCTTGTTGCAAGAATGGTCAGGGCCCTTGCTAGGGAGAGCCTGAGTAAGACAGCACAGGACATAGCCATACAGGCACACTGCCCTTTGCGTGTGCACCCTTGTGTGTGGGGCCCACGCCTTTAGTTCCACAGAAGTCATTCACACACACACACACACACACACACACACACACACACACCCCTGAGCATGTGCATACACATGTAACTGAGACTTGATGTGTGTGTGTGTGTGTGTGTGTGTGTGTGTGTGTGTGTCCTCTCCTCTTGAGCTACCAATCCCAGAGAGAGTCAAAAGAGTTTGGAATGAGACCAGATGGAGCCAGGAAGCAGGAGAAAGGACAGAAACGGTCAGCTTGGAAGTGTCTGAGATCAGGCCTCAGGGCTCTTGTTTACCTTTCTCTCATTACTGGTTTGGAGCATTTTTTCCTGTGGTTGGGAATACGTGGTAGTTTTCTTTTGAGAATTCTTTGTGCTTATCCTTTGACCATTGGTCTATTGGGGAATGACCGTTATTCTGAAGTGTATGAATTGTTTATGTATCTTGGACACCAAACCCTCATCACAGAAATTTCCTACCAAGGGCTTTGGTTTTCCTGTTTGACCACTTTCTTATCTTGGATGCACTATCTTGTGTGTGCAGAAGAAGCTTTTCAGTTTCAAATAAAGTTTTCTATTTTTTTTTTTATAATTGCTTGTATCGCATGTTTCACCAAGGATACATGTACTACCTGATGGGATAAAAATGATGACTTCTCAGAGATTTAATAACAGATTGCCTGGACCCCAGACTTAAGTTACTATTAACTAGATTGTGTGAGAAAGAGATGATACTTCTCAGGTAATATTTTAACAATCAGATAGAATAAGAAGTTACTGGAGGCCTAGCTGAAGAAGACAGCAGCCTGGGGTGCTTGCCTTACTTCCCTGGCCTTAAGTTGAAGTTTTTGCTAAGCTAAGCGAATGTGCAAGAGGGGAAAGTGCAGACCCTTCAGAGGTCCAGATGTCCCAGACTTGTTTCCACTGACCACCATTTGACCTATACAAATATAAAACTGGAAATCCTGTTGTGGAACTCCAGGCAGTCACCCTGTCCAAAAATCCCCATGATTCATAAAATATTGTCTGCTTTCATAGCTATATTGATCCTGCTAGATATGGATCTTCTGCTTTCATGTCTGTTTTGACATTGCTGACATTTTGTCAGTGGATTTTTGTGGTGAGGATGTGAGCCTAAGTTCCTGACTAATAGGAATGAAGGACAGTATGGAGGAAGGAAAGGGGTGCTTTTTTGGGAACGTAATCAAGCTTTTTGTTCTGTACTGTGGGTCTCTCTCACCACCAGACTGCTTCTGGTGATGATGACTTCCCCTTCTCCATAGAGAAGTAATAAATAAGTATCTTTTTGTTTCTCTGAGGAAATCTTTGAGTTATTGAATTTATTTTGGGCAAGGGTCTTTTGTCTCACAAATACCTGTGCCTGTGAAAGGTACATAATCTATTTCTCTCCTAATTTTTTAATCAGATTGACTAAGGGATTATCAATTTTAATAGTCTTTTCCAAAAAACACCTTTTAGTTTGATTTATCCTTTCTGTGATGTTTTCTGTTCCATTGTATGTATTTCCTTCCTAATTTTTAATACCTTCTCTTTTCTGCTTCTTTTAGGTTTGTTGATTTCTATTTTATTAAAATGCATATTCATTTGATTAATTTTTTATATTTCTTTTTTCTTTCTATTCTCTTAATGCATGAGTATAAAAATATGTTCCCCCCTAGGGAGCTGGATCTCCCAAGTTTTCCTAAGTTACTTCATCATAATAATTTTCTTTTTCAAAGTTATTAGTTATTGCTTTGATTTGTTCTTTGACTCAGTCATTAAGGAATACCTCATTGTTAAGTCCCTATTTGGAGAGTATTCTTTGTTTGTGATCCCTAATTTTATTTCATTATGAAATGAAAGGACATATTGACAATTTCTGCCTTTTTGCATTTGTTTGCATTATCTCTGTGCCACGTCCATGGTTAATTTCTGTAAAAGTTCCATGTGGTGCAAAGAAATATGCACGTTCCTTTACTGTTCCATTTGGAAGGTGCCATGATTCTTTGAATTCTAGATTCCCCAGAATTTTACTCACCTCTTCTGCTGTTATGTCCTCCTGTCACTTCCTCCCCTCCCTTTCCTTCTATTAGGCATCTAGCTTCCCCTTCCTCTCCTCCCTTTCAGCTAGTCTTGTTCATTAGGTTTTTTTAATTTTATCAATTTTGTGTCCCTTTCCTTCACTCTCTTCATTATCCATCTTTCCATTCAGTTTCACCTAGTCCCTCAATCACCTATACATGACCCCTGAAATCCTCTGGTCTGTCTTTGTTCTCTGTGTACTTCATGCATTCAAATCCTCCAAGGCGACCGTTCTAAGCTCCACTGTCCAGGTGCCTTCTGGCACTGCCTTGTAGGACTTACTCTGTGCTGTTCCCTTTTCCTTTTGCCTTTCTTTCAGAATAATATTTATTAATTCTAGTGCCCTTCCATGGTAGGGAGCATCTCATGCTTCTGACCTGTACTCTCTCTTGTTATTTTTTTTTCTGTCTACATTTCATGGACATCCCATCCCTGTGTCCCCACTCCATTGGTTCTCCTAGTGCCACTTGGCCCCACGGTTCGAGCTCCATCCTCTTATTCAAAACAATAGACTTTTTAGACACTAGATCCACCAGGTTTCAGTGTGAGTTCCTTGTCTCCCTTTACCCATAAGAACATTCATCAGTGGAATCCCCCGCCCCTCCAAAGTGAGGTCTCCCTTCCTCTACCTTTTCATTCTTTTTTTCCTCCTCACCTACCCTCCCTCTATCCTTTTCTCTCTCTCACACTATGAAGGTCACCTTCTCAGTCTGCATTCTCCTTGAGTTTTCTGTAGCCTTCAACACTTTTGATCCCTGGGGCATCTAGGTGGTGCAGCGAAAAGACCACAAGCCCTTCAGTCAGGAGGACCTGAGTTCAAATGTGGAGCTAAGAAGGTGGAGTAAAAGCATGAACTATGTGTGAGCTCCCACTCTAACCACTCCCATACATGTAAAAAAATAACAAATTCTAGAGCTGCAGAATCTACAACGTGACAGAGAGAAACAAACCTCCCACTGAAGGTAGCCTGGCAGGCCGGCCAGAAGGGGCTGTGGCACAGAGCCAGGAGCCACTGAAGTCCTGTGTAAGCTTCCTGGCTCTGGTCACAGGGTGGCCCTGACCAGTGGCCCAGACTGGCCAGAGCAGCCTTCAGGAGAGTGAGTCACCACCAGCTGCGCTGGTTTCCATGATTCTCAACCCATAAACACCAAAGAGAGCTCTTTTGGAACAGGATGAAGGAATAGTGTGGTCCGGCCCCTGCCTCCAAGGCAAGGTGTAGTGGCTGCCTCATGGTTGCCTCAGGAGCTCCTGGCCTGCAGATCACAGGGGGACCAAGCAACCATTCAGAGGGTAATCACTCTTGCTTTAACTTGCTTGGATCTGGATAGTGGTTCTGCAGTATGTGGCCAATGAGCCAGAGCTTGTGGGGGCTGTAGGAAGGGAACCCTCCTAAGAGTTCCAGCAGCTGCAAAAACCCCAGAGATTTGGGACAAAGCTCTCTCCATTCTGGAAGCAGAGTCCTACCATGGCAAAGAGCTCAAAAGTCAAGTAATTGACTGGCAAGATGAGAAAACAGAAGAAAAGCAATCAGAACATAGATTCCTTTTTTTGGAGACAAAAAGGATCAAAGCATGGAATGGGAGGAAGACAACAAAGTCAGAACTCCTGCATCAAAAGCTTCCAAGAAAAATATAAACTGCTTACAGGCCATGGAGGAGCTCAATAAGGATTTTGAAAATCAAGTATGTGACATGGAGGAAAAATTGGGAAGAAAAATGAGAATAATGCAAGAAAATCATGAAAAACAAGTCAATAGCCTGCTAAAGGAGACCCAAAAAATTACTGAGGAAAATAACATCTTAAAAAATGACAAAACAGTCCCAAAAAGTCAAAGAGGAGAAGGATGCCTTAAAAAGTCAAATTTGCCAGATGGAAAAGGAATTTCAAAAACTCACTGAAGAGAATAATTCCTTCAAAATTAGACTGGAGCAAATGGAAGCTAATGACTTTATGAGAAATCAAGATACTATAAAACATATCCAAACAAATGAAAGAATAGAAGGCAGTATGAAATATTTCATTAGAGAAACCACTGACCTGGAAAGTAGATCAAGGAGAGATAATTTAAAAATTATTGGACTACCTGGAAGCCATGATCAAAAAAGAGCCTAGACTCTATCTTTCAAGAAATTATTAAGCAAAATTGCCTTGATATTCTAGAAGCAGAGGTCAAAATCAAAATTGAAATAATTCACTGATCACCTCTTGAAAAAGATCCCCAAAAGAAAACTCCTAGGAATATTATAGCCAAATTTCAGAGTTCCTAGGTCAAGAAGAAAATGCTGCAAGCAGTCAGCAAGAATGAATCTGAGTATTGTGGAAACACAATCAGGATAATGCAAGACCTAGCAGCTTCTACCTTCAGGGATCAAAGGGCTTGGTATATGATATTCTGGAGACCAAAGGAGCTGGGATTAAAACCAAGAATCACCTACCCAGCAAAACTTAGTATAATGCTACAGGGAAAAATATGGTCATTCTGTGATATAGAGGATTTTCAAGCATTCTTGATGAAGAATCCAGAGATGAACAGAAAATTTGACTTTCAAAATAAGAAGCAAGAGAACTTATTAAAGTGGAACTATTTATAGTCCTACATGGAAAAAAATGATAATTTTAACTAATAAGACTCTTCTCAGTATGAGGATAGTTGAAGGGAATATATATGTATACATATATATCCATACATATATGTATACATTCATATATGTATAGAAGAGTGTATGTATATGTGTGTTTGCATATGTATGTTCCTGTATACATAGACAAAGGACACAGGATGTGTTGAATATGAAGGAATGATACCTAAAAAAATAAAATTAAGAGGTAAGAAAGGAATTTATTGAAGGAGAAAGGGAGGGATAGTTAGGGTAAATTATCTCATATAAAAGAGGCAAGAGGAAACTGTTACAATGGAGGGGAAGAGCAGGAAGGTGAAAGGGAATGGGACAACCATACTCATTGAATTTGGCTTAAGGAGGGAATAGCATACACACTCAATTGGGTGTCTTACCTTATAGGAAAATAGAGGGGAAAGGGATAAAAGGGGGGATGATAGAGAAGAGGGCAGATTGGGGGAGAGGGTAGTTAGAAGCAAACACTTTTGAAAAAGGAGAGGATCAAAGTAGAAAATAGAATAAGTGGGGGACAGGATAGGATGGGGGGAAATATTGTTAGTCTTTCACAGTATAACTGCTATGGAAATGTTTTGCATAACTACACATGTACAGCCCATATTGAATTGCTTATCTTTTCAGTGGGAGTGGGTGAGGGGGAAGATGGAAAAAAATCTGGAAGTCAAAGTATTAAAAACAAATGTCTAAAAAATTTGTTTTTTACATGATTTGTTTTACTTTGGGTTTATCAGAGCCTAGCACCCAGTAAGTGTAATATATTCTTATTGATTGATTGGCTGGAAAGCTGCCTAATGGAGTGGGTTTATTTGATTATTTTATTTATTTGATCTCTGCCACTCTGGGGTCTCACACCATATGTCTTTAGTACTTGTTTTTCACAAGGAATTGAGGGATTTGGAAACAAGCTCTCTAAGCAATAGATCCTCCCAAAATCTGGTTCAGTCACATGTACACAGGGACTGTGCTCTCCTGGTACTGGCTGGAGACTTCACCTCTCTCTCTAACTACTAAGGCCTCTATCCCTTTCTAGTCTTTTCCATTGTGGCCTCTTCTCCCTTCTTCAGATGATCTGGCCTCCTCCCCTATTGCTGGAACTCCATCTCAGTCACAGAGGTTTATTCTGAGAGATTCCCAGGTTGAGGGTGTTAGGGACATTCCTGCCTTGGATGGTCAGTAGAACACCAAGAAGCATTTATGTGCCTACTGTGGGCCAGGCTCTGGCCTAAGAATTTTACAAATGCCATCTCATTTGATCCTGACAGCAAGCCTGGGAATGTGCTATTAGAATCCCCTTTTAACAGATAAGGAAACTGAGAAAGGCAAATGATAAACTTTGCCCAGGGTTACATAGCTAGCAAGTGTCTGAAGTCACATTTGAACTCAGTTGTTTTTTACTCTATGCCCAGCTCTCTGTCCACTGTGCCACTGTAAAGGTTATGGGATTTAAAGATCTTCCATGCCCCGCTAGACTTGCTGACGTAACAGGGTGGGGCAAGAGGAAGTGGAAGCCAAGCTGGAGTTCCTGCTGTGAATGGCAGCGGTGGAGACAGAGGCACGAACCCCTTTTTTGAGCCAGCCAGAAATTCTGCTAAGGACTTCTCTTGAGGTCTACCAGGGACAGGAACTGCAGTGGGGGAGGGAGTGGGGGCAGAGCTGCTGGGAGCATACTTCCTGGGCGCTGAGCATTTGTCCTGAGTGTGGAGAGGAGGACCTTTGCCTGAGGCAGCCTGTTCTGTTTTGAAGGCTTGAGAATGTGGTTGTTTATTACATTAACTACATATGCCAATTTCATAACTCCTGTGATGGCTTTGACTTTCTGGTTTTGGGACTCAGTTATTTGGTATTTTAATAAATGTTCAAGCTTTATCCCCATGTAGAGAGCTTGCTATATTTTATGATTAATAACCACATCAGCATATTTATAGTTGCCTGAGGCATTGTGAATATTGTATTGTTGATACAGCCACCTAGCTTCCCTCCTTGTTGGAATTATCATTTTAGGGGGAATAGAGAGCCACTGAAGAGATCTTGGTCACAGTGTTACAATGAAACCTTAGCTATTGTAACATAACTGGTAACTCTATACAAGACAGATGGGAAAGGGGGAGAAAGTGGAGGAAGGATGAGAATTAGGAGAGTATGCCAGTGCTTCAAGTGAGAGGGGTCAGGGCCTCCATGTCAATCATAGCCCTGTGAACAGAGGAAAGGACAAAGAGATCATGGATCTAGACTGTAAAAGATCTGGGAACTGGGGACATTTACACTTTATTTTAATCTCTTTCAGACATGGAATCTAGGAATGAAACCACAGAGGGATCATCAATGGACACTGCTTCAGAAGAAGAATCACCCAAGGGGCTAGTAGTTGAAAGACTCATAAGGCAAGGTCTTTGGTACTCTGTTGGGGAGGACTCTGAAGATCAGAGGAACCAGAAAAAGATGCAGCAAAGAGATCAGAGGAGAGATGTGAGACAAATATCTAAAAAGCAAATGATTTATGTAAGAGATGTAATGGACACCCGAGAATTAACAGGACAGCTAGGCCAATTATAATTTGATAGGAGTGTTTATTAACCAGCTGGGACTGCCTCTCAGAAAGAAAGACAGCAGCGAGCTTTCTGTTAGACATAATTTTATAGACAATGTGATTGCTAGCAACAGAATATGTTTCTAAGGGGTTATCATTGTTCCCATTGAAGCAAAACATTCTCAGTATTATTCTTATTAAGGCAAAGCATTCCCAGTATTATTTCTGTTCGAGAAAAACATTCTCAGTATTATTCCTATTGAAGGAAGGCATTCTCAGTATTATTCCTATTGAAACAAAGCCTTAGTATTATTTCTACTGAAGCAAAGCAAAGCCATAGTTCCTTAGCAAAGCCTTGGATACAAACATAAACAGACCTGAATCCATGGGAATCTGTGGCATGTTTTAGCAACACAGGTGAAATATTTCTTTACTATTGGAACCTATTAGGTGGTTTCCAAGGAAGAATCCAGTAGGGGTCCCCTCTAGCAGGTTTAAGGGGGCTCTAGTGTATATTTTCTGGTGGGCACTTCAGAGATAAGACTTATGAGTGTGATGAATGTGGGAAAGGCTTCAGTCATAGCTCAAACCTGATGAGACACCAGGTGATTCACACTGGAGAGAATCCTCATAAATGTAATGACTGTGGGAGAGCATTCAATCAAAAGGAAAACCTTACTGTACATCAGAGGATTCATTCTGGAGAGAAACCGTATCAAAGTAATGAATGTGGGCAATCTTTTAGAGACAGCTTCTGTCTTACTAGGCACCTTCAAATTCACACTGGACAGAAGCTTTACCACTGTAATGAATGTGGGCAATCTTTCAGAGTGAGCTTTTCACTTATTTGACACAGACAGATTCATACTGGAGAGAAGCTTTATGACTGTACAGAATGTGGGAAATCCTTCAGAGAAAGCTCCCATCTTATTGAGCACCTTCTAATTCATACTGGAGAGAAGCCTTATCACTGTAATTAATGTGGGAAAACATTCCATTAGGACTCAACCCTTATTGTCCATGAGAGGATCCACAAGGAAGAGAAGTCTTATAAATGTGAAGAATGTGGGAAGGATTACCAAACTTCTTCACACCTTCTTGTACATCAGAGAATTCACACTGAAGAGAAGCCTTTTAAGTGCAATGAATGTGGGAAATCCTTCAGTGAAAGATTAAGACTGTCTCAGCACAACTGTATTCACAGTGCAGAGAAGCCTTACAAATGTAATGAATGTGGGAAAGCCTACTCTAAAATGTCAAACTTAATTAGACATCAGATAATTCATGCTGAATAAAAAAAATCTTACAAATACACTGTTTGTGGGAAATTATTCAGTGAAGGTTCAAACTTTATTGACTCATACAATTCATGTCACAGAGAAGGCTTATAACTTGTCAAGAATGTGGGAAATTACCTCAGATTTTCAGCATTATTACACTTTATTCATATTATAAAATACACAGACACATACATACATACACATACACACACAGACATACTGTTGGAAGGCTTTCTGCCTCCTCAGACCCTCTCAGATACATCACAAGATTCCTATTGGAAATTAGCCTTATAAATGAAATGAACTTGCTATAATGTTTGGACAACACTGAGTCCTTGCCAAACCTTGGAAAATTCCTATTGGATGGAATCCTCATAAAGTTAATAAATAAGGGGAAATCCTTTCACATTCACTCAGCAATAAGAACTCCTACTGTGGACAAACCTGAGCTCTCGTCTAGAACTGAGTGAAATGGGTTTCCCTTGTGTAATGTCTGCATTTCTGTTTGGTGGGTTTTTCATTCCTTCTGTACCTCCATGTGGGAAGCAGGGAATTCAGACCATTCATGCCTTTTGTTGTAAATAATAAATGTGATTTTTGCTCTCATTTTGAGTGTAATTAAATTCAAAGAAATATGATTCTGAGATATTCTCTTCTTCAGGAAAATGCTTCCTTGTGCCCCAAGTCATGAGGAAGGGTTGGGGAAAGGGAATATTTTATCACCACAGCCACCCTGGAGGGATACTGCTGTCATTATCCCCACTTTACAGTTGAGAGAACTGAGGCAAGCAGAGGTTAAGTGACTAACCTAGGGTCACATAGCTAGTGAGTGTCTAATGCTGGATTTGAACTCATGATTTACTATTTCAGGCCCAGCCTTCTAGGCACTCCAACAGCTCTGTCTCTTAGAAGGCAGCTTTCCTCACCTGGTCACCTGTAGATGACCTCTTCAAACCCTCTCCTATTAGGTGTGATCTAGTCAAAGGTTTACACATTTTGCGAGGTGCAAAAGCTTCCTCCCAATCTGACAGGGGCTCTCAGCTTCCCAAGGTCTGAATGTCAGGTAGTAAGTAAACATTCAGACCAGACTTGCACAGCTTGTAAACTTCTCCAGACACAGACAGGTTAGACTAGAGCCTGTGAATGCTTGGTTTGTTGCCTTGTTTCAGTGACAAAGGGGAGAGTGAGCAGGGTGACCCTACATTATTCACAGGCTGCTGGAAATCCATGGACAGGCCACAAGCTCTGGCCATATATTGTGCAGGCCTGACTTAGACAATGTGCCAGGACCTGGGCTAAGTGCTGGGGGGATGGTCCAAGAGAAATATAGTCCCAATCCCCAAGCAATGCATGGACAGCAAGGTGGTGCCATGGTGCACAGAGCTCCTGCCCTGGACTCAGAAGGACCTGAATTCAAATCCAGCTCAGACCAGTCCTAGCTGTGTGAACCTGGGCAAGTCACTTAAACATCCTTGCTTCAGTTTCCTCATCTATAAAATGAGCAGGAGAAGGAATGGGAAAGCAACCCAGTATCTTTGCAAAGAAAACCCCAAATGGGGTCAGGAAGAGTCAGATGCCATCGCCAAGCCAAAAGCACAAGAACAGCCCACCCTCAAGGAGCTCCCAGTCTAATGAGGGAGACAACAAGGAAACAAATACACAGACAAAGGAGACCCAGGATAAACAGGCCAGGTGGGTGCTTGGCTCCTGTCCTCAGTTCTCTGGGAGGGCCAACACAAGTTCCAGGTGTCTGCCTGAGGCTGCTCGGACCAGTCTGGGCTCAGAAGGCCCTGCCACAGGCCTGGAACGAGGAGTCCAGTGATCACCTGGGACACATCGCGCTCTGCTTTCTTAAGAGAGGCTGCAATTCTTCACACAAGGAGGTGAGCAGTGTGGTCCTTAAAAGGCTGCTCAGACCCCCAGGGGGCTTCCCAGGCCCACTGCAGCTTCAGTCCAGTGAGAAGACGACCCTGTGGTCTGGGTCACCTGTGTGCAGGGCTGTGACTCCAGCTCCCAGTGTGTCCACACCTCCTGCTTCCTTATTTGTCTGTGACCACAGGACTCTGAGATAGGTGTAAGAGTAAAATGGTCTGGGTGATGGCTTTTGATTTATGCCTCAATTGGATTTAAGTGAGGCAGAGTTGGAGGCAGTACTTGGCCTCACTCTCTCCTCCAGAGTGGTCACAGTCCAGTGGCAGAACAGAGTCAAGACGTCCAGTGATAGCCCAGGATGCAGGGGATGACCTTGGCATCTTTGCCGTCTCACCAAGCCCTCAGCCCCCCACAAGGCCTGCTCCAGCTGCCTTCATGGCCATTGGAACAGATAGTTCTCATGCACCCCTTCCACCAGGGGAAGGCTTCACATGCACGAGGCAGACTCCCCCATCCCTCACCAATGGGTGTGAGACCCCGTCTTTATCCTCATCCTGGTTTAGTCAATTGGCCTAAATGTTTTATCAAAATGTGGCTGCTGGGGGAGCTACAGCTTCTGGGAGCCACAGGTGAGAGTTGGGTAGAACAGGGGACCCCAAAATGTGGAAAGCAGCCCTGAAAAGGGCTCAGGAGACTTTACACCAGAGGTGTTGGGCAAAGAGGAAACTAAATAGGAAAAAAAAAATAACAAGTGGACAGAATGCTCAAAAAATGGAACTGGTCAAATGAAAAAGGAGATAGAAAAATCCACTAAAGAAAACAACCCCTTAAAAGCACAACTGACCAAGTGAAAAAGCAAGTACAAAGGCTAATTGAAGAAAACAACACCTTAAAAGTTAGAATTTGGCAAGTGGAAGCTAATGACACCATCAGACACCACAAATCAGCCAAACAAATTCAAAAGAATGAAAAAAATGGAAGAAAATGTAAATTGACTAAAAGCACGGACTGCCCAGGGCTGGGGCACCCAGACCTTAGTACTTTGTGACTGAATTGAGGACTTGGGAAATCTTGGAGTTGCATATGAGGAATGCTGTATTTTGATTTTTCTGTGACTGTTTTGCCTTAATCTGTCACTAAATAAATGGAGCTTGCTGTGCTGCTAATCTGAGCCTGGAAGTGGCTTGTGCTGGACGTTACAGATGCCAAAGCTCCTGACTGAGCTTTCTTGAGCCCCAGTCTGCTTCCCTCAGAGCCTCATGCTCATTGATTCACTGGAGTCACCTGGAAGTATTTGCACCTCAGCCCTGGAGTCTTCTTTGATGCAGGGGTAAAGCAGTCTTCCTCCTAAGACGTCTCCAGAGGACAGCTGCCCTTCCCCACTTACTTTTACTGCCCTTTGTTCATTTCATGGCGAATCCTGTCTCTTTGTGGAGGAATCTGGAGAGCCAGGAAGTTGCTGACTTACTCCAGAAAGCGTCTCCCTCTGATGGGGGTCGGGATCCCAATAGGTTCAGCAGGAACTCTGATCTTATCTAAGACCAGAAAAGCTGCAATAGCGTCTGGAAAGAATTCAAGGTCTCAGGCTTAATTGGAGTGAGAGTTGTAGAAGTTTATTGTTAGGCTTCTATGAGAAGTGGGCAAGAGTCCTTTAGGGGACCAGCAAGTGAGAGGGGCACAGGCTTTTACCTTTAAAGGGTAGGGCTGCCATTGTCAGGGCTGACCAGACTGGAGGGGCCTCAGTGCACAGACAAAGGTCCGAGCTGACCAAGGGGAGCATGTGAATAGACAGTTTAGATAAGATTTGGGCCAGGTCGTTAAGGAGACAAAAGGCAAGGAGGGTGTGGGCCAGGCCAAGGAGAAATGAAGACATTAAGTAAGAACAAAGGGGTCACAGGGTGTTGCCTCGGTGGAGTGTGGGATGGGGAGAAGGGGCAGAGCTCAAGGGTGGGAAAGGACAAATTGCAGTTACAATTTCAGACTGGTTTTACAAGTTGGTTTCACAAATTGATCTAGACCCCAGGTACCCCATCAGCTCCAGATGGTTTTTTCTCATTCCTCACCTTTCAAACTCATTCCTCAGACTAAGTAACTTTCCTTTCCATTCCGACCATATCACAGAGGACACCTACTATTGTTAAATCTTCCCAATCTACAGGGCTGATTTCAACCCAGATGATTCTCTTCATTAATTTAATTTCCAACATTATAACCTGTTGTGTGATTCACTCCAGCTCAGGTGTTATTACGTGAGAAGAATCTACAAATCTCATTCTCCCCAAAGGAAGATGTAAATCTGAACAGCCTATTCCCAGTCCTGGGAGAAGTTTGTGGGACAAATTTCTCGTTTTAAAAAGATCCATTAAAGTGGTTTAGCAATTACAACGAAACAAATCAACCTTTAGGAGACCTGTTGAAGCCCAGGGGTATTGTTTGGGATTTTCCCAATCCTGTCTAGAATGTATAAAAGGCTTGACTGCCCGCTTAACAGAGAGATGTGTAACTGCCTAGAAAAGAACTTTCCATATTAAACATTATACGCACCTTCCTTTCTTTCTTGCTACTCTTCACTTTTCAGAATCTGGAAAGAGTTAATACAGAATAATTTACATGTAAAGAGAGTTGAATTTCACTCACACTTTCACCAACATTCCTTATAAAAACAACTTTTACAATGGTCATATGCATTTTAACAGAAATTGCTGAAATCCTAAACTGATTAGCTTTAAGATTATGATAGAAAAACCCTTGATCAAAGTGTCCTAAAAGAAAAAAAAACACTTATTTTTGCAGTTTTAAGCACATTTCCCTAATGTCAGATATACTGGGTGGGCAAACACTGTTCCCCAGATTTAATTTAAACATAATCCAATTTAAGTGGCTCATTAATTAATGTCTCTTGAGATGATGGACTTGCTCCTAAGAGTCAGCCCTAGCAGGCTATAGTCACACTATGGACTGCTGGGTCTGGGATCTTATCAGCTTGAAGCCACAGCTAAAACCCCAAAGGAAAACCTGGCATGTTTACTTCAGAGAAAAATTCTTTTCCAAATCTCTGAACTCCTCTGTATTGCAGAAAGCCCATCCTTCCTTGTCTGTCTCCTGATTTTGACAATAATCAAAAGACAGAACAGAACTCTTTTATTAAATTATATATTGTTTAAATTATAATATAATATATTATTTATATTAAATTAAAATTTCCCTTTATAAACCGTGTCAAGCTAATCTTCGAAAATCTCACAGAGATAGACAGAGAAACACAGAGCCTTACCTGAAATCAAAGTTGAGATTAAAGCTACTTTACCACCTTGGGAATAGCTTCTACTTTGCTCAAAGCAATTTCTTTTACTTACCTATCTGCTTCCTACTGTGATCACAGCAAATTTTTTAAAACTGATTGGCAAACCCAGTCTTGCACTGACATCAGGCTACCTGAAAATGCTCCCCAGGACTGGTGGCTTTCACAAGATTTGGTAATCTCAGTTTATTTTGCATGTGTCAAAGACTTGAAAGCAAGGAACACACCTCTCCCAGGGTAATGGCCCATATTTCCTTCTTTTGAAACCCTATTCTTGAAAAAAAAATTTGGAATGTATTGATGAGGTATGGGCTCTGGGAGTCCCCTGGAGCTCTCCTGGAGTCCTAGAGGTACAGGCTCTGGGAACCACCCTTGGACTCTTGATTTAAATTTTCTCATTTGATGAGGCATTTGCATTAGGCAATAAGCCTTTCGTTGTGGCCCAGACCTCTAGCCTAGTTGCTAACTGCTAACTCCTAGCTTAGTTACTAGCCTAGCCCTCCCTTGTTCATTTACTTTCCACCCCTGAGGCTATTGAAATATCAATACACCCTTGAACTGGCCTAGCCCAGCATTGTCTGTAGCCTCCAGATACTTCCCACCCTTAATCATTCATTGACCTCATTAACTTCTCCTGAAGACCCTCCCCAAACTTCTCCTACAACCTCCTGTATATAAGACCCCATCCTGTCTTCATGTTTGTGAGATTGCCATAGAATGCCATAAAATAGTGGGAGCACCACAGAATACCATAGAATAGTGAGAGTGCCATAGAATGACCTGGTACAGACTTACTCTGTGTCTAAGGCAAGCAAACTTTTAATAAACTTTACTATTCTTTGGCTGAGAAGACTGGAGTTGAATTCATTTGGTAGCACCCTCCATGTTGGTATTTTGGGGTCTCCAGAGCAACCTTCAATCAAGACCTCTTTTGTTTCTGTTTTAAGAGAATAGGATTTCAGAACAGTGAGTTATGACAGTGAAAATTAGAAATTTATAAGCTATCTTTGTTAACTTAAGAAATTTGATTTTACTTCTATTCATGATTTGATCTAGAACCTGCTGCATGTACGCAAACTAGGTGTATCGCTTTAAAGATGTTCCCTTCTATTGTCAATTATATTTATTTACTTCTTTTTCTTTTTATTAATTTTTAGTTTTCAACATTCACTTCCATGAGATTTTGAGTTCCATATTTTCTCCTAGTCTCTTCCCTCCCCCCACCACAAGATGGAGTGCATTCTGCTTATGTCTTTCCCAATCTGCCTTCCCTTCTATCACCCTGCCTCCCTTCTCTTATCCCTTCTATTTTCCTGTAGGGCAAGATAAATTTCTATACTCCATTGACTGTATATTTTATTTCCCAGTGGCATGTAAGATCTATTTTTAACATTCATTTTTTAAAATTTCATTTCTATATTCCCTCCTTTCCTCCATCCCCACCCACCCACACTGAGAAGACAAGCAATATAATATAGGTTAAATGTGTGTAGTCATGCAAACTACTTCTATAATAGTCATATTATGAAAGACTAACTACATTTCCTTCCATCCTATCCCACCCCGTTTATTCCATTCTCTCCTTTTACCCTGTCCTTCCTTAAAAGTGTTTGCTTCTGAATGCTCTCTTATCCAATTTGCCCTTTCTTCTATCACTACCCTCTCTCTTATATGATTACCGGCTACTTTCCTGGGGAGTAAGAAAAAATTTCATACCCAATTGAGCGTGTATGTTATTCCCTTCTTAAACCAAATCTGATGAGAGGAACATTCACTCATTCCCTCTCACTTCCCCCCTTTTCCCCTCCATTGTAAAAGGTTTTTCTTGCCTTTTTTATGAGATAATTTACCCCATTCTACCTCTCCCTTTCTCCTTCTCCCAGTATATTCCTCTCTCAATGCTTAATTTTATTTTTAGATATCATCCCTTTGTATGCAGCTATGTTAATAAGTCACTTATGATTTCTCTTTCCTAGTTAACTTTTTCATACATCTCTTGAGTCTGGTATTTGAAAGTCAAATTTCCTATTGAGCTCTGGACTTTCCATCACGAATGTTTGAAAGTCCTCTATTTCAGTGAATATCCAGATTTCCACTGAAGGATCAAGCTCAGTTTACTGGGTAGGTGATTCTTGGTTGTAATTCTATCTCCTTTGCCCTCTGGAATATCATATTCCAAGTCTTCCAATCTTTTAATGTAGAAGATGGTAAATCTTTTGTTATGCTGATTGTCTTTCCTCAATACATGTGTTGTTATTTTCTGACTGCTTGTAGTATTTTCTCCTTTACCTGGAAACTCTGGAATGTGACTACAATATTCCTAGGACTTTTGCTTTTGGGATTTCTTTAAGGAGGTGATCGGTGGATACTTTCAATGATTATTTCCCCCACTGATTCTAGATATCAGGGCAGTTTTCCTAGATAATTTCTTGAAAGCTATCTTTCCAGTAAGATATTTCATATTTTTTTCATTCTTTTATTTTAATAATTTCTTGATTTCTCATAGAGCCATTTGCTAAATTCTAATTTTTTTTTTTTTTTGCTTTTTGGAGGGCAATTGGGGTTAAGTGACTTGCCTAAGGTTACATGGCTAGTTTTTGTGTTAAGTGTCTGACGCTGGATTTGAACTCAGGTCCTCCTGACTCCAGGGCTGGCACTCTCTTCACTGCACCACCTAGTCTCCCCTATGTTCTAATTTTTAAGGAATTATTTTCTTAGTGAGCTATTGGACCTCCTTTTCCATTTGGACAGTTCTGCTTTTTAAGGGACTTTTCTCCTCATTGGCTTTTTTGATCTCTTTTGCCATTTGGGTTAGTCTATTTTTTAAGTTGTTACTTTCTTCAACATTTTTTGGGTCTCCTTTACCAAGCTGTTGACTCATTTTCCATGATTTTTTTCTCTTATCACCCTTGTATCTCTTCCTAATTTTCTCTCTATTTTTCTTACTGGATTTTCAAAGTCCTTTTTGAGCTCTTCCATGACCCAAGACCAATGCATATTCTCCTTGGAGTTTTTGGGTGTAGGAGCTTTGACTTTGTTGTCTTCTTCTGATTCTGTGTTTTGATTTTCCTTGTCACCAAATAAGATTTTATAGTCTGAGGTTTTTTCCCACTATTTCATCATTTTCCCAGCCAATTCCTTGAATTTTTTTTAACTCCATGTTAAGGTAGGACTCTTTTTTCCCATGTGGCAGTTATACTGTCCCAAGCTTTGGGGGTTTTGTGCAGTTGTTTTCAGAGGGATCTGTAAATTATCAGTTCTTCTGAGGTGGTACAGTCCAAGGAGAGGTGTTTACTCCTCTCCTGACCTGTGTGGTCTGTGAGTGACCACAGTCACTCTTTTCTGCATTGGAACTGTGAGGAAGACTCCCTCTCCAGTGCTGCCATAGGTTCTGCCATGCCAGCACTCCTGCTTGCCCCAAGACTGCCACCCAGGACTGGGACCCAGATCCAAGCAAGGGACAAGTAAAAGAATCCTGCCTCAGCACCAGCAAAGAGATACCAGCAATCTCCCTCTGATCAGCTACTCCATCCCCCCACTGTCTGTGGGCTGAGAGTTCCAGAAGCAGCCACCACTGCTGCCTCCCTGGAACTGGGGCCAAACTGTGCTCCTCTCTCTCCAAAGTCTGAGAGACCTTTCCTCATAACATTCTAAGTTGTCTTTGGCATTTGTGGGTTTACAGGTAGCGGACACCACCAAAACTGCCAGTGATTCAGTCCCCTCAGGCCTGCTGAAGTTTGTCCTGGGTCCAGTCTATGCCGGCACAGCCTATGCTGGACTGTGCCTCCCTCTCAGACTGGTGCATCAGATCTTTTTTCTCCAGGCCTCAGGGGGTCATGGTCTGGAAATTTGTTTCGCTCTGTCATTTTGTGGGCCTGCTGCTCTAGAATTTGCTAAGAGTCATTTTTTACAGGTGTTTGGAGGGCTTTGGGGGAGAGTTCAAGCAAGGATCTGCTTTTGCTCCACCATCTTGGCTCCACTCTCCTGTTCCCATTTTTAAAAGGAATTCTGGGAGTGATAGTCTTATGTTCATATCCATTTGGACATGGTTAATAACTGAACGTGTTTTACACAATAGAGAACTTTTCATAAAAGCTGTTCTTTGTGTAAGAAAAAAAATGGGGTTATTTGATTTCTACATACCATCCCAAATCATCTGTTGTTAGTCATAAAATTTCTTAAGTAAGTGTGAAGGAGCTTGCTTTTTGGATTGGGATTTTTACTCCTTCCATGTCCTGAGCAAGAGTTAAATTAGTGTTTGAACTTGTGATAGGTGTAAGATTCAGTTCCTGAAGCATCTCATTCTTTTACAATGACCTGAGCATAATTAGACAAAGGTAGAGAAGCTTGTGGAACCAAGATGCAAATCTACTAAGCAGTGGGGTTAAAGTCAGGACCTCTTTTGTTTATGTTTTAAGGAACAGGATCCCAGTACAGTTATGTTAGTGCTAAGCAGTAACTTATGTGTTATCTTGTGATTTAACAAGGAAGCATCCGCAGCTTATGTTGGCTATTTGATCCACTGTGCATGTGGGCATGTCCTGAAGGGCATAAAACTCAAAGATGCTCCCATTTTTAAATGACTCTGGGAGCAGTAGTCTGTTCGTATCCATTGGATATGGCATGGCTATTATCTGAACATGTTTTGCTATAGAAAACTTTTTGTGCTCTTTGTATACAATTTGGGATGATTTTGTTTGTACATATGACCCCAACCCCTGCTATTTTTTATTAAGCATCTTTAAACAAGATCACTTATGTAATGTTGACCCCAGAGATGAAAAAGCATCTACTTAACATGAGTGCTAGTTCTGTAACGATATGTTGTGATTTTTCATGATGAGGCTCTTACTGTTATCAGTGTGAAATGATAATGGACACTTGTCATCAAGAGTATGTGATCCTTGAGGGCTGAATCCTCCAGAAGCTCACTGTGGGAACTTACTCCTTAAGACCCTCTGGGACGGAAATGACTGAGTCTGACTGAAGGAACACTCATCAAGGAATGCTGTGAAGGCAGTAATCCAGGATGCCAGCAGCCTTCTGGGGTTGACATGCATGAGCTCCTCATAGCGGAGAGAACATCTTGGCATGGGCTGAAGTAGGATGCTCCCTATTCAATTTTTCCAGCAGGTCATTTCTTCTTCAGTGGAAAATATCACCCCTGGCTAACTCTAAAGCTGACTCAATGCAATTGGCTCTCTGTATAACTTTAGCCTGGAATGAAGATGAATTTAAGGAAGCATTATTCCTTACTGTGTAGATATATCCCTGATTCTTCTTTTATGGCAAAATTCCATAACCATGTTATGTACTCAGTATACACACAACCAAGTAGATTTTGTCTTTACCATTGTACTACACCTGAGTTACCATAGAAAGATGCAGTTACCATAGAAAGATCTGAGCTAACTGGCCTTTAGTCTTTTCTATATTCCAAACAGCTAGGTAATTAATTTTAAATTAATCTAAATCTTATCATCTGCCTGTTTCTAGTCTGATAAGCCTGTGTGAGATAAGGTCCTTTAAATTCTCTTACAAGTATGGGGATAATTAGGCAAGGAAGCAAAGGCTTGTGAAAGCAAGAAGTAATTCTGTTATTTAATGAGGTTAGTGTCACAACTGCCTCCATTCTGCCTCAGTGAAAAGAAAGCATCCCTCTTCTCCAAGGAGGGGAAGGACTCATGATCTCTCTTATAAATGACGTAAAGAAGGACTCCTTTGTACTAGAGGTTACGCATTTGAACATGGCTGAATTTTAAAATGTTTTTATTATAAATGACTTACTTATATGCAATGTTTTCAAGTTGATCATGTATTCATATGTCTCATCCTTGAACCTTTTCTTATCTGCAGTTATTCTGACAACTTCTAAATGAATTCATTTTTGTAGAAGAGTCTGTCTTATAAAAAGTGTTCTGTTATTCCTTCCTTAAGCAGAATATCATCCTCCTTGTGTGGGATTGAACAATGCTAAGGGTAAAAATGGGTCTTCATTTTTGGTTTGCGTCTCAGTTTCTTAGATATATCCACATGCAAATTGGTTAGCCTAAACTTGTAAATTCCTTCCCCTAAGAGGTTTCAAATTTTATTTTCTGATAATAAAATCACAAGATTTGAGCTAAGTCTCACTAACTGAATTGGTTATTTGCAAAGTAAATTTAAAATTATGTTAAGCCCAATTTTTAGGAGGTTGTTTTAGCAGAGAAGAGTATCTATAAAAGTGACCTGAACCTAAGAAGTGAGTAAGCTGGAAAGTGTTCTGAAGACCCCACTCACACCAGAGGGCTGCATCTCATGGTGTCCAGGGGACCAAATAGCTATCTGAGATTGGACTGCTAAGTCTTAAGTGAATCATTTTATTTTATATTTATTTTATTTTTACTGTTCATTTTGCCTTGTGCACCTTTTATCTATAAGGTCTATTCACCAGAGGCTTCTGCCCCCTTCAGTTTTCTCAATGTCATCCATTTTTACCCATTTAGCCCTTACATTGTTTGCCCTTATGGACCCAGAGTTAAGAACTCTTGATAAAGTATTTGTCACTTGGTCTCTCAGTACAATCAAATGTGAGACTGAGAGAAATGATTACTTCTCTCCTGCATTGATAACGAATTATTGACTCAGAGCCAGGTTTTCCAAAGAAATCAACTGGTGTGCCAAATATTTCTCAAGATTTGCCAAGGCCAAGATCTAATCAAACAGTAAAAGAAATTCTAAGTTTGGGCAAATGGGAGGATGCCTGCTCATTGTGTTAATTCAGATTCCTCTAGGGAAATACTGATTCTACCTTTTATCAGACAGATGATATGGAAATTCATAAGTCTTTTTGACCAAGACATGGGTGATGCAAGTACTGCAAGACCTTCATTGTAATATAGCTTACCTCTCATTGTAATACTCATTCTCTCATTGGTTGTTAACAAATCAGAGATGATCGCCACCTTCAGGAATATCTGCTCTTCTACTGTGAGGCCACTACCAGGAGATGTCTTGACCATTGGAGAGCTGCACTGACCATTTTTATTGATAAATATGCAGCGTTATTAAATAATGAAATTTCACGGAAACCATATCTCTTTAGTTTTTTAAACAATGCAAATTAAATCCCTTACGAAGGAAGATGAAGGAGGGAAAGGAAAGAGTACCATGAGATCAGTAATCCCACAAGTCCTACAAACAGGTGGAGATCCTGGCCCAGTCTACAGAGTAGAAATTCCAAGAAACCCTAGGGATACATTGTTCCAGGCCAGGTCAGTGTGGGGACACACATATACAGATGTCTGTGAGCACTGAGGAAGGAATCCAGCCAGGAAGGTCATTGCTAAGCATTCCAGCTCAGGGACAGACCATGCATCTGGCTGAGATGAGGTCCCAGATTCAATTTAAAGGAATTCAGCTTATGGAGGGTTCACAAACACTTGGCAATCCTCTTATTTACTGCCCAATTCAGAGCTAAATATTCATGGCAGGTGGAGGCACATGCCCCTAGAGGTGGTAATTGCAGAGTAAGACCAGGTGCTGCACCCTAGGGTGGGCAAGAAGCATACACTGAATTCAGAAGAAAGTAGCAGCTCTGTGACTGTGATGCCAGGAGGAGAGTGGGGTCTCCGGTCCAGCTTCTTTCACAGAGTAAAGCCTGTGAAAAAATTCGTAAGGAAGGAATCTGAGATGGAAGAGGACCTTGAAGTTCTTCTTTATCTTCCTTTTTAAGCAGAACAATATAATTCTTTGATTTTGACTAAGCAACCACATTAAACTTTTGGCTTAATAAGAATTGGAAGCTCCATCAACTCAGAACTTGACACCCAGAATCTAGAAGAAACTTCTACAAACTTGTAAGAGCAGCCACTGTGCAGGCCCAGTTGCTCTCATTTGCTGAAGGTATATATATTTTTAAAGCAATTGGGGTTAAGTAACTTGCTCAAGGTTACCCGG
Organism: Petaurus breviceps papuanus; assembly: GCF_028583685.1. Classification (NCBI taxonomy): domain Eukaryota; kingdom Metazoa; phylum Chordata; class Mammalia; order Diprotodontia; family Petauridae; genus Petaurus; species Petaurus breviceps. The sequence continues at coordinate 168,182 of NW_027186373.1, read as the reverse complement.
CCACGTGTTTCTGGGTGTGGTGCTAAGTATCAGAGCCCAGATTCGATCCCCAGGTCATCCCGACACTGGGGCCAGTGCTCTTACTCGCTGCGCCACCTGGCCGCCCTGAAGGTATATTTTCATTCATTCTGACCTTTATTTATAGAGACAGAAGAGTATTTTTACTGAGGAAAGTAGAGTTCCTTGTCTTACCAAAAATGTGGTCTTTTATGAACTGGTGTTAGAATT
>NW_027186373.1:49051-122954 GCF_028583685.1 Petaurus breviceps papuanus | reverse complement strand
GACTGGGAGAATGGTGAAACCTTCCAGAATAATAGGGTGGTTTGGAAGGGTGTGTGTGTGTGTATTTGTGTATATGTGTATGAGTGTGTCTGTGTGAGAGAGTGTGTATGTATATGTGTGTGTGAGAGTGTGTGTGTCTGTGTATATGTAAGAGAGAGAATGTGTGTGTGAGAGAATATGTGTGTGAGAGAGTATGTGTATGTTTGTGTGAGAGAATGTGTGTGTGAGTGTGTGTTTGTGTGTGAATGTGTCTGTGTGTGTGAGTGTGTATGTGAGTGTGTGATTGTGTGTGTGTGTTTGTGAGTGTGTGTTTGTGTGTGTGAGTGTGTTTGTGTGTGTGTGTGTGTGGTGAGGGGAGATAGGAGGTGGTCTCTAAGGGCTTGTCCATCACCAAATTCTGTAAGAGAAGTGATCTAGGTTAGCGGGGGCCCTTTGTGAAGAGGGCCATGTGTCTGTATGAATAGGCTGATTGGGGAAAGTTCTCTGAGTCCGAGACCCTGCCAGGAATCATCACTCTCCCTTTCTCAGTGTCCTGTGGTGATCCTGTCAGGGGCTTCTTAGTTACTAACATGCTGGTGGAAGCCTAGGGGGGACCATCACGTCTGATTCTGAGAACAGCTCAAGCAGCCGCATGTCCTGAGAAGTAACCCTCCCCTCCCCTTCCTAAGAGAGAGGTGCCCTCTGACAGCCTCACAGACATGAACTTCATAGCCCAAATATGTCACTAGTTGGGCACTGAGCTGGGGCCTGACCCCACCTCCTCCAGGAACTACATCTCAGTAGGACTCTGGCATAGACTCTGATCTCCACTCCCATGGCCTGGCAGCTCAACTCTAAAGATGAAGAGAAGGGCAAGGAGCCTGCCTACCCCAAGTGAAGGTTCCTGTGATTTTAGAGACCCTGCCTTCCTCTCTGGCACCCCTCCAGAAGCTATTCCAGTCCTCATTCTAATTGCCCTTCTCTCTCTACCTCCCCAAGCTCCACAGCCCATCTCTGAGCCTCTGAGCCAATCTAGTGTCATTGGATTCTAGAGCAGGAAGGGGGCGCACAGGCCCTGGGAGGAGCTTTACCAGACATACTGAGGAATTCTGTATGGATTCTTCTTTATGAAGCAGAGACTACTCTTCACTGCAGAAGGTAGAGGAGAATGGGCTAGCCTGCCTACCTGTGAGCACATGTCACAGGGATTGGGAAGGGGTGTGACTTTGACTGCCTGTTCCTATGAGTACGTACCTGTATGTGGGTGAGGAAGGGGTCTGTGTGTGACTGGATTTATGTGTCTATGTGGGCAACTGTTTTTGACAAAGACAGTGTGTACAAGGTGCTGGAGGTGTTTCCCATTTTCTTCTGCAGCTCATTTCATAGATGAGGAGACTGAGGCAAGCAGGATTAACTAAGTTGCCCAGGGTCACACAGCTAGTAAGTGTCCATGGCCAGATCCAGCCCCAGTGCTCTGTCTGCTATGCAGTGTCAGGAAGGAAGAAGCCCTTCTCCCTGGGGCTAGTCCATTTCTCTAACTATAGCCTGTAAAATTCAACAAAAACCACACTTCTGAGGTGGAGAAAACAAGCAAACATACATCTGTTTTTAGGGATGCCGGAAGTGATGCTGAAGAAAGGAAGACATGGGCCTCATGCTTTACCTGACCCTGTTGTCCTTCCCTCAACTGAAATGAACTGATAATCAGAGGGGACCCTGGGAATGAGGCACCGTCATTGTCCAGTCTCTGCAGAACTCCTCTGGAGACTCTGGGCAGTGTCCCAAAAGAGGTTTTGGAAGTATAGGCCTTCAAACAGCTGTTAAACTGGGGTTACAAGGGATTTTCCAACCCTAATTCAGATAGTTGTCAGGGCTTACTGACTGTCAGAGGTCCCCCAGTTCTGAGACCCATTTGTTGCATATGCAGCCCAATCCTCTATAGAAGCTTCAACACAGGGATTAGGGATGTTTCCAGGAAATGTTCTTAGATTGAACTTCTCTTTGTTCTCTGGAACAGTGTGTGCAGTTTACAATCTGTCTCCAGGAGACCCTTCTCTTTGTATTTCAGGGAAACTATCCACCATTTGAGGCACTGGTAAGGTAGATGAGTCTACCATGTTGGAACTCTCTTTGAGTCTTTTCTCCAAAACCACTCTGCTCTTTGAATGGAACACGCTTGGCTTCTAAAGCAAGAGCTATGCAAACATCCTTGGCCCGTAGAGTATAGACTCAGCATCACTCGGGTGTATTTCTTTTATTTCTTTTATGTAAGTTCTTTTATTACCTTCTGTCTAGGTGAACCTCCAGACCTCAATTTAAACCTAAGCCAAATTCCATGCTTTCACCATTTCTGTGAATTAATGCTACAGGTGTTATACAGGTCTCTCCCCAAAAGGAAGGCCTGCAGACCAGTTCCCAATACTGTGCCCTAACTGGATTGTTTTTGGAGGAACAGTATCGGTGAATGTTGAAAGGATCCTGGTAATTCACAGAGCATATTGTTACTTGATGGCCTCGATTCTGATCCCATTAAGGCTTTTCTGAAGCTTCCTAATTTTCTTACTCTAATCTTGAAGAAGTTTATGGATCCCCATCATTTAGCATACATTCTATGTGCTGTATCAGAAGCACATTGTGAACATCAGCTTCCATGAACTGACAATGTTTTTCAGATATCATTCTCATGTCCTCATGACCTCACTCCAGAATGCCAATGTTTCCTTATTCATTAAACACTCATTAATTCCAACCTCAGAAATGAGAGGGCAGCTAGCCAATGCAGTAGAGTGCCAGGCCTGACGTTAGGGAGACTTATCTTCTTCACTTCAAATGAGGCCTCAGACACTAACTAGCTGTGTGACCCTAAGCAAGTCACTTAACTCTGTTTGCCTCAGTTTCCTGAACTATAAAATGAGCTGGAGAAGGAAATGGCAAACCGCTCAGGTATCTTTGCCGAGAAAACCTCAAATGGGTCAGCATGACTATAATGACTGATGACTAAATCAAACAACAAAAACAGCAATGCCAACTAGAATCATCAGGAGATTATGCCCGACGTGCTTCATGTCCTGTTAGTCATAACCAGAAGTAAGATTCTTAGAATCACAAAGCGTTTACAACAAATAATGGCTAAAATGGGCTTTTGATTATATGTGCATAGTCTATGCCAAATCTTGCCTTCTCAAAGGGATGGAGGGAGGGGAGAACTCAGAACATGAAAATTTTAAAAAAGGAATTTAAAAGCTGTTTTTAAAAGTGATTGCAGAAAGAGAAAATATTAAATAAAAAATGTAATGCTTTGACAAATGAAGCACTACACCCTATTTAAAAGACCGTCATTAAACACATCAATAAAATACATTTAATCTGTGTAGCCCAATATTAACTCTGGCAGAAAAGAAATGTTATCCTAGATTAGGTTCAAAATTTGAATACCTCACTGCAATGATTAGCTTGTCTGAAGCTTATGGGGTCAATAAAATAGCTTTAATAGAAATGTCATTTTCCTCTCTTCAGCTTTAGGGAATTTACTCTAGAGGAAAAGTTCTAACTTCAGTCAAAATCACTCTGTGCCCCTGGTGGAAAAATCCCTAATACCTAAGTACTAGAGTCCTCTGACTAACCTTGCTCCTATATATTCTAGGTAATTTCTGGTCTCTTTGTGATTGAGAGAAATCCAATTGTCTGGAAATTTTTGGGTGACAAAACAAGATATTTTTACCACAAAATCTGTGGCTTGAGAAGCCTAGAGAGGGGAAATCAGAGAAAGAGCTGACCTTGTGTTGGGCTTTCCATCAGCTCACATTTTCCCTTCTCTGATCCTGTGCAACCAAGGCCTCTCCCTGGCTCTCCCTTCTCTGCCACAGCTCAGACCGCCCTCTGTCCGTACTTGCTCCAAGATTTAGAAATCCAGACACTAAGAATCTTTTCTTCCCATGTTACGGGACAACTTTTTCCCGTTATAAAAACTGATTAGAGTGCAAGACATTTTCTCATGAAATGACTTCAATTCAAAGTGTGTGGGATACAGAGACCCTAACCCAAGCTGACTACTTAGAGAACTCTCAAAGTGAAGGTAGAAAGATTTGTTAGAATCTCTCGAGAAGCGGCGGTCCAGTCTCTGGGACAGCACCCAGAGAGAGGAGGCCGAGGTACAGAAGCCAAAGCTGGATTAAATAAGCAAGGGTTACACGCCCCTCCCAAACATTAACCTAATTATTACTAATGAGGCTCTAATCTGGTTAGATAACATACATAATACATGAGGTCCCCTAAGCAAGCGAAGTAACAACCTCAGAATACTGAACCCCCTTTGGTCTAACCTAGAGACATCCTCATCTGGGCATGGGTGCCCCAAGGCCTGTTCCCTGATTGGTCAAATCCACCTGCTGTCACCAGCTCCTTCCGTTCTACATTGTTTCATTTTAGTATTATCTAGGAGTTCTCTGGGAACTCAACTTCTCCCCAAGGCTACTGCTTCAACTCCCCCAAGGCTACTGTCTGTTACTTTTTATCAGCAGTCTTGTTCAGCAATTCTTGCAGTTCTATAGAAACTTAACCCTTTGTTACCTCTCACACTACCATTCCTTTCTAGAACTCCCCAATCTAGAAACACCTCAAATTTGGTCTCAGTAGTTAATCCAATCCAATGTATTAATACTCAATAGCTCTTACATTACCTTGAAATATACAATGACTTACATATATATGGGGAAACAACACTGAACTTGGTTACAAAATACAAGGACGTAATAAGAATGTATATATGATATTCAGAATGGGGAAAACTTCACGGCAAGTCATTCCACACGGAGGTATTCTACAGACCCTCTTCATAAAAGGCTCTGATTATTGATTCAATAAAAAAAATGTTTTTGAGAGTAGGGAAAGCACCAGAGTCAAATGGAGTGACCCTGGCACCATTCCATTATATATGCATGCCCAATGACTTGTCTAAATAGAGAAAGAGCTCATGGGGAGGAGAGATAGATAGGTATCTCTATATCCAAACACTCCCCTCCAAAGGAAAGCTGTCATTTTGGCCTTGATGTTTGCTAGCTCTTAGGTTAGGCTTATGGGCCTGGCCCCTCCCACCAAACAAAAAGATCAGTAACATTTTTGAATAACGAATAAACTTTTTTTTTCAACTATGAACCTGTGGAAAAACAGCTTGATGCTTGACTGTACATGGTCCATACATAAAAGATTAATGCGTAAGCTACTAACCTAGCTACAAGTCATTGACTTTCCTCCAGCTGCTCTCTATATGGCATGATGAAAGTTAAGTTCCTACGTTCCTGCCCCTCATTCCTTATTACTTATCAGACAGGTTAGAAAATAGCCTCCTATCGCTGGTCACCAGGGATGAGAGGACAGACTCCTACTGCTGCCAGCCTGCTTCTTGTCCAAAACTCCACAAGTTTGCATTCTGAAGGACTCTGGCACCTCACTCCGAGCTCCCACACAATTGCATGGTCCACATCTGAGGCACCCCCCACTGAACTGTCTCAGCCAAAGCAATGGCGGCCCCACATTGAAATACTTTCTCCTTCCTTTTGTGATAGTAAGAGGTTTTTGTTCCTGCTGTCCCTCTGTGGCTCTGATGTTCTTTGTCTTACATGTCCTGTCCTGCATCAAACAAACTGAAAACTTAAATTAGAGATGTTAGAAAGCTTAAAAATGATGAGAAATTATATACAAGAGTGAATGCATTCTTTGAAGGAAGAGAGGAAAGGGCTCAACTGAAAGGAGAAAGAGGTCTTATTTTCAGCAAAGGGCAGATGCTGTCTCCAGAGTCTCTAGGAAGGCAAACTGAAAATCGGGACATGCTGAGGAGCTTACTCCCCCCAAATATCTGCAGTTTCCTTTGTCTTATTAACAAAGAGCAAACGCCACCCTATTAAAATATTTTTCTTTATTTTATTAGTTATTTCTCACTTATCTAATAAATTTTTCTCACATTCATTTCTAAAACTTTCCAGTTCTAAATTCGTCCCCTCTCTCTTGCCTCCCCCCTCAAGAAGGCAAGCGATATGATATTGATTATACATTGGAAGTCATGCAAAACACATTTCCCCATTAGCCATGTTGCAAAGGAAAGCACTGAGAAAAACCCAGGAGAATAATCCCAGTGTGTGCTCCAGTGGGCACCCCTAGTCACTGAGTCCTCTCCGGAGCTGGACAGCATTTTGTCATCAGGGAGCCTGTGGAATTGTCTTGAAGCCTTACATTAATCAGAGTGGGTATGTCTTTCAAAGCTGAGCATCCTGGCAATATTGTTATTGCTGTGTACAATGTAACTCTGGTTGTACTCACTTCACTGGATAATGGCAAAAGGGAGGAAAAGGAAGGGAAGAGAACCCACATTTATTAGGCACCTACTACATACCAGACACTGTGCTAAGAACCTCATATATATTTTTTTTCATCCTCATCATAACCTTCTTAGGTACATGCTATTATTATTATCCCCATTTTAAAGTTGAGGAAACCGAGGCAAGGTAATTTCTCTGATTAATAGTAAGTTAGGGCATTTTTTTAATGTGACAATTGATAGCTTTGATTTCTTCCTTTGAAAATTCCCTATTTCTGTCCTTTGACTACCAGTTAGGACATGGCTTATATTTCTATAATTTTGTCTTAGTGCCCTGTATGTCTGAGAAATGAGTGCTTATTCAGAGAAGCTTGCTGTGAAAATTTTCTGTTTCCTTCTTTCCCTCTAATTTTGGCTGTATTAGTGCTGTTTCTTAGAACCTTTTTAATTTCACCTAATCACATTTATGTATTTTATCTAATGGGACCTCCTCCAACTTGTTTGGTCATAAATGCTTCCCTTATCCATAGATCTCACAGGTACATTTCCCTACACTTCTCTGATTTACTTATATCATTTTTATGTCTAAATCACATGTCCATTTTGCAATTATCTTGTTACATGGTGTGAAATGATGGTCTATGCCTAGTTTCAATCAGATGGCTTTCTATTTTTCCAAGCAATTTTTGTCAAATCCTGAGTTCTCACCCCAAAGCTTGCATCTTTGGGTTTATCAAATACTAGATCACCATGGTCATTGACCTCGGTGCATTGTGTACATAGACGAACAATTTGGGCTGGAACTGAGATAGAAACTTCCCAGTTTATATTGGTCTGATCACCCACAGTTGGATACACTGAACCTAGACTAACATGAAGTGATATTATTTTGACACTTTGACAATTAAAGAAAATTGCCAACTACTGCAAGATGAGGAACCTGTGACCTTGAGGCCTCTAGGCTTCAGGTCCCCCCCCCCCCAACCATTGTGTGCCTAATCTCTCCGGCTGATCCAACATTCTCTTTCTTAACTAGTACCAGATTGTTTTTGACAATTATGCATTGTAACATAGTTTGAAATTTGGTACTGCTAGACTGACTTCCTTTACCTTTTTCCACAATGCTCCCTTTTGCAGGTCCAAAGCTTTGACTCAAAGTTCTCTCCACCATTTAAGAGGTAAGTCTCCCTCCACAAAGACAGGATCATCCAAAAGGTCCCAGCTTTGTTTGGACTCTGGTAAATGGAATATCTTGGAGGTCCATGAATGATATCTAGGCAGAGAAAAATGAGATGTACACTCATGAACGTACTTCTGTAAATGAATGTAAACGAATCACTTAGGAGATTCGGAAGCACATTTGGCCAGTAGGTACCATTGAATCATAGGCTTCCATCACCACTCTAGCAGTTGGATTATGGGACAGAATTTTACTGACCATGAGAGGTTCTTGAATGTTCTTTGCTCTTTTTTTCCCAATGTATCTCTGGCTATACCTACATTTCTCCCCCCAAATCCAATAGCATGTATCTGCCTGACACTGTTCTGGGAATTATCTTCCTTTCTCAGACTGGAGTTGGGGTCCTAGGGAACTCCTCCTTCCTCTGGTTTTACACCTTTACTTTGTTCACCAGCCACAAGTGGATGCCCAAGGACTCCATTCTCATCCAGCTTACATTGACCAACATCATAGTGCTTCTGTCCCAGGGATGCCCATTAGCAATAATGTATTTCAGTACAGGATATTTTCTGGGCATGGCAGCGTGTAAAATTATATTTTATCTTCAACGAGTCAGCCGGGGCCTTTCCATCTGCAGCACCTGCCTGCTGAGTGCTTTTCAGGCAGTCACCATCAGTCCCAGCAATTCTAGGTTGGCCAAACTCAAAGTCCGAGTTCTGAAGTTCACTCCCCCCTCATGTCTCCTCTGCTGTATAATCAACATGCTCTTAGAAATAAATGTGCCAATATATATATCAGGATCAAGAAGCAGAAACAGTACCCACACAAGCGGAATCAATCTCCTTTATTGCTACTGGGAAAAAGTGTTTATAGAGATTACCATCCTGCCTTCCCTTCGAGACATCTTGTGCGTAGGATGCATGGTCTGCACCAGTGGATACATGGTGTTCCTCCTGAACAGACATCACCAGAGGGTCAAGCATGTTCGTAGCACCGGCCTCTCCTCAAAGACATTTCCAGAGATTAAAGCTGCCCAAACCATCCTGCTGCTGGTGGGCATCTTTGTTTCTGCTTACTGTATCAGTTGTGGCCTCACACTATATACAGTGCATGTGACACATTCTGGTGACTGGGTGATATTTGTGACAACATTTATTGCATTGTGCTTCCCAGCCATCAGCCCCTTTTTGCTTATTCGCAGAGATATCCAAGTCCCCAGGTCCTGCTGTGTTGCCTGGTGGAGGCCAAATCCCTACTCTCAGAATAAGGTATAGGGTTTATAAGTAATCTCCATGGGTGCATCCCCTTAACGAAGATTTCTGGAAAAAGCACTGACTGACCAACACTATCCCAAGAAAATGAAGCACCATGGTCCTGGATCTTGGTGCTGGGAGACAGTAACCTTTTCCACCCCTAAGTGCGAAGGACAGATGGGCCTGAGTGGAGGCTTGTGCTTCCTCTTGCCTCTCTGAAATGAAATATCTTCTGTCAGCCCTTTCCTACATGTTCGAAATTTTCCTTCTGTCATCTCAGAATGTTCCTCCTCCAGCAATCTTTAGGTCACCCAAATTGGACTTCTCTTTGTTTGCCACACACATTCTATTTCCCATTTCCGTGTCATTTATTTTTTTATTTCTTTTATTTTTATTTCATGGAACAAAACAAGCATTTCTGTTACACAGTAAAATAAAAAAGATGATTGCACATGAAACTGCAAATCTATCATGTACAATTTCCTATTCCCTCCAGATACACAATGAAGTTACGGAAATGTCCTTTTCCCATTTTTTTCCCTCCCCTTTCCTCTCCCTTGACATGACTACCTGAGATGTAATAGGTATGTGTGTGTATACACATATATGTGGATACGTATCTATGTGTTCACATAAAATATATATAACATACATGTGTGTGTTTGTGCCTGTCTATATGTATGTATGTATGCACACGTATATAATTCTTGTATACATAGTTCGATTTATCAGTTATTTTTGTGTATACCTTTATTTTCTTTCTTCCTATGTCCTTTCTTCTCAATTGCATATTTTCAATAATCCAGGTGACTTAGCCTCTCCAAGTCTTTCTTCAGACAATATTGCTGTCGCTCTGCAGTTTTCTGTTGGCTCTGCTCACTTTGCTCCTGATCATTCCATGTAAATCTCTCCATATTTTTCTTAGCTCATTGAGCTCATCATTTCTTGCAGCATGGTAGCATTCTATCACAACTCTGCCCCTCAACTTGCTAAGCCATTCCACAATTAATGGTGATCCCCGCAATTTCCACTTCTTTTCCACCACAAAAAAAACTGCTATAAATGTCCCCTTCGCATTCAGTTATTATCCCTCTTCATGAATTTCCCTCCATCGATTTTTGCTATTTTCTTTTCTCAGCCTCTCTTTTTACCCTGTTCCTGTTCCTTTATCTTCTCCCCTACCCTCCTATACCACAATTTCACCCACCTCTCCAAGAATCTCCTCTTTCCCCCAACACCTTTCATCTCAATCCCTATGCCCCTCTAAATCTCCTCTTTTGTCCCCTCCTCTTCCAGGTCCCAGTCCACACACACACACACACACCTCTAAAAGTCCCTACTGTACCACATCCCCTTGTTTTCTCACTTTTATAAGTTCCAAAGACTTCTACAACCTTCCAGATGTTCATGTTATTTCCTCCTCAACCTAGCTGAGAGTAAGGTTCCAATATTACCAGCCCTCCACCCCCACCAGCTTCCTCTGTATTAGCCTTCCTTCCATGACCCATTTTCATAATATAATTGCTCCCTTTTACCTTTTCTTACCCAATTTGGTTTTTTTAGAATTACCCCATCATGCACAACTCAGCTCTAACCTTTCTTTCCAAATACCTTAGTGATGATGAATGGTATTGATGGGGGGAGAGGAGGAAGGGGAAAAAGAGCCAAGTCAAACATGCACAGCAGAGAACACAAGAAAACTTACAAGGAATCAAAGAACAGATGGACAATGCTTGACAGAAGTAGTATGCATCATGTAGGCTTTTTTGAAATGAAAATGTATTGCTCTATATATTGCATCTTCTCATGATCTGCCGTGCACATGTATGCTTTTTTCCCTTTCTTTCTTTGTATTTAAGTTCCATTATTTAGGTTTATGGTGTGATTCGTTTTATTCCCTCTTGTATTTGAGTTCTGGTGTTTGAATCTGAAATAAAGCCAATAAAAGGGAAAATCTTTCAAAATTATATTGGTAACATTTTCATATACATACACATGCAAAGAGTTTGACTGTAATGAATGCCCTATTTCTTCTGGATCTTTTATATAGCATTTTCCATTGCGTTCTGACCTTTTTATTACAAATTCAGGAAAGTCTTTCAGTTCATCAAATATTTGTTTATTTTTTTTTAATTCAGGATTATACTCAACTTTGCTGGGTAAGTTCTTGTTGGATGCATCCCCCATTATTTTGCTCTTCAGATAGAATGACCCCAGTCTTCAAGATTAGAAGCTGCTAAGTCTTGTGAAATCCTGATTATATTTCTGTACTATTTAGGTTTTTTTCTTTTTGTTTCCTATATTTTCTTCCTTAATCTGGGAGTTTTTAAACTTGGCTGCGACATTCTTGTTAAGTCTTCCTCTTGAGATATCTTTCAAGTGGTAGATTTTTTTTCTATGTCTATGTTTCTCTCCTGTTCTAGAACTTCTGACAATTTTCCTCACTAGTTTCTTGTAGTATTTTTGATCATAACTTTCAAGCTGTCAGACAGTTCTTATATTGTCTCTCTTTGACCTCCTCTTCAGATCAGTTGTTTTTGGAATGAGATGTTTCTTCCATTTTTGCTAGTTTTCTTATTTCTTGATGTTTTATTATATCATGCTTTCCCACTGCCTTTCTACCAAGCTTGGAATGAACTGCTTCCTTATCTCTCCCTCGTGGTGTCTCTTCCTTTAAGATGCCCCTGAGGCATGATCTCTGCATCAGCCCTTTCCAGATGCCCCTCCTGCTAGCTTACCTACATCCCAAAGTCTCTTAAGTGTAATTACTTTGTAGTTATTTATTTTAGTAATTTGGTATTGATTTGTATGAATTTATATAAATCTTTCTTGTGTCCCCATTAGAATAGAAGCTCCTTGAGAGCAGGGAATGTTTCATTCTTTGTACTTGTAGCCCAGAGCCTGGCACTTAATACAGAATTGCTGATTTGTTGTGTGTGAAAATAATAAAAAAAAGAGAAAAGAGAAAAATTCCCAAATCTCCAATTAAACACTAAATTGGTGTCCATCACTCATTTTTATTAAAAACACTTGAAAATATAGCAGTAAATGGATTTTTCCTTAAATTGATAAAACATTTTAATCTAAAACCATCAGTAAGAATTATTTGTAATGAGGATAAAATAGAAACCTTCTCAGTAAGATCAGGAATGAAAGAAGGATTCCCCCATCACCAAAATTATTCAATATTTTATTGGAAATGCTAGAAAAAGCAATAAGAGATGAAAAAGAAATAAAAGGAATCAGAATAAGGAATGAGACGAAATTGACTCAGTTTATCCATGAGCAGTGAATATTTCTTTAATTGTTTAAATCTCTATTTGTGTGAAAAGTTTTTTAAAAATCTTTTCTGGAGGTGCCTTGGCAGCTAGACTTTCAAGTGTTTTATAGTATTTTTTAGCTATTTAAAATGGAAGTTGTGTCTCTATCTCTTCCTGATGGGTGTTGTTGGTAACATATTGAGATTTTGATGATTTGTGTGTATTTATTCTGTATCCTGAAATTTTGCTAAAGTTGTTTACTGTTTCAACTAGTTTTATAATTGATTCTCTAGGGTTCTTTAAGCATACCATCATACCATCTGCAAAGAGGGGTAGTTTTGTTTCCTTGTTGCTTATTTTTATTCCTTCAATTTCTTTTTCTTGGTTCATTGCCATAGCTTTTATTTCTAGGTTGCTATTGCATAATAATGGTGATGGAATTTGGAGGTCATATCTAGCCAGAGCAAACTCACTTAATGTTGGCCCCTGTCACCTCATTGAGGAAGAACAAAGCTCATCATGGGGACTCTCCTCAGAGGTAAACTAGCCACTGGCTCATGAATTTCTCTGTCTGCATTAAGCCAAAGACCAAGTGCCTGAGGCACAGAATGTCCCTCAAGTTCTTTTTTGCGTAGTGGGCATCCTTTGAGCGACAAACTGAGATTAAGTAAAAATATGAACCTGTTCTTGCAGTTAGGGTGGGAAGGAATAACTCTGTCATTTCTACAGGGGCAGTGGTAGAAATTAGGGCAGAGGACACTGAGGATCACAAAGTTTTGAGACTCTTTATATACTTTACTTTGGTAGTAGTATAAATGTTAGATTCTTCTCTAATCACGAATGAATGGACATACTTCTGGAGTGGCTGAATTATATAATTCTTGATATTATATATCCAAGTGAAATCCTCAGACATAAAAGTATGATTAGCACACTCTTCCCCCTAAAATGTACACACATCCTTTTGTCTCCTGAAAGACATGAAAAAGGAAGATCTGAATGACTTGGAAAGTCATGATGACGCCCAGAAATTCACTCCTTTTTGTCACAAAGCTCAACTTGTCCATCCTTGCCTTCCCCTTACAAAGGGCAATGAGATCTTCCTCTGGATTGGCCCCTCTTGGAAGGCTCTGTATTAGGAGCTTCTGCCCAAATCTCCCCTTGAGCCCAGAGATTGGAGCTCTCCTATCCCAGGGTCTATCTGCTCAGACTCTTAAGAAGCTATTGCCTAGATACCCACTCCCAGTCCCAAATCTGGCACAGTGATTAGGGTTAAAGTCAGAATTTGAATTGAATTGAATTGAAAGCTGTAGGGGAAAAGAGAGAGAGTGCTGTGTTCTTTGGTGTCTCTGACTCTTGGTGGTGATTCAGGATTACAATGCGTGATAGGGTTGGCAGTGAGGTTTCAAAAGCAACAGCCCCTCCTTACTTATTTTTACTCCCTTGTTTTCTGGTGCCCCATGACATAGTCATCTCTTGGATCCTATTTCTTCATTCCCCACAGGAAAGGGAGAGGCTATGTTCTCCAAGGAATCAAACGGATAAACATTGAAGAATTCCCCAGTATCAGTGGTTGGTTATTGGTCTCCACCCATGTCCAAATACATAACAATTTCATTAGTGTTGGCAGAGGGGAAATGATGGTTTGGTGGTTTATATTCTCCTTGGTTCACCTGGTCTTGTAAAGGCATTGGAACCAATGTAGGCATAATAAATGAAGACACAAATATCATTTATCAAGTCATGACCTGTGCCAAAGCAAATCAATGCTCTGAACCACTGATTCAGGCATTTAAAGATGGGAATGAGTCAAATCAATAAGCACATATAGCGGGTTTGCTATATGCCATGTTCTATGCCAGGTCATGGGAAAACAAAGAAGGCCAGAATATGCCCCTGCCCTGAAGGAGCTCATGCTCTAAGAGGAGAGATGGCATGGTGCCTTAGAGACCATCTGAGAGGGAAGATTCCAGCACTGAGGGAGATCAGAAAAGACTTCTTGCAGAAGGTGGGATATCAGCTGATGAAGAAAGACAGAAGAGCCAGGGAACAAATCTAAGGAAGGAGAAACATGCAGGCGTGGGGGACAGGCAATGAAAAGGCATATGGAAATAAGAGGAAGGAGGCCTGTGTTGTTTGATTGTAGAGTATGGAGATGAGAAATTGTAATGTAATGCCAAAAGAAGGCAACTTCCCAGGTTCAGAATACCAGCATAGGTGCTCTCTATTTTATTCAGTGACAAACCAAGAACAGAGAAGATCAAAACATGACATCATTCCAAATACAGCATTTACTAAGTGTGATTAAATAATCTCCAAGTACTACCCCACCCCAGGACCTTCCAGTCATTCAATCAATTACAAAGTCCCAGTTCTAAATACTTCTCCACCCCTAGGCTATACCTTAATTAAGTCCACCACAAAACCCCTCTTCTCAAATGGAGATTAGTTTCCAAACATAGGTAAAGTACCTTCATTTGTCAATCAGAGAGCACAATAAGGTCAAAAGTTCCCCACCCCTGGATCACAATTGAATCTACCCCAGAGTTACATCAAGTTTAAACACAGCACTTAATATCCAAATGGAGGTCTTTTCTTCATCTTGACACGAGGCAAGTTCTCAGCAATCTTAGTTCCTGGGGAGACAAGGCTTAGCAAGGCCATAAGATACATTGCCAGTCCTTTCATGAATTTATCCTCTGTCTGTAGAACAGTCCTAGAACCCCTGAACACATTAGCAAAGCCCTCTCCCAGGATTTCTGTAAACATACAACAAGAAAATCCTTCTTCAGGGCTTCTGAACCAACAGAAAGGCTCCCAGACCCCTGCAACAACAGCACTGTCTTTCACCAGTGGACAGTATTCACTCTGTCTGCAGGACAGTCTCCAGACCCCTGAAACAACAGCACTGTCCCTCACCAGTGGACAGTATTCACTCTCTGTCTGCAGGACAGTCTCAGGGCTTCTTAACCAAATGCCAGGTTTCAGGACTTCTTCAACAAAAGGACTGTCTTTCACCAGTGGACAAATCTGGCAAAACAACATCAAAACAGACAGACAAAGTACCAGCAAAACAGCCATGTCTCCTCAGTCCTTGGCAGCTCAGGGGGCAGGTCTCAAAAGTCCAGGGCAATTCAAAGCGGCCACCAGCAATTCTCTTAGTCTCTCTCTCTCCACGAGGTGCTGCTTCCAAAAAGATCTTCCCCCTCTCTCTTGTCTCTCCAAATCTACCTCACCAGCTCCTCCCAGTTCAGGACTTTCTTTTCACATCAACAAGTCCATCCCACAGGTGGGATTAACAAGCTCTGGGTTTTAACACAATCAATTTGAAAACCAAGCCAATACAGGGGAATCTTTAATTGCCATTACTATCACAGAAATAAAGCGTCCAATGACTAAAATGGTAGCAGGGGGACAGGTTGGGAAGTGCATACAAGCTAAATGGAAGATTTCATACTTTTTCATGGAGAAATAGGAAGTCATAAGATTTTCTTGAGTGAGGAGGGGGGTGTAATGTGACCAGAATTCTGCATTAGGAGTTTCACTAGGGCAGCTGAACAGAGGATGGGTTGGGTTTATTTTATTTATTTCATTAAATTTCTCCATTATATGTAAAAATATTTAACATTCTTTTTTGGGGGGGGAATTTTGCATCCCAAATTCTCTCCTTCGTTCATGTCCCTTCCCTTCCTTTTATATTGATTATATATGCTAGTTGTTTCTGTTTAGTTATTTTTCTGTTATCTCTGACTCTTTGACCCCATTTGGGATTTTCTTGGCAAAGATACTGGAACGGCTTGTCGTTTCCTTCTTCAGCTCATTTTACAGATGAAGAAACTGAGGCAAATGGGGTTAAGTGACTTGCCCAGGGTCACACAGCTCCTAAGTATCTGAGGCCAGGTTTGAATTCAGGACAATGAGTTCTTTTGACTCTATGCCCAGCACTCTCTCTACTGTGTCACCCAATTGCCCCTCATTACACATGTGGCATCATGCAAAATGTATTTCCATATTAGCCATGTTGGAAAAAAAAACAGATAAAAACCTAAGAAAAATAAAGCATAAAACAAAAAAGCATGGTTGAATCTGCATTCAGAATTGGTCACTCTGGAGGTGGTTAGCATTTTTTATAATGGACCTTTGAGAATTTTTTTGGATCAATTTCTCTATCAAAGTAGCTAAATTTCACAGCTGATTATCTTGACAATACAATATCTTTACAATACATGTGCAATTATCTCTTGTTTCTGTTTCCTTCACTTTGTATTAGTTCATATAAATTTTCCCAGGTTTTTCTAAAATCTCCCTCCTCATTATTTCTTATAGCATAATAGTATTCCCTAAAAATCATATACCACAACTTTTTTCAGCCATTCAGCAATTCATGGGCATCCCCTCAATTTCTAATTCTTTGCCACCACAAAAAGAGCTGTTGTAAATATTTTAGTACAAATAGGCACTTTTCCCCTTTCTTTGATCTCTTTGGGATACAGACCCAGTAGTTCAACTTTGCTGTGTCAAAGAGTATGGTATAGTTTTATAGCCCTTAGGGCATAGTTCTAAATTGTTCTCCAGAATGATTAAACTAGATTACAAATCCCAAAACAGTATTTTAGTGTACCAATTTTTTTCCATATCCCCTCCAGCATATTTCATTTTCTGTTATGTTACCCAATCTGACAAGTATGAGTTGCTACTTGAGAGCTGTTTTAATTTGTATTTCCCTAATCAGTAGTGCTTTAGAGCTTTTTTTAATGTGACTATTGATGTTTTAATTTCTTACTTTGAAAACTGCCTGTTCACATCCTTTGATCATTCATCACTTGAGGAATGGCTCTTATTTTTATAAATTTGAGAAATTCAGCTTTTATCAGAGAGACTTACTCTCTAGTAAATTTCCCCTAGTTTTCTGTTTTATTTCTAATTTTGCTTGTATTAGTTTTGCTTGTAATATTCTTCTTAAT
Organism: Petaurus breviceps papuanus; assembly: GCF_028583685.1. NCBI lineage: Eukaryota > Metazoa > Chordata > Mammalia > Diprotodontia > Petauridae > Petaurus > Petaurus breviceps. The sequence goes on along the minus strand of NW_027186373.1, from coordinate 106,005 downwards.
TTCATTTAATCAAAATTAATCTCCTTTACTTCCTGTGATCCTCTCTATCTCTTGTCTAGTCATAAACTCTTTTCTTGTCTATAGATCTCACAGGTACATTTCCCATGCTCCCCTAGTTTACTAATGATATCACCCTTTATATCTAAGCCCTCTTTGACCCTATCTTGGTATGCAGTGTGAAACGTGGGTCTATGTCTAGTTTCTGTCAAATTGCTTTCCAGTTTTCTCATCAAGTTTTGTCAAAAGGAGATTTCTTATCACCAAAGCTTGGGTTGTTGGGTTTTTAGACCCTAGGTTATTGTGGTCATTTGCTATTGTGTCTTGTGTACCTAAACTATCCCACTGAGCCATCATTCTATTTCTTAGCCAGTACCAGATTGTTTTGATGATTGTTGCATTGAAATTTAGTTTGAAATCTCGTCCTGCTAGGTCACTTTCTTTTACATATTTTTCATTGATTCTTTGATATTCCAGACCTTTTGATCTTCCAGATGAATTTTTAAAATTATTTTTTCTAACAGTATAAAATAATTCTTTGGTAGTTTGATTGGTACAGCACTGAATAAGTAAATTAACTTGGGTAGAACTGTCATTTTTCAGTCTACTTCTAAGCAATTAATATTTCTCCATATTTGTAGATCTGTCTTTATTCATGTGATACTGTTTTGTCATTTAGTCCCTGAGTTTGTCTGGGCAGGTAGACTCCCAAGTATTTGATATGGTCTGCAATTATTTGATCCCTGTCAATGAGAGACACCATGAGGAAGCGCATGTGGATTTTATACCAAGGATCTTAGCATCATTAGCCAAAGGGATTGTGCTCCATGGCAATGCTGACCCATTAATGATTCTGAGATATTCACTCCCACTTTTACCATGACATGGAAGATTTGGATCCTTACTGCTTACGGGGATGTCACCATGAAGCCTCATCAGCATCTAGGGGATTCACTTCATAATTATTTTTGCATCAGGCACATGTGATTCCTGGTCTCAAGCCTTTTCTCAGGACAGTTAACCTGATAAATATCCTGAGGACAGTTGCCTTCAGAGTTTCTGATCTTCACCTTTTGAAAGCTCAGTGGAATCCACAGAACCAGTGCAAGAGGCATGTTTCCCAAATGGCTCCTTGGAGATGTTCCCATTGAAATATTTTGATGTGGTCGCACCAGGCCTGAGTTACACATTCTGTAATGCTGTCTATGCTGTGACTTGGACTCTCCACAAAATGCTCCTGATTAGATTGGAAATGGGATCAATAGGTGATATGAAAGTCTGGTCCCTCAACCTTTAGGTTATTGACTTTTAAAAGGTAGCAGGTCCATTAGCACTCCTGAGGTTCCAGGATGATTTCACTTAGACACTGTCAATTTCCTAATTTCTTATTGCTTCTCTTATAAAACTTCTGCATTCCTTCTTAGAATTAATGGTGCCTAGTTTTTATGGTACCTTGTTCAAAACTTCGTTAGGAGCTCAGGGCTACTTGTTTATGAAGATTTCTGCTCTCCCTTCAGCTGTAAAATGGGGGTCCTAATAGCACCTACCCCCCCAGAGTTGTTGCAAGGATCACATAAGTGTAAGTACTTAAAACATTGCTTGGGATATAGTAGGCATTTAATAAATGCTTATTCTATTCCATTCTGTTTCTTCAGTAGATCATGTGAGATACTTTGTCAATGAAACAATGAATTAAAAGAGTGCTGAGTATATAAATACAAAAGCAAAAAAAAAAAACTGCCTTCAAGAACCCATTGGGGGAGACAACAGTCATAGAGGAGTGATGAGCAGGCAGGAGCATTTTTTTTGCTCAGAAAGTTACTGGATGGTGAGTGAGGCCATAGGGAAGTTGACTGATATGCTCTATCCAGGGACAATGGTGTATCTCCTTTGATTCAGAACTCTAGAAGAGAGGGAACTGTGGGATATCTGTTGGTAAAAGTGCAGGTGATGCTGTTAAGCCCATGGCCAGGGAGCAGAGAGTGAAGTGAAACTCTGCTGGTTTGTCATATTGTCTGACTGAAAGAGAAGGCTGGGTAAAGAGGTCACCATTCAGGACTGAAGATCCCCAGGGGAGATATCCTGAAGATGAAGGATTCAGCCTAATAGAGCAAAGTTCTTGACCTCTGTCACAGAACTCTTTGGCAATTTAGACAAGCCTATGAACTCTTCAGAATAATGTTTTTCAATGCATAAAATAAATCCATAGGATTATAAAGAAGACTAATTATACTGAAATACGCTTATCAAAATGTTAAAAAGAAAACAAATTCATGCTCCACAGATTAAGAACAATTGTTTTTGGGCATAGATTTTAGTTTGCACTGTGGGGAGCCAAAGAAGCCCAGTTCAGAACTCAGATATTAAATCCTAAGAGTGGACTTTAAAATAAGAGCTCTTTGAGACATGACTTCTTTGTAAAGTCAGCTCCTGAGTTCTTTGTTATGGGTTACACTTATAAGGATGTTGTTTGAGTTCCAACACCAATAGGCTCTTCCCCAAGACTTTAGTTATTTTTAGATGGTTGGCTCCTATGCCAATGTCCCTGATGATTGTAGCTTTGGCTTAGGCCTTGAAGCCAGTTCTTGAGAGCATCCTTTGTAATATGATTGCATATGAAAGAAGTTAACTGGCTTTTCCTAAGACTTTCTGGCTCCTAGACAACAAACACTTTACGGCTGTGCTACTTACAGGATGTGACAGACTAAGATAATGATGAGAATACTTGAGTCTTCTTTTGTCTCATTGCTCTATAAAAACCTTGTCCTAAGAATCAATGAATGGAGTTCATGGCTTTTCCTTGAACTATGTACATAGCCTGGTCATTTCTTATTCCCGTCACCAAATCATGCTTAGTGCTGGACACTGAGTAGGCCGCGGCAAATGGCGCCCAGGAGGGACACGTAGGAGCCTGAAAGGAAGGTCCACAGCAGAGATGGTCCTTATAAGCACAAAGAGCTCCAACAACCACAAGTCCAAGGGTAAGGGATCTTTTTTTCAATCCGTTCTTAGTCATTCTATCCCACCAGGCTGACACAGGGCTTTGGAGTTTTTTATCACTATGGGCCAAATGCACTTCCAAGGTCAGGAACAATATTTCCAAGTATTAAAGAAAGAGGGCTTGTTATCATGATGGAACACTTAGAGGAATCTTAGTTAGTGTGTTTGGGAAATTGTTGCCCTGGGTCTAGAAAGGGTGGTGCAATAGAATAGGAAAAAGAAGGAAAACATAACAGAAACCAGGAAAAGAAGAAATCCAGCATTTCCCCATTTTTGACTTTTTTTTCCAATGGAATATATTGAAGACATGTTGAACATCAGGTATGAAAGTGCCAAAGTGGCACAAACAATTAAGTGTAATTCAGCTGCCTTTACACAGTATTTATAGCAAGTCAAAACAGTATACAAAAAACATGAGGATAAAAATTAGAAAAAAATAAATTACTTGTTTGTAATATGTGAACAGAAGTCTTAACATTTAAGGGTCTCCTTTCCTCCAATCCAACTCTGGTCAAGTTTGATTGTGGGAAAGGCTGTTAAAAATAATAATGATAAAAATAACAAAAAGTAAAAAGGAACTTTTCTCCCTTAGATTAAAGAGGCAGACTAGTACATATTTAACCATTCTCCTGTCTCATCTAAAATAGAAAAGTGTTGTGTATCAGGATGCAACTAACGGTTAATTTCACTTGGCACTAAGGCAAATTTAGAACATATTAAAGATCTGAAAAACTTCAGGATTAAAAGGTTTTAACTCTAGCTAGTACAGTCTGGAGATTGGTGCCACTGGCCTTTGTCCAGGTTTTCCACACTGTAACTGGATGTTAAAAGCCTTTTGTTTTCTACAAAAATTATTTTAGGAATCACTGAAGTTCACAATACAGCTTAAATTAGCAGAAAACATTTTTAAAGTCTCTCCTCACTAAAACAGGGAGTGCTGAAGGATAATTAGAATACTTAAATCATCCTCCTCAATCTTCACAAACAATAGCCCTGGGGCAGAACATTCTGCCCACACTCCTGAAAAGAGGAGACAAAATCTTTGCAACTCTGAAAAGAGGAGTAAAATGTCTAAATTCTCTATCAATAAACTTTGTATTTGATGATTTGGAAATTCAACCTATATCATAATGTCATTGTGTTATTGTGGTCTTTCTGAGTTGTGGTACAATTCTATTATATAGTAAAGATTGGATAATCTTTGTTAGCCAGAAATAGTGTTAGATAAAAGAAAACTTTTATCTGATCTTTGTTGAAACTAAAAGAATAGAGGAAAGAAATTTTGTAGAAACACTCATGATTATTTTATAATGTTTATATCTGCCATATAGAAAACCAGGTATTTACAAATTTACCTGTAGTTACAAAAGGAAGCGACTGGCCCTTCCCCCTGGAGTCAAGAGGATACCTCAGTACAAGTGTATTAACTTCTTTCATGATAGATCAGATTAGGAAAAGAGAGTTCCACCCTTCCCCCTCTCTTGCAAAGCTCAGCTTCCCCCACTGGGCAAAGGAAGGAGTGGAAAGGGACATTCCCTACCATGAGGGTGTGGCTGTTAAAAGTTCTGAGCCCTGCTACTGATAAGAAACCAATAGCTGTCTGTACTGGATAAGACAATCCATCCTTTTTATCAATGATTTTATATGATCTAGGAATACAACTGACTTCATCTGAAGTTTAATGTTTTTGATACAGCTAAAATAATTTGGCTGTCACTTATGGAACTTGTAAAATTGACCATTTTAGTGTCTCAATGCTAAAACCTAGAATTGTTAATTGATTACTGTATGTGGGAAAGAGGAAACTCGGTAAAAACTTCATTACATTCCTCCTGCATGTATGAGATTTAGCAAAGCAAGAGCATTACTCACAGCCCCTGGTCTATATCAATTCTTCTTCTTCTTCTTCTTTTTTTTAGCAATCAGGGTTAAGTAACTTGCTCAAGGTTATATGGCCAGGTGTTTCTGGGTGGGTGCTAAGTGTCTAACCCCGGATTCGATCCCCAGGTCATCCTGACACTGGAGCTGGTGCTCTTACATGCTGTGCTACCTGGCTGCCCCTTTCTTATTTTTTTAAACAATGTCAAGACCCCTGGAAACTATCTCTATAGGAAAAATCATCAGACTAGGATAGGAACTTGTTCTAGTGAATGTAGTTCTTAAATAATGAACCTAACTCACTAAAAAGTGGCAAAAGATTAATAAAGATTTTTTTTAACAATTGGCTATTACACTAGGATGTTTAAATTTGAGAAATGGGAGCCTAACTAATATCCCTTATGTATTAAAAGACCTAGTAGATCTTTATTGTTTTTAACAACTACATGAGAATAAAATTAAATGTCGTTAGCTCAAGCTGTTATTGGTAAAAATTGCTGTTTAAGAAAAAAAGCATTTAAGACCATATTCACATATTTCTACTTTTTTTCTCCTTAGGCTTGATTCCTTTGATCAGACTAAGTAATGAGTAAAGGATATGAACTTTTTTATGTTTAGCTTATTGGAAAATTTAATATTTTTTACCTAAAATTAGAAAATGTACAGAAATGTATACAAACCACTTAAACTCACCTTAAGATATTCCCATTGACTAAAGGAATTTTGGAAATAATATATTTAAAAATATGGTGATCAGCTTTTAATTGTTTGAGATTCAATTAATATATGTTTTCTTCTCTCCTTTGGCTAAAACACTTTGTGATACCTAAATCAGTTTTGTTAAGTAATAAGTCAGGAAAATAGAGAATTCTCACTGACTTCTGAAAAATCATTTAATATCTTATTTTAGTTAAAATCTGAATTAATCAAACAGGCTGCTCTGCCTCATTTTACAAAAAAAAAAAACAAAACAAAATTCTATGTCAGCTACTCCAGAGCCCAGATAAGGCTGGGAGTAGGATTTAAAACAGGAATCTAGAGATCATAAATTCCCAAAAGACCCACCTTTGTCTCTGAGAATACCTCTCCTTATGTTAACAAAGCCTACTTTATGGTCCTTAAGGATGAGACCCTCAATTCGAGGCAGTAACTTGAGTAAAGGGACATTTTTTTATCTTAAGATTTTCTGGGCATATACCATTTTATGGATTGTTAATGGTAAAGGAAAAACAGATATTCTTGATCATAATTTCAATTGACACTTTGTCAACTTTCTTGTTTTATTGTATTTACCATTTATCCAATTAAGAAAATTCTTTTTTCATAAAGTGATTAAACCATTGTGAGGGATAATTTGCAGTGAAGTTTCCCCATTCTGAAAAATCAAATCCAGAGTGGCTCCAGCATCCACTAGGCCTAAGTTTAGAAGTCACCTGACCTTGCAGGAATCTGGGACTTAGAACAATGGAGACCCTCCCCAGGGCCACCTCAGCACAAGATGTGCCAAATAAGGACAGAAGTGCTTTCTCAAATGTACATTGGGTGATCTACTGTTTTCTTGTTCTGGTATTTGAGGTAGATTGCTGCGTTTAGATTGTACACCTAACTTCCAGCCAATGGAAGAAAAGGGTCAGGAGGGGGGTGGGGGAGAATTCTGAGTTAGGGCTTTATAACTTCTCCATTTCCTTTGTAAATTGCTTCTCCCTGACCATTTTTCAGGAGGGTGGACCTTTCTTGAGATCATAAATAAACCATTCTTTTCTACTTCCTACCTTGAGAAACCTCTGAGTATTATTTGGGTAAGGATTTCTGGTGCACAGTTTTTGGGGTATACACACTATTATGGGGATCACAAATTTGTGTAACTCAGCCACCCCTAATTGGGATGGTCTTAGAATGTACTTAAGCTCTCTCATCCTTTTGTCAGTCAGGACTCTAGACCTGCACTCCATGTACAAGTAGTAAAGCTAACAATAAATACTTCAAGCCACTCAGGTTAGTTTATGGTAAAATTTAGTTGTAACCCCTATACAATTATTTAGGACATAAAATGAGAGAGAAAGCTATTGAGCCTCAAAAATATAGTAATTCAAAGAGATAACATGAAAATTTTAGTTGATTTTCAAAAATTCTCAAGAGATATACACTGGGTAAAGAACACATCAGCTCACTCACTTATTTAATACCCTAAGGGGAACCCCAAACCTCCATTCTCCTGGAACCTTAACAAAAGAAGCAGAAGAACAACTTAAAATTGTTGATAATGCCATTCTGCAGGGCCAAGTCTATAGGACAGATAGATGGTAATAGCCAGGTAGAAATAACTACACTGGGGACCCCTTTAATTCCCTTTCGGGCCATACATCAGCAACAAAATATCTTGGAGTGGATTTATCTCCCTCATCAAGGCCAAAAGCCATTGTTCCCTCCCCTCAATTAGTAGCTATGCTAAGGTGTAATGGCCATTTCAGGCTCCTTCCTTGTGCATATTCTGTAACCTTATGTTAAAGCCTAAACTGAAATGTTAATCTAAGAAGACCCTTCCTGGCAGATCCTATGGACTGTGTATCAAGGAACTTGGGATAATGTAATTTTACATTCCAATCAATAATGAGTCATTTGACAAATCCTCTCTTACAAGGGAATAAGGCTTTTTACTGAGGCGAGGCCTAAAATAAACACATAGCTAACAGAAGTTATTTCTACTCCTTCTCATCTACCCAAAAGAGTGAAATGTTTACTATATGTCTTTTTAAAGGAACAATTTCCACTTCTTCACATTTTAATGGATAGTAAATATTATTTTTATATTGTAAGGAACACTGAGACAGATTTCAGTGATCAAGAGTTATAGCAATTATTTTTTACAGTTGTAACAAGTGGTTAAAAGTAGAAAAAATCTTTTTCTATTCCTCATGTTTACTCTCATACATCTTTGCCTGAGCCCATTCAACAAGGCAATGCTTTAGCTGATAAATTAATTATACAAACTCACCCAACACTTCCTCCTTTATCTCTGCATTCAAAATGCAAGGATACTAATAAGTAATTTCGTATTTACTGGAGAACAGGCCAGGCACATAGTTAAATGATGCACAAAATGCCTTCCTCACATACCTTCTCCTACTTCCACCTCTATTAATCCTACAGTTTTAAAATCTAATTTGGCAAAAGGATGTCACATCTTTAGAAACTGACAATATATCCATGTGACAGTGAACACTTTTTTCTCATAAACTTTTGTTTTGGTATCTTTGAAGTCTGGATAATCTTTGCTGTTTAAAGCTAAATAAGAATTGAGAATATCAACTACCAAATATTTGCATTCATAAGAATTTGCACACACTGATATGTGGAGTGAGACAAGTATTATCAAGCACAGTTTAAATCTGTGATCTAAACAATTTGAACAAGAAAAGCTGAGTTTTCTTGAATCTAAAACTTAAATTTAATTTTGTGAGCCATATGTCAGCATTACAGTTCTTTTTAGGTTGAAGATTAACAATTTATCATAACTATGATGCACATACCTATTTAAGGTGAATGAGAAATAGTAAAGAAAACTTTCAGTGTATTACTAGGAGTCTCTAATCTAATTTTTATTTTGGCCATTTCTTCAAGAAGTAACTTTTTTAGATTTTTTTTCCATCTGGCTAATTTGACTTTTTAAGGCATTCTTCTCCTCATTGGCTTTTTGAGCCTCTTTTGCTATTTGAGTTAGTCTATTTTTTTAAGGTGTTATTTTCTTCAGTCAATTTGTTGACTCTCATTTCATAATTTTCTTGCATCATTCTCATTTCTGTTCCCAATTTTTCCTCCACTTCTCTTATTTGAATTTGGAAATCCTTCTTAAGCTCATCTATGGCCTTTAACCAACTCATATTTTTCTTGGAAATATGAAGCTTTTGGTGCAGAAGTTATGACTTTACTGTCTTCCTCCTGTTCCATGCTTTGAACCCTTTTGTCCCCAAAATGGGAGTGTAAAGTTAGGTTGCTCTGTTTACTTTGCATCCCTTGTTTGCTCATGTTGCCACTCAATTACTTGACTTTTGGGCTTTTTGCCACAGTAGCACTCTGCTACAAGACAGGGGAGCTCCATCCCTAATGCTGGGGTTTTCTCAGCTGCCGAAGGTATTAGTTGGAAGCCCTCTCTGAAGCCTTCACACGCTGTGGCAAGCTGGTCACACACCCCAGGACCTCCACCCTAGCATGTAATCCAGAATCAAACAAAGCAGGTTAAAGTAAGAGTGATTACCCTTCAGACTGGTTGCTTGCTCCCCCTACTCTGAAGCAGTCACATGGCAGTGTCTACATGGCAGTGGCTGCACAGCTGCTCAGCTGCTTCTTACCCTGGGGGCAAAGGTTGGACCACACTCCTGGACTCCCAGGTCCCAAAGTCCACACTACACTGACCTCTCACTTTGTCCTTAGCATCTATTGGTTGATAATTCTGGAAACCACCACAGCTGCTGGTGATCTGAAGTCCCTCCAGCAGGAGCTGGTTGTGGCTGCCCTGAAGCTAAAACCTCAGCTTTCGTAGGGCTTGGCTGGGCTCCCAGAGGGCTTTACTGGCTCCTTCCTGCCAGACTGCCAGACTGTCTTCAGTGGGAGATTAGAGTCTCTGTGTCAATTTGTGGGTTCTGTAGTTTGAAACTTTGTTTAGAGCCATTTTTTTACATGAATTGGAGGAGGTGGAAGTAGGAGCCACTCGGAAGTTCTGTTTCTACTCTGACATCTTGAATCCACCCCTAAGTCATTCATTTTTGGACCTCATTAATATAAAGATTGGTTTTATTGGACCATGGATATTTGTTAGGATATTTTTTCATTTTCTTTTGTTGTTATTCAACTTGGAGTGAGGGTGGGACAGAAGAAAAACGTTTTTAATTGAAGAATAATAAAAGTTGATTTTTATTATTTTTATTACTTTTTCAAAAGTTTAATTTTTAAATATATTTTTTCAAATTTTGAGTTACAAATACATTTTCCCCACCCATTCTCCCACTTATTGAGAAGACATTCCATATGATACTCATTATTCTTGTGGAGTCATGCAAAACACATTTTCTTATTATATTGCAAAAAAAAAGAAAATTAAAAAATGTGCATCTATCTTCACTTAGAATTCATCATTTCTCTCTGGTGATGGATGACATCTTTCATTATGAATCCTTTGGATTGTTGTGTATCATTATTTTCAACAGAATTGTTAAGTCTTTCAGCAATGATTATTGTTGCAATGTTCCTTTTAGTGTCTATAATATTCTCCTGGTTCTAGCCCCTGCTTTGCATCATTTCGTTTCAGTCTCCTCAGGTTTTCTCAAACCACTCTCTTTGTAATTTCTTTTTTTAAAAAATTTTTTACTCTTTAAAAAAATCATATTTAGTTTTCAACATTCATTTCTGGAAGACTTTGAGTTACATATTTTTCTCCCCGTCTTTCCCCTACATCCACCCCAAATAGAGAGCATACTGAATACCCCTTCCCTCAATCTGTTCTCTCATATATCCTCCCCCATAAATTTCTAGTAGGGCAAGATGGATTTCTATACCCCAGTGCATGTATATCTTATTTCCCAGTTGCATATAAAAAAAAACAACAACAATTTTTTTTAACATTTGTTTTTGAAACTTTGAGTTCCAGGGTCTTTCCCTTCTTCCATCCTCACTCACCCCCACTGTGAAAACAAGCAACTCAACATAGCTTGTATATGTGTAGTTACACAAAACATTTCCATAGTAGTTATACTGTGAAAGACTAACTATATTTCCCTCCATCCTATCCCTCCCCCCACTTATTGTATTTTCTACTTTGACCCTATCACTTTTTCAAAGCGTTTGATTCTAACTACCCTCTCCCCCAGTCTTCCCTCCTTTGTATCATCCCCCCACTTCTCCCCTTCCCTCATGCCTTCCTGTAGGGTAAGATACTCAACTGAGTGTGTTTGTTGTTCCCTCCTTAAGCCAAATTCAATGAGAGTAAGATTGACCCTTCCCTTTCACTTTCCTGCTCCTCCCCTCCATTGTAACAGTTTTCTCTTGCCTCTTTTCTATGAGATAATTTACCCTAATCTACCTCTCCCTTTCTCCTTCTCCCAATATATTTCTCTGTGACCTCTTAATTTCATTTTTCAGATATCATCCCTTCATATTCAACTCATCTTGTGCCCTCTGTCTATGTCTATAGGTATACACATTTGCGCACATGCATATATATATATATATGTATATATATTTATATTTATAAACACATACATCCTCCTATACATACATATATATTTATGTATACATATATATTCACTTCAACTATCTTCATATTGAGAAAAGTCTCATGAGTTACAATTATCATTTTTCCATGTAGGAATGTAAATAGTTCAAATTTAATAAGTTCTTTATGATTTCTTTTTCTTGTTTACCTTCTTTCTTTTTTCTCTTGTTTACCTTCTCAGGCTTCTCTTGCTTCTTGTATTTGAAAGTCAAATTTTCTTTTCAGCTCTGGTTTTTTTTATCAAGAACCCTTGAAAGTCCTCTATTTCATTGAATGACCATATTTTCCCCTGAAGCAGTATACTCAGTTTTGCTGATTTGGTGATTCTTCGTTTTAATCCTAGCTCCTCTGACCTGTGGAATATCATATTTCAAGCCCTTTGATCCCTCAACGTAGAAGCTGCTGGGTCTTGTGTTATCCTGATCGTGTTTCCATGGTACTCAAATTGTTTCTTCCTGACTGCTTGTAGTATTTTCTCCTTGACCTGGGAACTCTGGAATTTGTTTGTAATATTCCCAGGAGTTTTCTTTTTATGATCTTTTTCAAGAGGCAAATGATGAATTCTTTCAATTTCTATTTTGTCCTCTGGTTCTAGAATATCAGGGTAATTTTGCTTGATAGTTTCTTGAAAGATGGTGTGTAGGCTCTTTTTTTTAATCATATCTTTCAGGTAGTCTGATAATTTAAAAATTATCTCTCCTGTACCTAAGCTTCTAGGTCGGTGGTTTTTCCAATGAGATATTTCACATTGCCTTCTATTTTTTTCATTTGTTTGGATCTGTTTTATAGTGTCTTGATTTCTCACAAAGTTATTAGCTTCCAATTGCTCCAATCTTATTTTGATGGAATTATTCTCTTCAGTCAATGTTTTAAATTCCTTTTCCATCTGGCAAATTTGGCTTTTTAAGGCATTCTCCTCCTCACTGGCTGTTGGGGCCCCTTTTGCTAGTTGAGTTAGTCTACTTTTTAGGTGTTGTTTTTTCCAGTATTTTTTTTTTTTTTGGTTTTCCTGTAGCAGGCCATTTAATTGCTCTTCATGATTTTTTTTTTGCATCATTCTCATTTCTCTTCCCAATTTTTGCTCCACTTCTCTTACTTGATTTTCTTTTCTTTTCTTTTCTTTTTTTTTAAAGCAATTGGGGTTAAGTAACTTGCCCAAGTTTACATGCCATTTTTTTTGTGGGTGTTAAGTATCTGAGGCTGGAACCAATCCCAGGTCCTCCGACTCTGGGGCTGGCACTCTTACTCACTGAGCCACCTGGTTGCCCCTCTTACTTGATTTTTAAAATCCTTCTTGAGCTCCTTCATGGCCTGTGACTAATTCATATTTTTGATGGAATCTTTTGATACAGGAGCTCTGACTTTGTGGTCTTCCTCTAGTTCCATGTGAAAAAGGATTTTATGGTCTGATTATGCTTCCTCTGCTTGCTCATCTTGCCAGCCAATTACTAGACTTCTGAGCTCTTTGCCAGGGTAGAACTCTGCTTACAGAATGGAGAGAGTTTTGTACCAAATTACTGGAGTTTTTGTAGCTGCCAGAGCTATTAGGAGGGTACCCTCTCTGCAGCTCCCACAGACACACTCCAGGACCACCACTCAAGACTGCAATCCACATCCAAGAAGGTCAAAGCAAGAGATATTACCCTCTGAATGATTGCTTGGTCCCTGCAATCTGCAGGCCAGGAGCTTTGGAAGCAGCCATGCAGCAACCCCAGGCCTCCGACACATCTCGCCCTTGTAGAAGGGGGTAGACCACAATCTTCCTTCATCCTTTCATTAGAATTCCCAACTGACCTTTTAATTTCTCTTTGGTGTTTTTGGGTTAAGAAGTCTGGAAACTGCCACAGCTGCTGGTGATTCAGTCTCCTGAAGTCTGCTCTGGTCACTGCTTGTGGGGGCTGCCCTGAGGCAAGAACCCTGCAGCTCACAGGGGACTGCTCTCATCTCCTAGAGCGGTGTGATTGACCTTTCCTGTCGGCCATGCCAGGCTGCCTTCAGTGGGAGATTTGTTTCTCTCTGTCATTTTTTGGGTTCTGTAGCTTTAAAATTTGTCCAAAGTAATTGTTTAGAGGTATTGGAAGTGGTTGGAGCCAGAGCCCACACCAAATTTGTGCTTTTACTCCACCATCTTGGCTTTGCCCTTTGTAATTTTTTAGAACAACAGATTATTCTGTTGTTCATATGGAACAACTTATTCTGTCATTCTGTAATTCACTTAATTTACAATTCTTTGCCACCACAAAAAGAGCATCTACATATATATACAAATACATATATTTATATACACACACATATATACATACATACACACACATATGTATATACACACACACGTGCACATACATACATACATAGAGATTCTTTTCCTTCTCTCTGGTCTCTTTGGGATACAGGACTAGCAGCAGCATTGCCAGGTGAAAAACTGCACAATCTTATAACTCTTCAGGCATAGCTCCAAATTTTTATCCAGAATGGTTAGATCAATTGACAGCTCCACCAACAGTGCATTAGTATTGTCGTTGCTCATCCTCCACTGTTGAAAAGGACCAGGGACATCACAGGGTATTGCCTTTATTTGCATGTGAACTGGATTTAAGTGAGGCAAAGTTGTACAAAATCCTCAACCCCAATCTTTCTTCCAGGGTCATTTGAGTACAGTGGCAAGACAGAAGTCACGATGACTGTCAGTAGTGTGGGATGCAATGGACAACATTGGTGTCTTTGTCTGACCAAGCTCTAATTGCCCCACAGTGCCTGCTTTAGCCACCTACATGGTCATTAGAAGAACTTTTTTTCATCTACCCATTCTGCTGGGTGGACATCTTTGCCTGAAGTTACCCTGATGTAGCCAGGATTTTTTCAGATATCCTCAGTATTTGCATTTTTCTTTTCTTTCTCCTTAGTCAATCTGATAGGTGTGAAGTGATATCTCTCAGTTGTTATCATTGGCATTTCTCTAATTATTAATGACTGAAGGAATTTTTTCATATGACTATTGATGGCTTTGATTTCATCCTCTAAAAACTCCCTTTTCATGTCTTTTTACCATTTAACAATTGGGAAACATCTCTTATTTCTGTAAGTTTGGCTTAGATCCCTACATATTTGACAAATGCGAACTTTATCAAAAGAACTTGTAAATTTTGTTCTCTTTCTTGCTTTCCTTTTCATTTTGTTTGCATGATTTTTGTTTATACAAAAGCTTTTTAATTTCATGTAATCAGAACTATCCATTTTCTTTCCCATGGTCCTTTCTATGTCTTGTGTTATGTTTTATTCATATATCTGATGGTCATTTCCCCCCACCCCATTCTGCCATAAATTGCTTATATCACCCTTTAGGGCTAAATCACATACTCATTTTGAGGTTATCTTGATATATGTTGTAAGATTTTAGTCAATGACTAGTTTCTGCCAGCCTGCATTCCAATTTTCCTAGTAGCTTTTGTTTAATACTAAGTTCTGTCATGAAGACTTGCATCTTTGGGTTTATCAAACATTAGGCTACTGTGATCATTTACTTCTGAGTATTTATACTTATTGATGGTCTATTCTATTTCTTATCTAGTAATAGCTTATTTTGATGATGACCACTTTGTAGGGTAGTTTGAAATCTGTGCCACTTTCCTTCATGTTTGTTCATTGATTCCCTTTATATTCTTGCCTTTTGTTCTTCCAGATTAATTTTGTTACTAATTTTTCTTAGTCTATGAAATAATTCTTTGGTAGTTTGATTGATATGGCCCTGAATAAGTAAATTAAATCAGGTAGAGTTGTCATTTTTATAATATTGACTCAGTTTCCCATGAGCAATTAATATTTCTCTAACTTTTTAAATCTCTCTGTGAAAAGTGTTTTATCTATTCTAGATGTATCTTGGCAGGTAGACTTTCAAGTGCTTTATATTATCTTTAACTATTTAAAATGGAAGTTGTCTTTCTATCTCCTCCTGGTGGGTTTTGTTGGTAACATATTGAAATGCTAATGACTTATGTAGATTTATTTTTTATTCCACAATGTTGCTAAATTTGTTTGCTGTTTCAACTAGTTTTTTAGTTGATTCTCTAGGGTTCTCTAAGTATGCCATGATACCATCTGCAAAGAGTGATAATTTTGTTTCCTAGTTGCTTATTCTAACTCCTTCCATTTCTTTTTCTTGGCTCATTGCTATAGCTTTTATTTCTAGGTTGATATTGAATAATTATGGTGATAAAGTACAACCTTGCTTTACTTTTACCTAACTGGAAAGGCTTCTAGTTTACCTTCATTACAGATAATACCTGTTCTTGCTTTAAGATAGATATTACTTCTCATTTTAAGAAGAGCTCCATTTATTTCTATGCTTTCTAATGTTTTTATTAAGAATGGATTTGTATTTGTCAAAACTTTTTCTGTGTCTATAAACATATATGAAACTTTATTATGGATATGGTCAATTATACTCATATTTTTTTTTACTATCAGTGAACTAGTCCTCCATTCCAAGTACAAATCCCACCTGGTCACATTGTATGATCTTAGTGTTTCCTTGCTTTAGTTTCCTTCCTCGTATTTTATTTATTTTTTTGCATCTATACTCCTTAGAGGAATTGGTCTATAGTTTTCTTTCTCTGCTTTTGCTTTCCCTTGTTTAGGTATCAAAACTATATTTGCATCACAGAAGTCATTTAATAGGACTACTTTATCTATTCTTTTCCAATAAGTTTCAGCATTTTGAAATTAATTGTTCTTTAAATGTTTGGTGGAATTTTATTGTAAATCTATTTGGTTCTGTTTTTTTCCCTTACATATGTAAATTATGGTTTGCTCAATTTCAAATAATAGAACAGAACAGGTGAGGAACTGGTTTAGCAACATCATGGAGGTGAGGCATCATGATTGGTTATGCGTAGGGAAGTGGTTTATATATATATATACAGGACCGTGACCATGACCATCTCTCTCTCTGTCTTAAGGGAATGCTTTATGGGACCCAGTTGCATCCTAACGCTTTAAAAAATTAATTGGTTAATTTTTAGTTTTTAACATTCACTTTTATAAGATTTTGAATTCTAAAACTTTTCCCCTCCCTCCCCTGCCCCTTCCCAAAGACAGCATGCACTTTGATATCGCCCATACATGTACAGTCACATCAACTACATTTCCACATTATTCATGTTGTGAAGGAATCAGTAAAAAAAGGAAAAACCATGACAAAAAAAAACAACAGAAAAAGGGAAGATAGTGTGCTTTAATCTGCATTCAGACTCTCCTAGTTCTTTCTCTGGATGTGGATAGCATTTTCCAACATGAGTGTTTTGGAATTGTCTTACATTGTTGCATTGCTGGGAAGAGCTACCGTATTTCCCCGATAATAAGACCTATCCTGAAAATAAGCCCTCCCCTTACTGTGTAAGATTCCTCTAAAATAAGCCCTCCCCCGAAAATAAGCCCTATTGAGATTGCTACTGTGGTGAAGGTGATCCCCTGCGCTACACGCTACATTACGGTACCCTCTGTATGCACCGTCCCCCCCCGCCTGGGTGAAACACACGCCGCGCTCCGAGCTGCATCCAATCAGAGCTGCAGCAGTGAGCGCGTCATCCTGTTCTTCCCCAGTGATTTGCTTGCTGGTGCCATTGAGAGCAGTGCCACAGAGGAGAGCTGAGGCAGGACAACATAAGCCCTCCCCTGAAAATAAGCCCTCTGGTGTTTTTCTTTCCAAAAAAATTAATAAGACAGTGTCTTATTATCGGGGAAACACGGGTAAGTCTATCATGTCAAAGTTGGTCATCACACAATGTTACTGTTACTCTGGATAATGTTCTCCTGGTTCTGCTCAGTTCACTCAGCATCAGTTGATGTAAGACATTTATGCTTTTAACATGTAGTTGTTGACATGTTACCTCCCCCACTAAAATGTGAGTATCTTGAGACCAGTTGCTAAGAATGAAATAAATGCCTCTTTATTGACTGGGTACAGGAATACAAGAACAAGCTTCATTCTGCTACTAGGTCATCATCGTTTGACATTGTGTAAATAAGACCCTGTTTCTTTTGGGCTTGTTTTCCCATTGTCTAAGGAAAATGAGGAAAGAAAAGCAGAATAACCAGGTTATTCCCTTTGAATTTTTCAAGGTATCTGATATCCCATAGGCAACTAAAGTCTCTAGGAAGGTCTACTATAGGTGACAGCAGTGTCTCATGGTAGGGGAAGTGATTGAAGATGGATATGGAAAGACATAAGTTAGAATGGCAGCCTTCAGGGACCAGAACCCCTCCTAATTGAAATCTAAGCCACGAAGTTTAAAGTATTGCAAATGTCTGGTTCTCAGCTCAGAGGTATAAATACATAAGGGCATTTCATGGAGTCTCCACAAAGGAAGAAAAGAACTTCCAGATTTAGGAAGAAATTAAAAAGGAAGGAGAGTCCTTCCATTGACAGAAAGAAGGAGGAAATTCTTTGTGGAACATGTCATGTTGTACATTATGTTTAAGCCTCTCCTCAGGGATTTTGTATGCAAGGGGAGTAGAAGGATAAGGCTAGTAGCAGTGTTGAGGTTAACTTGGTGGGCATGAAATGTTTCTGTTGCTGCCGGTCTTGCTCTACCTCTTCAGTGAACTCCTTTTCTAAAATCTGATAGTGTTATGATTGTTTGATAACAAGGTGCCCATAGAAAGACAATATCAGAAATCACTGAAACCCTCCAACATACCCCTACAACTTTGAAGGAAGACGTAGATAACCATATGCTGGTAATCTGGCAAGCCACTGAGAATGAGCCATGGAAGTCTCCCCAGAAGTGCCCCAAGAAAGGGTGTGATGGACATGATCAAACGTGCCCAACATCTTTATGCCCTTTGATGCTACACTTTGGCTTTTAGGTTTGTCCCTTAAGGAGATCCTATCTGCATAGAAATATAGATCTGTGCTCCCAACAATTTCCCAGTGAATGTAGAACATTAATTACTGCAATATGATACCTCTTCATGTAGAGGGATAGCCTCACAGTCAGGAGAAACTGACCTTTCGGAATCACAAGTTGTGTGCATGTGTGTGTACACGTATGTGTGTTTTCCTTCTTTACCTTTTTATGTCTCTCTTGAATCTTGTTTTTGGCGATCAAATCTTCCCTTAATCTCTGGTTTAGGAAAGCCTAGAAGTCCCTTATTTCATTAAATGGCCATCTCCTTGCCTGAAAGATTATGCTCAGTTTTGCCAGGTAGTTGATCCTTGGTTTCATTCCTAGATCTTTTGCCTTGTGAAATATCAAATTCCAATCCCCATGATATTTTAATGTAGAAGCTACTAGGTCCTGTGTAATCCTGAGTATAGTTCCAATATTTGAATTGTTTCTTTCTGGCTGCTTGCAGTATTTTCTCCTTGACCTTGTAATTCTGGAATTTGGCTACTATATCTCTTGGAGTTTTCAATTTGGGATCTCTTTCAGGAGGAGTCTGGTGAATTCTTTCAATAATTATTTTCCCTCTGATTCTAGGACCTCAGGACAATTTTCTTTGACAGTCTCTTGGAGGGTGTTTTCAAGGCTGCTTTTTAATTTTATCATGGCTTTCCAGTAGACAAATAATTCTTAGGTTATCTCTCCTGGATCTGTTTTCCAGGTCAGTTGTTTTTTTTTTCTTTTCCATTAGGTGTAATTTTATTGATCAATGGTTTTTATATAACGTTATTTTAGACCTTCTGATTACTGGCCAGACTGAATCACATTAGCATTATAGGTCCTCTGCTCCCCCGAGGAGGGAAAGGAAGGGCAGGCAATCCAGCAACTATAGTCTGCAAGAGCAAATTAACCCAAATAAATAATTTAGTATGACATTAATTGGTGACACTCAGCTTTACTCACATTCCATAAGGAGAAAAAATTTCCAATAATACTTAATTTGCAAGTTGACTGTGTGTTTTTCACGTGAACCATAAGCAAAAACTTACTGCACACATTTCTGTGTGCAATAACACAACATCAAAAACAACAAAGTTTTATATATAAACATCATTAATTTTTTTTCAGCCCTACATGGAGGTGTAATTCAAGAATATAAAGCACTCAAGGAAAATCAATCTTCAGTTTTTATATGTACTACACTGAGATCATATCCTGTAGTGTTGTGAAAGCTGTGTGCCATGCAGAGCTATATATACACATTTTAAAAAATTATCTTTTAAAAGAAAGATAAAAATTAATATATTTTAAGTTATGTTTAGCGAAAAAATGAAACAGTAAATGAACCAAATGATCATGTAAAGCTTAAAATTCCTAAAATGTCCAATTTACAAACCATTGTGCAACTTATATATATGGATATGTGTGTATAGGCATATAGATATACAGATATAAATATCTGGGGCATTAAACTGGAGGGCACACAATTGGCATCATTGGAATGGTCCTAGGCTACTCCGATAGAAATGAAATGTATAGCCACATACATGGATATGATCTTTGCAGGTTAGTTTACAGAGAACATCAGTCTCAGACAAGCTTCTAAACTGTGCTATATAACTAGATACGATTGAGAAACTTTCAAATAAAAAATGTATTATGTCATTTCAATCAAAACAATAAAAGGAAACTAAAACTGTATCCCTGTCTTAGGATAAAGTGATGGTTATGGTTTCAGTAACTACAAGGAAGATGGAAGGGCAGCACTACTCTATAACAGGTTACACTGAATAGGAAGCATTTGATTTTCTCTGGTGCTTTCAGGCTTGGGTCAAGTCTCATGCCTGTCGGGCAGTGCTGTCCCATGTCTGCTCCTGAAAGTCTGAGTTAGCCAGCTTGAGAAGGGGATTGCTTTCCTTTCCTGGTGTCACATGTCTAGAAAAACACAAGACAAAGCACTGAAGAAGACCATGTGACTCCAGGATGATGAACAGACAGAAGGACTCAATGTAGGAGACCAGAGAGTTGCTCTCCCTTCATCTGACCCTCCTTCCCCACGAATGTATGCAAGCAGTAGCTTGTGCATGATTTTAGTTCTTGTCAGAACTCCCCTACTGCCACATCCTGTCTGGCCCCATCAGAAGAATCCAGGAGAGTTCATCACAGTCTCCTCCTGTTTGCCTTCTCCATTTCATCATTCAGCACATCTCTGCCCATGGGACACATCAGAAATTCCAAAATTGCAAAGCAGTTTCAGTACATTCAGTATATATGTTAAACTTTTAAAGTGCTTTATGGCCAGAAAAGGTTCAGCACCTCCCATACACAAGCATTGGTCCATTTCCTCTTCTTGGCATCTCTGAACTTTGTTGGTCCATCTCAGACAGCAACTTTAAAATGTTCAGTGCAGCCATATCATGGCAGGATTTCACATCCTTTCTGATCCCATGGCTGATCAGAGGCAGCTGAGAGGAACAATTTATGAGAGAGACAAATTCATTCTTGTTGTTTTGGGGAAGTCTTTGTACTCCACCTGGATTCCCTGGACATTGAAAAGGTAATCCATTTGATCAGAGGGTCTGGTGAGTGGTCAGTGGAAAACATGGCCTGAGGAAATGTTATCCTTTAAAATGATCTCAGCTGTGGGGGAGGTCCCCCCATACAACAGGCTCTCTAGCAATCATGGATGTGACTGTTGCATTGGTGGTATCTGGTAAGCTCTTTGGTATGATGTCCTTGTGACTCCTACTGCCTGTGCCACTTCAGGCACCATGGGAAGAATTCCTGCTGGAAGTTGCTGATGCCTGAGATAAGCCATCCTAAATTCATCTTCCTTATTACTGGTCACATTTTCATCACCAGAGTTGGGCTCAAAAAAGGTAACTTTTCTTCCATCACCTGGTTTCTTTACTGGGGTCTTTTCTTCTGTCTTTAGCAGTGCCTTGGAGGGTTGGGTTTGGGGGATTTTGAAACCTAGGATCTCTAACATATTTTCAGCTGCATTGTCTTTTGACACCTTTGTATTTGTGCCCATTCCTTCAGCAGTGTGGCCACCAACTTTGACCTGCATAATGAATTCCCTGTAGTGTGGAAGGCCTCTCTCAGTGAGAAGCATGTATTCAGGCTCCTTACCTTTTGGACTCTAATTCATTGTTGGTTGAACTGTGAATGGAACCAACCATTTTGGAGAGCAATCTGGAATTATGCACAAAGACTTATTTTAACTGCCTATAGCTTTTGAACCAGTAATACCACTACTAAATCTGTTTCTCAAGGTGATCAGGGAACCTACATGTCCTAAAATATTTATAGCAGCTCTCTTTGTGGTGGCAAGGAACTGGAAATTGTGGGGATTCCCCTCAATTGTGGAATGACTGAACAAGTTGTAGTATACAATTGTTATAGCGTGATAATTAAATATCATCTTTGGACAAAGTCTGAATTAATCAGACAGACTGCTTTCCTTTGCTTTAAAAATGCCTTTTCATGTGTCCACAACTTCAGAGACTAGGTAAGGCTGAAAGTGGAATTTCCCTTTATCTCAGGAAATATTCCATAGGGGATGGAAACAGACATTCTGAGACTATAAATCCCAAATAGCCCTGCTCTGGTGACCCTGCTCTGTCCATTGTCTTGTCAATTTGTATTTATAGCCAAGAAACTTTCTTTCTCATGGTATGGATAGTAAAATAAGGAGATCATAAATTTGTGTGACACAGTCACCCTGGATTTGGATGATTCTAAAATGTATTTAAGTTTTCTCTTTCTTTTGTTCAGGCAGTCAGAACTTCTGCCTCCTTGTACAAGTCTGTGGGCTTCATCTGTCTAGAAGGAGATAATAAATACTAAAATGTATATCACCTAGATGATTTGTCTCCTTTAACCAAACTTTTCAGGTTAACAGGGTGCTGTGACTCAGATGGAACTGTTGAATGAGATCGACTGATTCAAGATCGAATGATTCAAGTGCCTCAGAATTCAATTTTCCTGGAGTCTTAACCTTGATGGAGTCTGACAAGTTCTGCTTTTTTCCAGCATCCAAAGGACTCCCACATGCTTAGTTGAAGTTACCAATTCCCTTAATCTAATTTTGGGGGTGGGGATTAATTCATGTTAAATCACTTTGCATTAATTAGATCCACTTTGGAGATGGATCTTGGGAAATTTGTTGCCAGCACTAAGTGTTCAGGTAACTAAAATCAGCCCAAATCATAATGGCCATAATAGAGCTCTTTTGGACTGGTCAAAGTTACTTCATCTTAAAATCAAATTAACTTTAAAGTCCTACAAAACATCTAAGAAGGAGAAGTGTTGAGTTCCTAGTCCCAATTCTGGCCGTGTCTTACCTTATACCTGGTCTTTGGATGTCTCTGGCTTCTTGTCTCCAAGAAGAACTTACCCCCACAGAACACCCAGGACATGGAAAGTGTGATGCGAAGCTGTTTATTCTGTTGCATCTTAACTGCATGGCAAGCAAATGGGAAGCGGAAGTAGCAGAACTAATGGAACTAAGCGGAACTCACTCACTTCCTCTCTCTCCCCTCATTATAAACCTTGCTTGGGGGCACGCCTTGCCGGGCCAATCATGTTCTTTCCCAAGTATGTCATATGAGACAAAGGAGCAAAGTCCTTCCCGTAAGTCCTCTACGCACTGCCACGCAGAGTATCACTCTCGCGTCACTGTGCCCAAAACTCCCTTGTCCCTGGTTGGTTAACCCCCAGGCAAAGCTGTCCCAACAACGTCCCTCAGAAAGCCATGTGCACCCCGTCCGGCCGCCACCCCGCCACACGACATGTGGGAGCCAATCGCTCACTCTCCCGAGTGCAGGGCAAATGGGGCACACTCACTGCCATGTTGTCCTTTCCCAACCCAACAGAGTCGGTCCCCATGGCCCTGCGCTCAATGCCATGTCAGCCTTTACTGCACGGCAGAATTGGCCTCCATATCTCCAAGCTCCTGCCCCTCAGAGGTCACGTGCACCCCCTACGACATCTTGTGACTGCACTCGTGGCTCTATCAGAGAGGGAATATTTTCATAGTTGTTTCACTGAGATGGCTGAAGAAGAGCAGAAGTAAGCAGCCCCTTCCTTTATGGCTTGTAAAGTTGCTTCAACATCAGTCCCTCCTTCACCAATACATGCTAATTCCCCCGTTTCCCTTAAAGATGTCCTCCAGATCACAGCTGATTTTACCTCCCAGTTTGCCAAAAACTAGCAATACAGGCTGAGGACAACCCTGAAGCAACAAGGGAGCTTCAAATAGCTTCCATTCCAAACCCACACACCATCCCTGGAATGGTGAGGGACCACAAACCTGAGGAAATCTCAATGTAGGACCCATCTCAAGATTATGGAGAGTCAGAAACACTGGGGGCATGTGCAATTAAGGATCAATTTTGCCTAATTAGGATCGGATTTGCTCCCACAAAATGACACATGTTCACCAAAACTGATGATTAAAAGGAGTTTATTATAGGAAAAAAGAATGGTAAAGAACATTTCTTACATATGCAATATAGGCGACACAGTAGTGTTAATAAGCTTGGTAAGATTAAAAGTATTACTATAAGCATAGAAGAAAATGAAAGAGAAAACATCAGGAATCAGGGGAGCACCACCTCTTCACTTTTTCACAATGGCTGGGGAATCCCGGGTTTTAGCCTATGAGTCCCGACTGGGGGGTCCCAGGCAGAGTGTCCTCTCCCTGGATTTCTCACTAACCAACTTTTAAGGAGTTTAGACAAAGAAGGCTTTGTGCCAGTGAGTTGGAAAAGAGACAGTAAAATCAGAAGAAAGAGATAAGGACTCAAGGATTGCTGACTGAATATAGGATAAGCAGGGGAAGCAAGCTAAATCAGCAAGGATGTCAAAGTGCCTGGTAGACATTCCAGTATCTGCAGCCAAGGCCTTTACTTACCAAATAAACTCTGGGTGGATAGCCAGTCCTCCCAAAGTTTAAAGGAATCCAGGAATGGCTAGTTCCTGGGGTCTACAAGCACACACAGATAGTGGGGTCATGCTACGGCAGGGTCATAAAAGAAAAATTTCTAGGTCATGGACAATATCATTATAAGGGGCAAAAATTAACCCTCCATTTGTCCTTGATATTGGACAGGGCATATGCAGTGCCTACTAATGGAGTAACTCTATGATATATACCTTTAATCTTACAAAACATAACAGTTAAAAATAATAAAAAGAATAAGCACAATAATAGTAATAATATGGGAATAGCTAGGGAAGGGAAGTAAAATACTTGGATGCAGTAGGGGATTGAAGTAAAAAATCATACCAATGATGGTTAGTATCAGTAGTTATTAAATGGGATATCCCAATTAATTTACTGGCAACTATGTATTCGATGTTCATTGAGAGCTCTTGATTCTTATCCAGCAGTTGCCTAAGCTGTGTTGACTGGTTTAGGAGTTTCATCAGGGGATTTAAAGACAAAGAGGTTTGAGAGAGAGAGAGAGAGAGAGAGAGATTTGGGTACCCAAGAGACAATCACATCATCCACTGTGTCAGGAGAAGAGTAGAAATCATCGCCCTGCCAGCGGAGAAACGAAATATTCTTCAAACATCCTGCACAGGGAGCAAGTAGGCCTACAGACATCGAATCGCTCTGGTCATCAGACACTATACAGACATACTGGACATCCCCTTTGTATAACATAGAAAAGTTAGCTATAGGATCGTGAGTCAGATCACACCAGTTAGAGGAGCCGGTTAACAAACAGGGCTCCATCTGCCTGGTAACCCTCCCACATACAGCTCCTTTGTCAGCAATGCAATCATCTAAAGTGAGAGCTACATTAGCATTACCTTTATAAGCTCCTAGTACATGTGGCAAAGCAAAGTAATCAAACAGAATAAAAGGAATTACGCGGAAATTACACATCACGTCCACGTTCATATTCTGTAATGGGTCAATGTGCCAGTGCAAGTTGTAGCTGTGCATACAGGGGTCTTCACTTCCCAGGACATCCAATGATTGTTAGGCAAATAATGACTCAGTAAAGATACCCACATATCCCGGCCACCATTGACAAGAAGTCTCTGAGCATTCTCCTTTTGTATTAACATATGCATATTTTGTAAGGAACATTTAGTCCAACTGTATAGGGTCGATACATTAGCATCAAATTGAATTCTATCACTGGCTGAATTATTGAAACCACGTAAAAACTGTTTTTGGAATTCTAGGGTGTGTTGATGGGGCAGGATCGTCGTGGGCAACCATTGTGCATTAACAGTCAAGGCTTGAGAAACATCTTGGCCAGCACTGCACAGTCTGTTAGCTAGAGTCTCAAGATCAAGAGAATTTACTACACCCAAACCAGTTCTGGCCCCACCTAGTAAAGTCATACCATGCCCTTTTTATTCTATTACATTCAATTCAGGAAAACTGACAGTATAATGAATTACATTCTTATGATAATTATTGGATACATTTTTACAGCTTTTGGGGACTCTTAACAATAGAAGATGGGTGTGGAAGGGGGGGTTTCTTTGGCAATAGCAACAAATATTGTACCCATATGGTTCCATGTGTAATAGCAGTAGCATTGGTACAAAACAAGTATTGATGATGTTCAGAAATGTCTAATTCCAAGATTTTTGGAGTTAAGTATCACATTCACTAATGTAGTCATAGTCAAGTTCAAAAGATAAATGCCTTTCAATATCCCGAAGATGGGCGCGGGAGCCTTGTAAAAGATGGTGTTATTCACTGTCCAGTTAGCTATATTGCAGTTCTCATTGGCCGGGCAAATGTAATCACCCTGTTGTCATGCATCTGTTCTGTTCCTCCATCTCAAGTGAATGAGAGCCCCACTCGGCTGTATCGGAGACCCTGGAGTCCAAGCAGTATAGGAAAGCTGTCCATAAACCTGCGGTGCACTTTATCCACAAGAAAACACATGGGTTAATGGAACATGATGCCACTGATCACTACCAGAATAGCATACTATCACTGTGTTGTCTTTTACCTCAGCTACAATCCCCGCGGCCTTGGACAGCCCAGTTTTTGGTGACTTCACCCACACTTCAGATCCAATTACATGTAATGCTCAAATCCACTTGTTCCGCTGGTGGTCTTAAAAGGGGGAGTGGTCTACTTGTTTCCATTGTACAATCATATGGGGTATGGTTATCAGTTGGCAGATATTAGTGCCAGCATAAGCAAAATATTCTTCTTTACCAAGATTTTGTAAGCGATCTTTGATTTCTCCCTTATAGTCACTGTCTATAACTCCCCCAACCACTACAATCTGTTTAACAGCCATGTTAGACCTTGTAAGTAATTGTCCATAAAATCCAGTAGGAATTTCTACTCCTGTTCCAGTGGGTATATTCCTACTTTCCCAGGTAACAACTGTATGTCCACAATAGATTTTAAATCATATCCAGCTGCCATGGGGGACCCACAGAAAGGTTCTTTTCCTGAGCCTGAGTCGAAGGGCCACCATTTAATAATTGCTTCTTGGGCTCATAAAGCCCTCATCTGTAAATTAGGTGTCATCATTCTAGACAGGGGGGTTCCTCCCCCGTTAGCTAGGAGTCTGTTGTTTAATTGTTGAAGGGCTTCAAACAAATTTTCTTTCCACTTTTTAAAAGAATTTTCTCCCAAATTAATCAGCTTTTCTTTAAGGAGGCCATTCATTCTTTCAATTAGGCCTGCTGCTTGGGGACAATAAGGAATGTGATATATCCATTCAATATTATGATATGCACAGTAGGCATCAATTGTTTTATGTTTAAGTGGGAGCCATTTTCACTTTAGATTTGCCTAGGAGTCCCACAATACAATGATATTATATCAAGAGTTTGGCAAGTATCCTTCTGAGTAGCCCTCTTACAGGGACAAGCAATTAACACCCCAGAATAGGTGTCCATGCAAGTGCAGGCATAGTGGCACCCCTGGCTTATGGGTAAGGGGCCTATATAATCTATTTGCCATATTTGAGCAGGTAAGGTCCCTAAGCCAATTTCCCCTGTAATAATTTGAGGAATTTGTTTTTCCTTGTATAATTGATATTGTACACATTTGTCTCTAAAAGTAGAAAGAGGAATATTCATTCCTCGTGACAGTGCCCACCCGTAAGAGGCCTGCGGCCCCAAATGTCCTGCAGTTGGTGGAGCCATCAGGCTAAGGCATGATATTCCTCATCATCTTGTATCTGGTTACTGTCTATTTTAGTCAGTCCACCCACATGGGTGTTATACTCACATTCCAGAGTTTCATTCTTCACATGAGCATCTACATGAAAAACTGAAACGTTAGCATGTGAGCACCATTCCCACATTTCCTTAGTGTTGCTTCAATTTCTTCCTTGGTTAAAGCCTGTATCATGATGTCATCAACATAGTGAGTAATTTTTATACTGGGCCAGGTCAGTTCATCCAAGTGTTCAGCTACTCTCCTGTGGCACAAGGTGGGGCTGTGTAAGTACCCCTGTGGGGTCTGGTGAAAGGATGTCATCTCCCTTGCCATGTGAAAGCAAACCGATCCCATTGAGAAGGATCTACTGAGATTGTAAAAAAGGTATTTGCAAGGTCTATAACTGCATACCACTTTCCAGGATATGTTTGTATTGACTCAATCAATGTTATTGTACCAGGGACCTCAGCATATAATGGGGGGCTAACTTTATTCAGCTGTTGGTAATCTACCGTCATTCTCCAACTACCGTCAGATTTTTTAATGGGCCAAATAGGATTATTCCATTGACTGGTAGTGGGCGCTAACACTCCCGCCTCTACATAGTCCTTAATAGTCTGAGTTATTTCCTCTTGTCCTCCCGGTATACAATATTGCTTCATGGTTACCACCGCACTAAGAGGCATTTTTAATTTTCCCACTAAAATAGAAGCCACCTGGAGCTTTCTAACAGCAAATTGGTATTGTCTTTCTGGGCAGATAAGCAAGAGGGCATGTAATCTTTTTTTGTTCATGCCTCCTGATATGGTCCTAGAATATTACCCTAATAAATAACTAACCTTAAGCAAGGGTAAATAGTAAACAAGATTAAGGGAGGGTCCTTCTACATTGTCTGCATTGCTTTAGGTCACCTAGATGGAAGATCTTTCTACATTGTCTGCATTCTTTTGGGGTATTTACATGCTTTTTGGGGGCATATAAACTCTGTGAGCCCCTTGAATCTTTGGCTCTGTATGAAATGATCCTGTAATAAACAGACTATTGATTACACCCCCATCTCATTATTCTCACCACTAGCTATCCCACCAACTGTGCTGGCCACAGTAAGTGGTGCCTACAACGTGGGGCATCAGGACTGCTATTGAGTCTCTAGCAACGGACGCCCAGGGTTTGCTGACAGGAAGCGGGCCCACATGAAATCCAAGGCACAATGGATTACTTTCAAGGTAAGGGAAAGGCTCTAGAAGGGTTTTCATCAGTGTGCTCAGTTTTTCATAATCAGAGCTCACAGAGACAAAGTATGGGAGGAAGCTTAGTGAAGGGCTTAAAAGATAAAGGGAAAGATCTGAGAATATTACACCTTATAGTGTATAAGAAAGGGATTTCAGTTAAGAAACAGATTCTGAAAATTTTTTTAAATAGTCTATCAGGAAACCCCATGTTTCCCTAGTGGCTCTCAGATAAGAGGACCTGATTGGGAAGCAGTGAAAGAGGCTTTAGTTAATTATTTTAAGGAGAATGGATAGGAGAGTGACTCTGGTTCCATATTTTCAATTTATAATGTCATCAAAGTATGCCTAGCAGACAAAACAGGTCTTAAAGAAATATTGAGTGTCATGGGTGAGACTGAAGGCAATGATCAGGAAGAGATCACACTTCCTGAATTTGTGGGGGAAAAAACCCTAGAAAATACCAAACCTCTTAACCTCAGTCCAAGTCCTCACTATAATCCCAAATGGGGAACGGAAAAAGCTGGGAAGCCTAATTGGAAGCCTAATAATGGGCAGTCCCACCATAGTTTCAGAATTGTATACACCTTTTCAAAAATGTATGAAAGAGAAAGGATAGACATTAAGAGAAATGGGATTTAAAGGCTGCAATTTGTTGCATATCCCTGTTATAGTAGATGCCTAGGACAATAAAACATGGCAAAAATTAAATATAAAAGATCTTCAGGAGGTAAAAAAGGCTGTACAGGAATAT
Source organism: Petaurus breviceps papuanus (assembly GCF_028583685.1). NCBI lineage: Eukaryota > Metazoa > Chordata > Mammalia > Diprotodontia > Petauridae > Petaurus > Petaurus breviceps. The sequence continues at coordinate 76,838 of NW_027186373.1, read as the reverse complement.
GGGGCAACAGCTTCTTACATGGTGTCATTATTGGAAAATTTAGAAGCCACAGCTTTGACACCATATGATTGGAGGCAAACAGCTAAAATATGCCTAACCCCAGGGGTCTACTTACAGTGGGAGGCCAATTATAAGGAAAAATATCATAATAAGCCATATGATCTTATGTTGGCAGAAGGACCTAATGCACCCAGTATTTCCATGCTTTTGGGTGATGGACCTAATACATTACCTAACATACAAATGGACTATTCGGTGGCAGTATATAGTACTATTCAAGACTGCCATACAAGCATGGAAAGAGATAATCAGTTCTGGTTGAGCAGGAAAAAATTTCACAAATATCATGCAGGGACCTGAGGAATCATTTCCTGATTTTGTGACAAAAATTCAACAAGCAGCTGAGAGTACCTTAGGAAGCACTGTGGGATTGGAAAAATTTGTAAGACAAATACCTAGAGAGAATTGCAATTTAGATCATAGGGAAACTTTTTTGGCACTTCCTGCTGATGCCTCCTTGGATCAATTAATTAGAAAATCTATGGAGGTAAAGTCTATGGTCTTTCAAGCACAATTTAAAGCAGAATCACAAGCAGCCACAAATAGGCAAAACAAGAATTGTTATAAATGTGGTAAAGGGGGTCATTTCAAAAGGGAATGTCAAGTAGGCGGCAGTAATAGTGAATTATGACCAAAATCAAAATGCCCTAAATGTCATAAGGGCTTTCATTGGGCTTCAGAAAGCAGATTTAGAAATTCTGGAAACAGCCTCAAGGAGCAAGTCCTGGGCCCACAGAAAACAGCAGTGACTTACATTCATTTCGGCACTCCAAAAGTTCAGGAGGGGAAGCGGATTTGGATCCCTCCACCTCTGAAGTAACTGCTGTTATCTTACAGCCTGAGGTTAAATTTTTAAACATGTACCCAGGCCAGGAGAGAGAAGTGCTTTTTAGGATTTCTTCTCCTGCTCCTGCCGTGGGGGTACTTTCTTTAACCTCAGAAGAAGAATACATATAATTCACTCCAACCTATGTGGAACAAAAGGACTGGGAAGATTCTAATAAGATTAAAATTAAAATTATGAATCCTAGCAGTTCCGTGATCCAATTAAAACAGGAACAATGGATATTTCAAATATGGAATCCAGAGGTCATGTGGTCTCAAATTATTACAACCTCAAGAGCCACCCTTCATATATATGTGGAGGGCAGGGGAATTCAGGGTCTCTTAGACACCAGAGCAGACCTAACCATTATCAGTCAGGAACAATGGGACCTGAAGTGGACTGTTCAAAAATCAGATATAAATATGAAAGGCATAGGAGAGGTTAGTCAACCTTTAAAAAGTGTGAGGAAACTTACTTGGGAATTTGAGGGCATGGCAGGAAAATTCCAGCCATGTTGTTTGGCTTCCTTGCCAATGGCTTTATGGGCCAGAGATATCTTATCACAATTTAAGGTCACCATCATGACAAATGTTCAGGAGGGGCCATGATTGATGGGCAGCCAACAGCCGATCCTATTGAACAGCTTACCACAAAACCAGTATGGGTGAATCAGTGACTCCTAAGTGCAGAAAAAATTTCTGCCCTATTAGATATTGTGCAAGAACAGCTGAATTTAGGTAATATTGAAATCACAAATAGCGTATGGAATTCTCCAATTTTTGCAATCAGAAAAAAGAATTCAGGAAAATTGAAGGATGCTTATGGATTTGTGAGGAGTAAATAAAGTCATGAAGGATATGGGAGTGTTACAGCCTGGTTTACCACCTCCTAATATGGTACCATCACAAAGACCTTTATGGGTAACAGACATAAAGAATTGTTTTTATAGCATACTTCTCCAAAGACAGGACTGAGAAAAATTTGCTTTTTCCATACCTTCCATAAATCTAAAAGAACCCCTAAAAAGATACTGTTGGAAGGCACTACCCCAAGGGATGAAAAACAGTCCCACATTATGTCAAAAGTTTGTGGCAAAGGCCTTAGAATCAACTAGAAACAAATACCCCACAGCTTAATTCATTACATGGACTATGTTCTATGTGCACACCGAGATGTGATTACCCTAGAGAAAATATTAGAGGAGGTTACAAATAATTTCACTGCTGTAGAACTTAAAACAGCCCCTGAGGGGCGGCCAGGTAGCACAGCAAGTAAGAGCACCGGCTCCAGTGTTGAGAAGACCTGGAGATCGAAGCCCGGGCTCAGACACTTAGCACCCACCCAGAAACACCTGGCTGTGTAACCTTGAGCAAGTTACTTAACCCCAATTGCTTAGGGGCGGCCAGGTGGCTCAGTGAGTGGGAGCACTGGCTCCAGTGTTGGGACGACCTGGAGATCGAATCCCGGGCTCAGACACTTAGCACCACACCCAGAAATGACTGGCCGTGTAACCTTGAGCAAGTTGCTTAGCCCCGATTGCTTAAAAGGAAAAAAAAAAATAGCCCCTGAAAAGATACAGAAGACAGCTCCTTTTATGTATTTAGGTAATAAAGTGCAGAACACTACTGTAGGACCTCAAAAATTGGAAATTAGAAAAGATAATATTAAAACATTTAATGACTTGCAAAAGTTTATAGGGGATATAAATTGGATCAGATCTAGTCTTGGCATTTTAAATGAATGTTTAACACCATTATACCAATTACTGGAAGGTGATACCAACCTTAATTTTCCTAGAATTCTTACACCTGAAGCTAGCAATGCATTGGATTACATTCAGGAAGCTTTCAGAACTGCAATTACATTTAGGGTAGACCCCTCTACAGGAATACAAGTCTCTGTGCTGAACATGAAATACAGCCCTACAGGTGCCTTAATGAAAAATTATTTAGTGATTGAATGGGGTGATATTTCACATCAGCCAATATATTCTTTACAAACTTACCCTGATAGGGTGGCTCAGCTCATAAAGAAAATGATCAGACAATATTTATACCTAAGTGGTCAATTGCCTGAAGTTATAAAAGTTACTTATACTCATGACCAAATCCAATAAGTGACTGAGAATCAAGAATCTTGGCAATTGTTGCTAATATATGCTATCCCCATACAACATTATATACTAGAAGGCATTTTCAGATTCTTAACAAACAATGAGTTCATAATCACTAAGGTATGTAAGGATCAACCTGTTTTAGGATTTAATGTATTCACTGATGCCACTAAAGACTACAGAGCTTTTGTATACTGTCCTAATAAACAGGTTATGAAAATGGTCACTACTCATGATTCCACCCAAAAGAATGAGCTCACAGCTATCATATCTGCTCTTACTCTATTTTCTCAGACTATTAATGTTATTACAGATTCTCAATATGTAGCCTAAGTGACTCAAAAGATAGAAACAGCCAATGTACATAGAAATAAAACTCAGTTGTACATATCGTTCTGTGATTTACAAAATATTGTACAAAATAGATCATATACCTTTTACATTATGCATATCCCATCTCATACCAGTCTTCCTGGACCACTTTTTAAAGGTAATCACATAGCTGATCAAATCATTGTGGGATCATTAGAATTAGCAAAGGAATCCCATCATAGATTTCATCAATCTGCTAGAATGCTTGCTAGGACCTTTGATATCACTAGAGAACAAGCTAGACAAATAGTTAAAAGCTGCTGCCCATCATGTGTTATTTGCAGTCCCTCTATACCCAAGGGTGTAAATCCCCATGGACTATTACCTAGTGAAATTTGGCAGTCTGATGTTACTCATTACTCTGTTTTTGGGAGACTGAAATATATACATGTAACCATGGACACATATTCAGGATTTACATGGGCAAATGCTATGTCTGGGGGAAAAACCTCTCATGTTCAAGAACATCTTATTACATGCTTTGCTGCTGTGGGTGTGCCAAAACAATTAAAGACTGACAATGGCCCTGCTTACACCTTAAAATGCTTTGACGAATTCTGTCTTCAATGGGGTATTCACCATGTTACAGGGCTTCCTTACAACCCTACAGGTCAAAGAATTGTTGAAAGAAAAAACCGTACACTTAAAACTGCAGTCCAAAAACTAAAAGGGGGAATGTGGAGCATGGGTACCCCAAGAGGAATGTTGGAGTTGTCACTATATATAATAAATCATTTGAAATTAGATCATGAAAATAAAACACCAGCAGAACAATTCTGGGGTGTTACTGACCACACAATTAGTAATCCTAAAAGATCACAGCCCCAGGCAACTGCAGTTACTGAATGGGTGATGTGGAAAAATGATAAAGGACAATGGTGTGGCCCGAGCAGGGTAATAGTTTGAGGCAGAGGCTATTGTGTGTCTCCACAGATGAAAAGGAGGAAGTCTGGATACTAGAAAGGAGAGCAAGGACTGTGTCAGCAAATGCAGAGGCTGGACATTCGGCCCACCGGAACCAGAACCAGGCGAGGTCGGCAGCCGAGGAGGAGCCAGAGCCTAAATGAGGGCAAATGGATGGTGATGCTGCTCACTGCTATCATGGCTCAGCTGCCAATAGCTGCCTCCACAAGATACAGGGTGGCCCTCGATCATCCACCTTCGGTGGAGGTGGTTGGGTGGGGGGAGTTTCTTCCAGAAATCACTTTAGAAGGAAACAGGTCAGTCCTTATTTGCAAAGATTTTTATATTCATAATGCAAATGTAACCTGTCCTGTGCTTGATTTTAAATTTACTGGATTAGTGGATGATCCACCTTCGTGTTTTTCTACTTTTAATATGTCCTCATGTAACTTGGTACAAATTATCAAATATCACTATGAGTATCATCCTTGGGGCAGACTCCAACAGGCCCTTGTGGACATTCCAGTTAATCTATCTTGTATATCTATGCAAAAGTGTAGAATTAAAGGAGAGCTGAATGGGAATGCTTATGCTAAAGGAATCTTCAGAGTTAAGGACCCAGTGTGCTTTGAGAACATCCTAACATACACTATGGGGATTTGGGGACTTTTTCAAATTGTTCAGGCTTGTGGGATAAGCATCAGATGCTGTGTCCAGACCAAGATGAGTGGGACTCATCTTCAGGTCAAGTGGATCCCCCATTTTAAAACTGTAGGACTGACGTACCTGTTTGCCATCAGGTAGAACAGCAAACCTATATTTCCTGGCACAACAACATGAACATCAATTATAGGCATAGCGGGTATGGAAAACAAAATTGGTTTGGACACTCACAGAGAGGAAACCCAGAAATTTTAAAAATTCCTTTGCCATGGGCCCCAATAACAATGGTTTTTTTTTTCTATTTTTGCTCCTAATGGGACATACTTGAGCAAAACTGACCATAGCTTTGTATGTGCTTATTTAGGAGGGAGGTATGCATTCATGTGGGGTAATCATAGCAACGTAAATATCACCAAAATTTATAAGCATTACAATGTCACATGTGTTAATTGCAAGGTTTCTGAATGTCATGATAATACTTCTTTGGGACAATTGCTATTTGTTATAAGAAGACCTAGTACGGTAATGATACCTGTAGAGAGTGAGCATTGGTTTCACTCTCGTGCTGATCATTCTATTGCTCAAATTAATCAACTATTGGGTTCCAATCAAAAAAAGAAGTGCATATCCTGTATTGTTGGGATAATTGCTTTAATTACTACTATAGTGAGCAGTGTTGCTATGTCTATATCCATTAGCACTGTACAAAATCAGATAGTGCAAGCTCAATGTTTACATGAATTGTCTGTCAATGTTTCATGAGGATTTTTGTTACAATCAGAAATCCACAAGAGTTTTTATCAAGCAATAAATCAGCTTAGAGATGATTAATTTCTATAGCTGAGGAGATTGAATTAATGCAAGTTAGACAAAGGCTAATATGTGATTATAGATAACACATCCCTTGACATAAATGATTTAGAGAATTTGGCTCGCCGCATGGACCAAGAAAGCAGTTACTACTACCAAATTCCAAGGCAAAAAACATTATTGATTGGATAAAGAGAGCTCAGGGAATATTACCTGGACAAATACAACAAATAACCTTCCTAGGAATAGGGGTGGTATTACTGGTTTTATGTACTTGTTTACCCATTCTTATTTCCTATTTTTCTCATATCATTCAACAAGTGGTATATAATGTCTAATTGTATGATTCTTCCCGCAGCCTTTTAAAGTACTAAAATGTGGGAGATGTAGAGAAATTTCAGGAGTCCCCAGGCTTCACTAATGAAATTGTCTCCTCCCCTATATTATTACCTGAAAGATTACAGGGCAGACAAACAGGAGGGTGTATATATGTAGAGAACTTCCTGGGGTCCCTTGACCTCGCTAAAAGTATATTCCCCTGCCCTATACAGTTACCTGCAAGGTTACAAGGCAGATAAGCAAGAGGGAGTGTAATCTTTTTTTCTTGTTTATGCCTCTTGATATGGTGCTAGGATATTACCCAAATAAATAACTAACCTTAAGCAAGGGTAAATAGTAAACAAGACTAAGTGAGGGTCCTTCTACATTGTCTGCATTGCTTTAGGTCACCTAGAGGGAGGATCTTTCTACATTGTCTGCATTCTTTTGGGGGGCATATAAACTCTGTGAGCCCCTTGCATCTTTGGCTCTGTATGAAATGGTCCTGTAATAAACAGAATATTGATTACACCCCCATCTCATTATTCTCACCACTTACTAGCCCACCAACTGTGTTGGCTGCAGTATTTGTGCAAAACCTTTTTATTTAATGTAATTAACATTATTCATTTTACATCCTGTAATGCTTTCATATCTCTTGTTTGGTTATAAATTCTTTACTTACCCATATATCTGACAGGTGACCTATTCCATGCATCCTTAATTTGCTTATGGTAACACCCTTTATGTCTAAAACTTGTACCCATTTTGACTTTATCTGCTGTATGATGTGAGATGTTGGTTGATACCTAGTTTCTGCCAAATTACTTTCCCAAAAGATTTTGTCAAACATCAAGTTCTTGTCACAAAAGCTAGGATCTCTGTGTTTATCAAAATTAGATTGCTATGGTCATTACCTACTCTGTATTGTTTACCTGATTTATTCCATTGATCTACCTCTTTATGTCTTAGACAGTACCACATTGTTTTGCTGCTTTATAACAAAGTTAGAGATCTGGCATGTTTAGATCACCTTCCTTCACATTTTATTTCATTAATTCCCTTGATTTTTCTCGAATTTTATTTTTTCTAGATGAATTTTGTAATTTTTTTCTAGCTCTAATTTTTCTTTTTTTAGTTTGATTGGTATGGCACTGAGTGAACTCATTTAGGAAGAATTATTTTTGATATATTGGCTCACCCTACCCAGAAGAAATTAATATTTTCAGAATTATTCAGAACTGACTTTATTATTGTGAAAAATGTTTGTAATTGTGCTCATATAGTTCCTGAATTTGTCTTGTCAGGGAGCCTCCCAAGTATTTCCTGTTATCTACAGTTATTTTAAATGGAATTTCTTTTTTTATCTCTTGCTACTGAACTTTGTTGGTAATATATAAAATTACTAATGGTTTAGGCAGATTTGTCTTATATTTTGCAACTATACTAACCTTTTTACTTATTTCAAATAGTTTTTCAATTGATTCTCTAGGTTTCTCTAAGTATATCAATGTATCACCAGCAAAAAGTTATATTTTTTTCTCATTGCCTGTTTTTATTCCTCTAATTTCTTTTTTTGTGTGTGTGCTATTGCTATAACTAGCATTTCTAGTACAATACTGAATAAATAGTTTTGATAAGGGACACTGTTGCTTCACCCCTGATCCTATTGTGAAGGCTTCTAACTTATCCTCATTAGAGATAATGCTTATTGATGGTTTTAGATAGATACTATTTATCATTTTATCCTTATTCCTGTGTTTTCCAGTGTTTTTAATAGGAATGAGAGTTGTACTTTGTGTTGTACCTTTTCAAAGGCTTTTTCCACAACTGTTGAGATATCCATATGATTTCTGTTGGGTTTTTTAATTGCTATGGTCAATTATATGGATAACTTTGCTAACATTGAACCAGTCCTGCATTCCTGATATAAATCTCATCTGGTCATAGTGTACAATCTTCATGATACATTTTGGTAGCCTCCTTTCTAGGGTTTTATTTAAAATTTTTGTATCCAGGCAGCTAGGTGACACAGTGAATAGAGCATTGAATCTGGAGTCAGGAGGACCTGAGTTCAAATCTGACCTCAGACACTTAACACTTATTATCTGTGTGACCTTGGATAAGTCAGAACCCAAATTGCCTTTACCTTCCCCCCTCCAAAAAGACAAAAATGTATCACTATCCATTAGAGAAATTGTTTAAATGTTTTCTTCTGTTTTACCTCTCCCCAGTTTAGGGATCTGCATCATATTTGTATCATAAAAGGAATTTAGTATAATTCTTTCTTTGCTTATTTTTTCAAATATTTTATATAGTTTTGGAATTAATTGTTGTTTAAATGTTTGGTAGAATTTGCTTCTGAATCTATCTGGTCCTGGGAATTTTTCTATTTGTCCTTTTTCAATTTTATTTTTAATTTATGGAAGGAAACAAGTATTTCCATAACAGAATACAATAAATATGATTATGCATAAAACTATAAATCTACTGTGCACACCTTGTTATTCCTTTCAAATTTACAATGTTGTCATGTAAATATATTTCTTTTATCTTCCATGCCCTAGAAATGGCTGCAAATAGACATAAATAGGTGTGTATATGTGTGTGTATGGATATAGATATGTTTGTATATGTATATACATATGTGTATATGTATATAAGGGTATGTATATATGTATGTATATGTATATGCATGTGCATATAAACACATACATACACATATATACTTAAATATGTAAAATTATTCTATACATACTTCTATTAATCAAAGATACAAATAGCATCTTTCTTTATATGTCCATTATAGTTAATTTGGGTATTTTTAATGGACAAAACACATTTATTCAAAGTCATTCCTAAAACAATATGGCTGTTAATCTATGTAATGTTCTTTTGGTCCTGCTCATTTCACTCTTCATTATTTAGTGCATGTCTTCCCATTTGTATTTCTAAAATCATTGAGCTCATCATCTCTTATAGCACAGTAGTATTCCATCACAATCATATAGCATAACTTATTTAGCTATTCCTCAGTTAATGGGCATCCCTGTAATTTTTAGTTCTTTGCCACAACAAAGTGAGATGCTACAAACATTTTGGAATATATAGGTTTTTTCCCCCTTTTCTCCTAATCATCTTTGGAAATAGTACAAGTAGTGGTATTGTTTGGTCAAAAAGTTTAGGTAGTTTAATAAGTCTTTGGGCACAATTCCAGATTGCTCTCCAACAGAGTTGGATCATTTTATAATTCCACAATATCTCAATATTTTTATCTGAATTTCTCTAATTAATAACAATTTAGATCACTTTTTCTTTGTAGCCCATGCACCTTTGCCAATGTCCAGGATATAGTACATACCTTAGGGACATAATAAGTGGTTTGTAAATTAATGAATTCATTCCTCTTTTGGCCAGTCTCCTTCATGGAGGCATCTGGGAATTCCAGATCATGAATTTCTATTTGAAATGCCACAAAAGAAGATATGCTGTTGATAATGAGGCAAAGTAATGTGGCCAATACAGAGTAGACAATATCCTCCCACATTTAAATTCCCTTCCCCCGGTCCCTCTGCTCTCCCTTATCATGACACTCCACAAATACTTAGTAAATATTTGAAAGATTTTGTGAGCATTTGCAGTTAGGAGTATTTCATAAACGTATTTGATCTCTGTTCAACTGACAAAGAACTGTTGCAATTTTCCTGTGCCAAGGACAATTCTAAAGTCTGTCTGACTAAAGTCCTTTGACTGACTTTTAACAATGGTCTTCAAATGGAGTTAGACTCATTCCTTTGTATTTCTGTTCCAAGATTACACCTGTGCTAGGTTTTCAAAGAGATATCTTTTCATTGGAAACAGATATCATTGCAAAATTCCTTATATGATCTTTGTGTTCTCTGTCTACCCCAGTAGTATCCCCTCATTTACACTGATATAAAAAGGTGTATTGTATGCAGGGATTTGATTATTAATTCTTTAAATAAAAGGAAGAAATCAGTGCTGCTATTCTAATCAGACTATCTGGTATCAGGAATTATCAACAGGAAAACTTGAGGAACAAAGGAGACTTCGGGGTTCAACTGGGGAAGTGACATGGAAATTTATTTGAGGCACTAAGCAAGTCTGAGAAGGTCAGTATGAACCAAACAGCAAGGATTTACTAAGCACCTACTATGGGCCACGTACTTGGCTAGGTGCTGAGAATGTGAAGGGAAAAAAAAATCATTCACTCCCTTCCATCTGTTTGCATTCTGCTGGAAAAGACCAAAATGTCTACAATAAAAGCTACAAGTACCTGTAGACAAAATTTGTGTGAAGTAGTCATAAGGTTATTTTTCATGGAGCCCTCTAGTGTCTGGATTTGGGGTGGGCTGGGGCATGAAGATGAAGAAAGGAGCTGTGCGTGTGTGGTGAACTTGAGGTGTCTATTGATCAAAAAGAAACCCAAAGAGATGGAGTCAGGAGGGCGAATGGGAGTCATGATGGGCAGCCAGTGGAATAGATTGATATTTAGGCAACTTTTTCTGAAGTTACAAACTGTTCTTGCTTTCCAGATATTCAAAATTGGAAAGAAGACATCCAATTTTCTCCCAATGTAGACTGCCAGGAATGAATCCATGAAGAGCTATAATGCAAGGCATCATCACAGAATATAAAGTGAGAAGTGGGGCTCCATAAAAACCTTATTCTTCTCTGTTAAGAATATATCCTCATGCCTATTTCCCATAAAGATGACATTTTTTTCTGCAAAGATAATATGGGAACACATCCTGTCATCCTGGGTGTGTATTTGTGCTTGTGTGTGTTAAAGGGAGCCATTTGGTGAGCAACATATCTAAGAACAATACTTGGTTGTGCCTGCTGGGGACACTAAATGTCTGGGGTCTATGCTACTTGAGCTACTGTACCCTATGGTGTGACAACATGGCAGACGGTAGATTACAGTTGTTCTGGTAAGTCTTTGTCGTGACTCTTGTGACTGAGTTGCATGGCCTTTGGTGCAACATGAATCAACTCCAGAGCCAATATAGGAAATTGGCTTGTTAAGAGAAGAGAGAACATGGTGGAAATCTTCTATGTGACAGGATAAATTTCTGAGTCTCCTAGATTTTCCTTCTCAACTGGTTCCTGATTATGGAAGGATGTATTGGGAAAGAAGTTTGCCAAACATACCTTTTCACCAGGATTTTTCATTTGGACAAAGACATGTTATGATGTGAAGAAGGCATTGACTGTAAGGCCATTTTCTGACTGATGTCCCTTTGAGCAACCTTCCAGAATCAGATATATGCCACAGTGGTATACTTCCAGAGTCCCATGGAATGGGCTCTAAGAACCAGCATCCCCTCACAAAGGCCCTTTGGAACCCCCCAACTTGGATGGAGGTTTCTCACTGATGTTTCTAGAACCTGCCCTTCACCACAGTGTGGGTGGGAGTGGAACAGAAGCTTCATCATATCCTTACACTGATTAAATTACTTCAATAAGGATGGAGGGTGGAAGATGCTCCTTATAGAAGCATCTCCCCCCTCCACACTCCTGGGCCCTGTCCTTCTGGCTTCAAGAACAGTGCGGCTTCTACTTTATCATGCTCTGTCTTTAATATCAAGCATTTGAGTGTATTCTCCTTTACAAAAGACTGAATGACTGATCGATAATGCGAAAGGTCTCTTTTCTCCAGCTGATATAAAGTTGGAGGAAAGAGGATGGGCTGGCAGAGCTAGGAACCAATCCTCTGTCCTAAAGTCATGCTTCATCCCATGTGCTCACCTAGACACACAAGCATATGTGGACCCTGCAGGACTGAAGGGAGGGGAATCAGTCAGTAAACATTTATTAAGTTCCTACTGTGTGCCAGGAATTGTACTAAGGCTTGGGGATGTTATTACAAAGACAATCTCTGTCCTCAAAGGGTTTGTGAGCTAATGAGGGGAAGTAACCCCATGAATGCAGAGCTTCAAATAAGTAGCTGGATGGAAATGGGGAGAAGATGTGCTGAACTCCCCTTACATAGGTGCCCTGGAGTTCATGGCCCCACCTTTCAGCAAGATGGTCTGACAAGGGGGAGAGGGTACAGGGGAGATGTGAAGACTGAGGCAGGTTCCCTCTTTTCTGGATAATAGAATTTTCCAATGATGAATTTCCTGGGAACAGAAGACATGATGGAGAGATCAAAAGCCCTGTAAGAGCAGTGCTGCTAGCTAGGAAAGGGGGCAAGATGGGAGCCTGCAAATCCCCTAAACAAGGCCACAGAGCAGGGTATCTAAGAACTGGGAAATCCTCAGGACTCTCTTCTGGTCTGGCCACAATGACTCTTGAGTACAGAGAGGTCAAGGCTCCCTCATATGGCATTTTCCCTGCTGTGTGGAGCAGACCCACACCCAGACAGATGCATTGTGCCTGTAGCTTTCCTTGTCGGAGGTTTCCATGGAGAGGAGAGATCATTGTCCTGGGCTCACTCACTGGCTCCTTAGCTCATCTCATGGTAAGGCCTTCCCACAACATGCATTTAGGAAAATGTTCATGGGGGTCATTTCCTTCACTTCAACCTCAACCACTCCTGTAGTTGTGGCCTTCAAGGCCCCAAGGTGATAAGGCCTGAGCAGGAGGTAGGTGTGACCACAGGGACTCTCTCTTTCCTCTGGCCCAGTGGGGAGCCATAGCATCCCAACCAAGGGCTTGCGGTCCAGGACTGAGCAGGGGCAGGCACAGTCCCAAAGATCCTTGATTGCCAGCTCTCAGGGCTCCAGCTTGGTCCTGTCTGCCTCTCCCTCCCAGAAGGCACATATCAAAGCTTTTCTCTGAGCTGCAGCAGCTGCTGCCTGAGTACCCTCATTACTCAGGCTTAATTGCTGATGGGGATTGGCTTCAGGGCCAAAGTTTCTCCCCCTTGGAGACCTCACTGCCTCCCTGAGAGGACAATGTCACTGATCCTTCAGGCGACACGATAATCACATCTCCAAGAGGGAGATGAGCTCAGACACCCAGTCCCTATAAGCACAGCCCAGGCTGCCTCTTGGGTGCTCTGCTGGATGGACGTCAGTCTCCTGGATAGCACAGCAGACAGCCAGGTGAGTGTTGCTGTCAGTGCCAGGCTGGCATAGAGAGAGTGGGAGGCAGCCCTTAGCCTTCCTGCTGGGCAGGAGAGGGACAAGAGGGTGCCCTGGATGGCTTCCTGTGCGCTGGACACAGGGCAGGCTTGTCAGCAGGGGCCTCCCCACAGGAAAGAGGATTTTCCCTTTTATGGTAATGTGCTGGAGGTTTCTGAGGCTGACAGCAAGCTCTGTTAGGACCTAGACTCTTACTAGCATCATGTCCCTGAGCAAGTAACTTAACCTCCGTTTGCCCATCTTCTCAGCTATAAAATGAGGACAATAATGTTACACCATCCCCCCCCCCCACCTCGAGCTGTTGTGAGCATCACATGGGATATTTTAGCAGGCTTAGCATAGTGCCTGGTACATAGCAAGGATTTCATCAATATTTCTTCCCTTCTCCTCCTCCTTCATTGGAGCTTTATAATAGCCCTGGGGGGAGGATGCTTTTCTTACCACCGTGGAACATGAGGAGGAAATTGGCACCGAGATGCATGAAGGGAGATACTGGATGTCCCTACGCTTCCTCTTCTCTGGGGTCAGGTCTTTCAGTGATCCCCATTTTAAGGCAGACTCTTCCGTATCCTTCAGCAGAGCACAAGTCCCTCCTGGGCGCTCTCCAGCTTCTCAGCGGCCGCTTAAAAGCCTGGAACCAGAGCTGTAGCCAACACTGAAATAAAGTGTAACAGGACAGAGTACAGTGGGGCACTGCTGGGACATTTCCCAGACAGCTGCCTCTGGGAATGTTGCCTCCCTTCTCACCTCCTTTTCTTGGCTGCCCTGCCAAAGCAGGGACACCTTTCAGCCCACAGACACCACAAAGCCATTTCCTAACAGTGATGACCTGACTGTGCCTTCCTGAATATCAGTTTTTTATATATAAATAAAAAATCTTATTTTTTGTGCCTGAATGGAAGTCTGTCCATTTATTTCTGCTAAATTTCCCCAGATTAGATTCTTCCCAGTCCTGTCAGCATACATTTGCATCCCAGTCAAACTCCATTCCCCCAATAGAAGCCCTACTTCTGAACAAATAATCATGGTCAAGCCGAATAAATCAGCCCATGGAACCTGTCTGAAAATGTATCCCAGCCTGCACTTTCCAGGGCTGGGAAGTGTCTTCCCTCATCACGCTGGTTAGAGGCACCTTTTCCACAACTCTTTCCTCTCATTATTTTAGTTGCTATATCATTCGTTTTCCTTGCTCTGAGTTCTCACCTCATTCTCCATTATTTAATATGATCTTCCAAGTTTCCTTGGATCTGTCCACTATATTCTTTCATAAAATATTTTCCCTCAAATTCATATACCATAATTTGTTAAGACATTCCTCAAATGATTTTGCTTCAATTTTATTTTTTGTTAACAAAATGAGTAACTATAAATATTTTAGCATGTACATTGTCCACTTTTTCCCTACGTTTTTCAGTTCAATTACACACACAAATTTTAAATACATATGTATATTAGTGAATTTTGCTAGTGTATATATATATATTTATGAATTTTGATAGAGTAAAAAATTTCTTTACAAAATATTGGAACCATTTTGCAGCAGTCATAGTTCAGTAGTGTGTAGATTGGCCTGAAACTCTTACAAATATTTTGACTTTAAACATGATTGTACATTGGGCAGAAAGCTAAAATGGGAGTTAATAAGACCTGAGTTCAAACACTTCAAAACTGGACATACCAGTTAGTCTTTTTCTGCTTCGATTTCCTCAACCCAAGATGAGGATAATAAGATTATCTCCTTCAAAGGCTTGTTAGTATGATAAGCAGAGACAATATTTAAATTTTTTATATTAGAACTCTTTTTTAATTTTTTAGTCAACATCATTCATTTCCACAAGATTTCGAGTTACAAATTTCCTACCCATATTTCCCTACCCACCACTCCAAAACAGTGATCCCACTGAATATCTTCTCACCCAATCTGCTCTCTCCCATATTTTGCCTCCTCCCCCACCCCCGAGTTTCCAGTAGGGCACGGTGGATCTCTATGCCCCTGTGCCTGTATATCTTATTTCCCACTTACATGTAAAATAATTATATATATATATGTATATATATGTGTGTGTGTGTGTGTGTGTGTATATGACATTTAATTTTAAAACTTTGAATTCCAGATTCATTCCCTTCCTCCCTTGTCACTCACCCTTACTGGGAAGATAAGCAAGTCAATATAGGATGTACATGTGTAGCTATGCAAAACATTTGCATAGTGGGTATATTGTGAAGGATTGACTATATTTCCCTCCCTCCTATACCACCCCCCTTGTTCTATTCTCTACTATGATCCTGTCCCTTTTCAAAAGTGGGTGCTTCCAACTTCCCTCCCCCCAAGCCTGCCCTCCCTTCCATTATTCCCCCTCTCATCCCCTTCCCCCTACTCTCCTGTAGGGTGAGATACCCTATTTAGTGTGTATGGTATTCCCTCCCTAAGCCAAATTCAATGAGAATAAGATTGACTCATTCTCTTTTGCCTTCCTGTTCTTCCCATCCATTGTAACACTTTTCCCTTGCTCTTCTATATGAGATAATTTACCCCATTCTGTCTCTCCCCATGTCCTCTCATTATATTCCTCTCTCACCTCTCAATTTCATGTTTTAAGTATCATCCCTTCCTATTCAATTTGTCCTGTGCACTCTGTCTATGGGTTGATAATTCTGGAAACTGTCACAGTTGCTGGTTCTCTGAAGTCCCTCCAGCCGGAGGCTGGTCAAGCCTCCCTAAGGCTAAAACCTCCTGTGCATGGTGGTCTGGGTTCGGCTCCCAGCATGCTGAGCTGGCTAGTTCCTGCCAGCCTGCCCCGGCTGTCATCAATGGGAGGTTAGCTTCTCTCTGTCATTTTGTGTGTTCTGTAGCTCCAAAGTTTGTCTAGAGTCATTTTTTTACATGAATTGGAGGAGGTGGGAGCTAGAACTGTGCAGAAGTCCTGTTTCTACTCTGTCATCTTGACACTGCCCCAGATGATATTTTAAAAACTTTTGCATACCTTAAATCCAGATATAAGTATTAGTTCCCAATACTATGACTATTGCTGCTGCTGCTGCTACCCCTGCCACCACGATGATCTTCTGTCACAATTACCAGTCCTGTGGGGGGGGAGGCTGGATCTCATTGTGCCAATAAGAATTTGTCTTTTATTAGTTGTTTAGGGCATTGTTCTTGATTGTTCATGTATTTCTTGATATTTTGTGTTCTTCTTTAGAAAAGTGCTTGCTTATATAATTTTTAACATATATCAATTGGATGGTGTTCTTTCTGAATTTATTAGGTAACGTTTGTATAAGTCACTAAGATAAGAGAATATAAAAAGACAAAATGTTAAACAGCCCTTGGAATCAAAAATCAGTCCTCTTGAGTCTTGCCACAACCACCAAACCAGGATTATTTCCCCCTTTCCTATCAAGCTTCATTTTCCTCTTTGCAATTTCCAGTCATTGCCCCTTGTACTGCCCTCTAGAGTTGATGAAAACAAGTCCAGCATCTCATCCTCATAAGAAACTTACAGGTAATTGAAGCCTCTCTTCCTCTTGTCAGAGGTTCCTCTGTTCCGTTGTCAGAGTCATCTCAGTTCCTGGCAATTTCTCTTCATTTCTTTCAATTGATCCTCACATGGAAAGGAATATGGTCACTTATCATTGAGAAATTATAATTAGTTACTTACATCCCCTTTTCCTTTTGCCTTCAATCTTTCCCAATATTGGGGTCTTTTCCAGTGAGTCCCATCTTCTCATTATGTGACCAAAGTATTTAAGCTTCAACTTCAATATGTCACCTTCCAATGACTAGCCTGAATTAATTTCATTAAGTATTGACTGTTTTGAGCTCCTTGCTGTCCAAGGGACTCTCAGATGTCTTTTTCAGAGCCATGATTCAAAAGTGTTGATTCTGCAGTGCTAAACTTCCTCATAGTCCAACCATCATAGGCCTACATTGCTGGTGGAAAAACCATAGTTTTGACTGTACAGACCTTTGGCAGCAAGGTGATGTCTCCACTTTTTATTATGCTGTCCAAATTTGGCATAAAGTTCCTTCCAAGAAGCAAAGGCCTTTTAATTTCATGGCCACAGTTGCCATCTGCAGTGAACCTTGAGCCTCCAGATTTTAGATCTGACCCTTCTTTCCTCTCTTCTCCCTCTGTTTGCCAGTGGGTGATGAGACCCAGTGCTAAAAGCTTAGTTTTTAATGGGAAGCTTCAAACTCTCTTTTACACTCTCCTCTTTCACCCTCATGAAGTAGCTTCTTCATTCGTCTTCACTTTCTGCCATCAGAGGGGTGTTGTCTGCATTTCTATGATTCTTGCCATTTCTCCCCAAAACTCTAATTCCAGCTTTTGATCTATCCAGCCTGGTATTTCACTGGCTGTGTTCTGCATAGAAGTCCAATGAAGGAGGTGACAATATACAACCTTGTCATATCCCTCTCCCAATCTAAAATCGATCCACTTTCCATGTCCAGTTCTAACTGTTGCTTCTTGGACCATATACATGTTCCTCAGGAGACAAGGAAGATGCTCTCTTGCTCCCATCCCTCTGAGGACTCACCGTATTTTGTGGGGATCCACACAATCAAAGGCATTGAAGCAGAAGTCCCTTGTTTTTCCCATAATCTAGCTCATGCTGTTCATTTGGTCTCTAGTTCTTCTGCCTCTTCCAGAACAAGCCTGCTCTTCTGCTCATTCTTGGTTCACCTATTACTAAAGGTTGGTTTGTGGAATTGTAAACATAACCTTTCTTGTGTGTGGAACGTAATGGGAACACTATGTGGCATCACCCTTGTTTTTGACTGGGAGGTAAGGGATCTTTCCCAAGCCAGTGACCACTGTCAAGTTTTCCAAATGTGTTGTGTTTTCAGTGCAGCACAGGAATAACATCATAATTCAGGGTTTCAGATAGCTTAGCTGGAATTCGCTCACCTCCACTAGCCTTATTGCTAGCAGTGCTTCTTAAGGCTCACTTAGCTTCCCACTCTAGGATACCTGGCTCCAGAGCAGTAACTATACTATCATGGTTTCTAGTGATGTTAAGAACTTTCTTGTGTAGTTCTCTGGTTTGTTCATCCACTTCTTCTTATTCTCTTTTGCTTGTTTCAAGTCCCTACCATTTTTGTCTTTTGTCATGTCCCATTTTTGAACAAAATTTTCCCTTGATAGCTCAAATTTTCTTAAAGGGATTGCTTGTTTTTTCCCATTCTATTGCTTTCTTCTTTTTGTTTGTATTTCTCATTCTAATCTTTCCTGGCCATTCTCTTGAATTCTGCCTTCACTTGGGCATATTTTTTCTTGCTCATTCTCATTTGGTTTTCCACTTTGCAGCTCTATGTAAAGCCTCATCCCATAGTCATTCTACTTTTTCTTTGAGATATTTTGTTGCTGCTGCTCCTGTAAAACACTGCAAACCTCTGTCCATAGTTCTTCAGGCACTCTTCAAGATCTAATCCCTTAAACATATTCATCACTTCCACTTCATAAGGGATGTTTTTGAATCATGCCTATGTGGTCTTATGGTTTTCCCTCTTCAATTTAAGTCTGTCAAAGCAGTGACAGTAGTGGTAAGTCAAGTATTGAACTCATTAAGGAAGGATGGAAATTGCCATGCGCATCAGTAACTTACAAGTATGAATATGTTGATTGAACTAAAACTTGGATTAAGTGAAGTATTATTACTGAATGAAGATGACATGGTTGTTGTCTCTTGTTCTTGAAGAGTACCAAAACTGAAATCGTTATGGTAGAGTCAAGGTATAGTGCATCTGACTGTGGCTGATCAGACCAATATAAGCTTGGAATGTTCTACCATAGGTCAGGCTATTTGTGCCATATGAACATATGGGGAGGATTCTCTAGATTTTCACATCTCAGGTTTCTTTTGAGGCTCTTCAATTCTGCTTTCCTCATAGAGGACAGCACCTTCTCTGAGGAGGGCAAGCCGTGCCGGGCAGTTCTGTGGCAATGTTTTCGTTGTCACACAATTAATTACAAGGTTCTTTAGAAATACTTTGAGAATGTCCTTCTAATGCTTCTTCTGACCACTATGTGAGTGCTTGCCCTGGGTGAGTTCTCCATGAAATAGTCTTTTTGGCAAGTACACATTTGGTATTTCATCAACATGTGCAGGTCATTGGAGCTGAATTATCTGCAGCTGAGTTTTAATGCTTTGCATTTTCGTTCAAGAAAGGACATTAATACCTGGTACCTTATCCTACTAGATGGTCTTCAGAATCTTCCTAAGGCAATTGAAATGGAAGTAATCCAGTTTCCTGCCTCGGCACATTAGACTCTTCAGGTTTCACAGGTATGAGGTCAGCACAACAGCTTTGTAGACCTTCAGTTTGGTCATCATTCTATTAACTTTTTTCTTCCACAATTTCCTTCAAAGCCTCTGAGCCAACACTGAGCTAGCTCTGGAATTCCATGCCTCATTATCAATGTAGAAATCCCTGGAAAGTATACTTCTAGGTAATTGAACCTATTCACAGTATTCAAAACTTCTCCATTTGCTGTGACTGATGTTTCCAAGCATGGATGGTGTTGTGCTGGCTGGTGTGCTTTCTTGGTGTTCATTGGTAGGCAAAAATTAGTACAAGGAGCAGAGAAGCAATACATACTTTGTTGCATCTCAGCCTTAGAGGTTGCACTGAGGGCACAATCATCTTCAAACAACAACAACAAAAAAACTCTCATGCATCAACACTCTATCCACTTTAGTCTTGGCTTCTGGCCTTTTCAAACTGAAGAATTTACTATCAGTACAGTAGCTGACCTTTATGGCATGTTCATTTTCCTTGAAAGCCTTTGGTAACATGGCTGAAAACATCATGCTAAAAAGCATGAGAACAAGCACACAGTCTTGTTTCATTCCATTGTTGACTAGGAAAGCATGAGAGCACCGTCTATTATCCAGAACCCAGTTAAGCATGCTGTCATGAAACTGATGTACAATTCTGATGAACTTCTCAAGGCAACCAAATTTTGACATAATTTTCCATAAGCCCTCACAACCACCAGTATCAAAAAGCCTTGGTCAGAGCAACAAACATTGTATACAGATCTCTATTCTGCTCTAGGTATTTCTTCTGGTGTTGTTGGGTAGCAAACACTATATTGACTATTCATTGACCCTTTGTGAAGTCTGCTTTATAAAGACATGGCAGGTAGTCCTTGGGAGGGATTGAGCTGAAAACAGTAAACACAATGGTCACTTATTACTGAAGACTTATGAATCTCATGACATTCTTGTCACCAGCTCTGTCTTCAGTTTAGCTGAATGCAATAAAACTTCATGTATGCACTCTTGCAACAAACAGTGGCAATTAATAGACTATGTGATTATAAGGAGAAGAGACAGACAAGATGTGAGAATGATAAAGGCAATGTGTGGAGGACAGTGTTGGACTCATGCTAGATGCTTATCCTCTTCAAGCTAAATATTCTCATTCAACAAAAGCAGTGGCCCCAAGGCAAAAAGTCTATCAGAAGAGTTAATGCCAACAGATTAGAGTGCTTCTCTGAGTGGGAGCAGTTTGTTATTAACTTAGAGGGAAAGTGGAGCCAGCACATGCTTAACTACAGTAACCCACAAAAGGAATGGGAAGTTCTCAGAGTTTTAGTGTACAGCTTTGCATTCACTCTTCTAGATCACAACTCTCACAAACACCAAGAATGGCTTGGCAGAAATGATGCAGAGATTCAGTAACTGCTGAATGAAAAACGAGAACTCTGCAGGGTTTAACAACTGGCATTTAATTCCATCTAAAGCAAATACAAGCAAAGCATAGAGAGATGCAGGATTCCTGGGTGAGTAATAAAGCAGATAAAAACAGTTTTCGTAACAATCCTGAGCACTTTGATGATACTGTATGATCTGGAATTCCCCAGCCTGGGGAGTCCTGCATCTCTCCCATAACTGTTGGATGTTTTTGATACCAAAGGAAAAGACCACAGAACTGCAGGTTGATTATAGGTAAGTAGGGTATACAATAGTTATGAATATTGCAACACAGGGACAACTTTCAGTCTGGTGTAAAGGCCAGAAAGGTCAGTGCATCCCTACCAAAGAATCCCCAAACCCTCATTTTCATTACAGAAAACAGATAAGGAGGAGAAACTGGAGAGTGTGTTGATGGGTATTCTTGGCTTTCTGTTTATGAGCTTGGCTGTTGAGGTAATTATATGCTCCACATGAGTCCGTGTATTGATCGTGTCCCGGGCACACATGGCCACAATGTTGTTGTTGTGGTTTTCACAAGTCATAGCACCTTAAGGCTTTACAAATATTTTTATTTGTGCTCATTGGGGTTTTTCATGGTGGGAACGTAGTCAGATATGATGGTGACGTGGCATCTTCCTGTGAATGGCAATCCCATGTCATGAGCCTGTCATTCACTCCTTCTGGCAGGCACACAAGCTTATTGACTAGGTTAGTTTGGGTTGCAAAACCTCCACCAGCTTCCTGGTACTCTCTAACTGTGGTCACTCCAGAAAAGTGCGCATCCAGCTCCAACTTCAGGGAGTTGGCCTGCCCTTGTCAGCCCTGCTTCACGCAGGGCTGCTATATGGATGGGATACCTGCTGAGTTCTCTAGCGACAAGACATGTTCCTCTGTAGGTCTACTGAATTTCTTGTTGTCTTTAAGCGCGTGCACATTCCATGCACCAATGCTGATGGGGGCCATCTTTGAAGAAGGTTTTGTTCTTTTTCTGCTTTGACTATGGGATGGGGTCCCTACCTGCTGCAGGAATCAGGCCAGGGTCAAGTAAAGAACTGATTTGTAGGGCCTCTATTCTAGCCCCTTCCACACACCAGGAACTGAGCAGTGCTGTCCTTAAAAGACTGCTCAGACCCCCGGGGGCTGCCCAGTTGTAATGGGAACGCAGATTTGTAAGATCTTCCCTGCCCCTAGGCTAAAGTGCACCTGAAGCCTGGGGTGGGAGGCTTGTTTTTCAATAGATACTTCTTGATTGGCCAGTGGGTCAATAAGGTTGTTACATTCTCTGAGCCAGGAGAAGGCTTTATAAGCCCTGATGTGTAGCTTTGTTTTGGGGGCTCACTTTGAGAAGTGTTCTGTGATTTGATCTGTATTCTGGGAAGCCGTTGTCCAGGGCCCCCCCCCGGCTTTGAAAAACCCAGATGTGGAAACCCAGATGTTGACTGGGTATGGATGTAATGGTTGGACAGTTTGGAAAGCTGTCTACTTGATCTGTTTCTGTCTTGATAATTCTGCCTGTATACTTTGAAGTTCGGGGTGCTGACCTTTTCTCCTGAACAAGCTAAACGATATATGTCTGACTGATTAAAGTAAGCTTGTTAACCCATTTTGAGTTGCTTTCCTTTATCAAAGCAGATCCAAGAACCTGTATGGGCAGCAAACCCTGAGGACGCTTGGGGTGCTTGCCGCTACAAAATGGCGTCACGAAAAGGATCTGCAGAGTAAAAGGAAAGTATGGGGACTGGGATAATTGTTTGTTTCCCAGTTGTGGTAGCTGTGACTCTGTGGAGCCGTGGAGCAGGAGAGAAGAATGGCCTGCATGCCGACTCCGCTGAGCTGAGAGCAGGAATGGTGAGCTGCCTGCATCGGGACCTGGGCAGAAGCCAGGAGCGGCTGCCACCTGCGGGAGGAGAAGGAACCCAGGAGTTCGGAATTCAGCCACAGGAAAAGATAAGAACTGAGCAGCAAAGCAGGGGCACTGAATGTGTTTCCTGGCTGCATCCCACAGTTTGGGACCCTACAGGGGTCTGTTGGTTGGTTGTTAATGGGAATCATACCAGTGAAGACTTGTGATGTAAATAGAAGGAGTGGCCACACACACAGGAATACCCTATAACTTGAGTGGCAGCCACCTTCTGAGTCTGTGCATGTGAGTGTTGAGCAGGTTACTGAGTCCAGGATGGGTGTTACACAGAAGGGAGAAGACACCAGCTTGTTGCTGTTCTGCTGTAGCTGGTTGCAATTCCCAGAAGACACTGGGCTCCCTGAATGATCTCATTGGCAGTGCAGAGGCTCAGGTCAGTGGGCCTCAGCCTTGGCTGGATGGGTAAGGCAGCTCCCAGGTGCCCACGCTCCTGCCAGGACTCACTTCTAGGTCACCATGTCCAGGTTGGAATTCAATTCACTGCTTTATATTAAATGCCATCCTCTCCTTCAGTACAGAACAAGGCGTATGTGAAATGATTCCTTGCTTAAGGGAAAAAAATGACAATCACTTATGTAAAAATAATAGTAATGAGAACAGCAAGAAATATTTCTATACCAATTGTATTTTGAAATCCCTTTACATCTGTTATCTTTTTTGGTTCTCATAACAACACTGTGAAGTAGATGGATTCATTATCTCCATTTTACAGATGACAAACTGAGGCCTGAGGGGTTAAGTGACTTCCACAGGGTCACCCACCCCATGAGTGTCTGAGCTCAAGTGTTCCTGACTCCCAGTTCAGCACTCTATTCACTGTCACCAAGCTGCTTGCAAAGAGAAAAGCCTCTTTCCCTTACACCACTCATTTTCATATTTAAGTAAATATTAAACTTATTAAGAATATATTGGAGAAGAATTAAACGTTGATTAGCATAATAAGCTGTAATTATTAAAATATTTTGGCTGTGAGCAAATGCCACAGCATGAGGCCCCTCCAGCCCACATAGAGCAGGACTGGAGTTCTTCGCCCGTTGGGATCTTCACCTTTCCTCTAGTCTGTGGGCTCCAGATACTGATGACATTCCTTGGCTGTTCCTTTAAACATTTCCCAAAGTTAGTCTTCAGGATGGCTTTTCTTTAATCACAAGCAAGTACTTCTCAGCTTCTCTCCTGTTTTTAGAAGGCTTTTCTTGGAATTCTCTTTACAAAGCTTCTTTATAACCCAGCCATGAGCACTTACTATTAATTCTCCAGGGGCATGCCTCCATGTTCCTCCTCCCAGAGTCCTCTTGTGCATATATCTGGGTTCACATGGGAACAGAGCTGTGTTCATAAGCATGACTTATTCCCTCCAAATCCGATAAAAGATCATCACTAAGCTTCTATCTCTTCATGGCCTGAACTTTGCCCCGGGAGTTTTCCAGGAAGCCCAATAGATCCAATCACAGTACAGGTATATTGTGGTTATCTCTAAAGGCTGCAAGGACATATCCAATAATGTCTGGGTGTCGCTAACCCTAGCTAAGCTCAGACAGGCCCATGCCCTGGTTGATCATGGGAGCCTTAAT
Organism: Petaurus breviceps papuanus; assembly: GCF_028583685.1. Taxonomy (NCBI): domain Eukaryota; kingdom Metazoa; phylum Chordata; class Mammalia; order Diprotodontia; family Petauridae; genus Petaurus; species Petaurus breviceps. The sequence goes on along the minus strand of NW_027186373.1, from coordinate 52,465 downwards.
TCTCGTGGCCAAGTCTCATCACTCATTCATTGAATGGTGATAGGATTGTGCTCAGGATAGAGAACAGCCACAGTGACAAAGTCCCAGGTGCTGGGAGTCCTGAAGGGTAAGATTCAAAGATCACCTGTCTGAGGTATGTATAAAGCTGTGTTTCTGGATTCTCCCTGGGCCCACCCATTCTAGAATTCCCTCCTGTGATCCAAGAGCTCAGAGCTGAACAAAAGATTTCTGTGACTGACAAAAGCTTTCATCTGGTAATTCAAGAATGGAATTGTGAGGGTCATCACAGCACCCATCCTTCTGCTTCACCCTTCCATATTCAGAGCTTTGACCCAGGATTTTGATGTAGAATGGAGGGTTTCTGAAAAATTCAGTAACGTCAATGTGAGAGAGAAGAAGTCATCCTGTGTGGTGATCAACGTGTGGACTCCTTCTGGGGGTCCAAAGAAGGGCCTGCTTCCCTCTGTGTCCATGAGTGCCTGTCCATGCTTTGTGGCCGCACTTAGAAGATAGTGAACATTGGGACACTGGCTCCCATTGAGTCCACACTTTGTCACCACTTTTAGAGGTGGGTTATGGAACTGCTCTGTTCTGGGCAAAGCATGTTGATTCCACTGTTCTTGTATCGTGTTCCAAGGGGTGGCTGAGTGGGGCAATGGATAGAGCAGTGGGCCTGCAGTCTGGGAGCCCTGAGGCAAAATCCAGCTTAAACCCTTAGTATTCCTGTCAGGTGGGCAAATCACTCAACCTCAGCATCACTTCCCTCAGCTATAAAACAGGGACCATAATGGCACCTCTCTCATAGGCTTGTTGTGATGACCAGCTGAGACAATGTCTACAACACTTGGGGGGGGGGGCTGGCAGGAGGAGGTGCTTAACAAATGCTTATTCCTCCCCCCTCTTCTCTCAAGGGTTCTCTGGCTACAATCCTGCTGACCACTCCAAGACAATGCCTCTACATGGCCATGTCCTAAGGATCATCTCCTTCTGTCAGATTGCCATTGGGGTCCTGGGGAACTCCTTAGAACTCTTCCTTTACAACTTGCCCAAGTCCCCCAGGCACAAGCAGAGGCCCATTGATGCCATTCTGGCCCAGCTTGCTTTGGCCAATGCTGTATTGCTACTCTCCAAGGGAATCCCAGAAGCAATATTATATTTCAGGACAGTAAATTTCCTGGGAAATTATGGGTGTAAACTTGTATTTTACATCCAAAGAGTCAGCCGGGGCACTTCTATATATACCACCTGCCTCCTGAGTGCCTTTCAGGCCATTATCATCAGTCCCAACAGCCATAGGTTGGCCACTCTCAAGGCCAAAACACCAAAGTATGTCAGACTCACCTGCGGCATGGGCTGGATGCTCACCCTGCTCATAGAAGTTTATGTACCAATGTATATAACAGGCCCAAGGAATGACAGCAGCAGCCACATCAGGGGAGTGGATCTTCTGTACTGCTACTGGGAAAATGTGCTTTCAGAGATCGCCATCCTGCCCACCCTTCGAGACATCTTGTTTGTAGGATGCATGGTCTCAGCCAGTAGCTATATGGTGTTTCTCCTGTGTAGACACCATCAGAGAACCCAACAGATTCACAGCAGCAGACTCTGTCCAAGGAGCTCTCCAGAGATCAAGGCCACCCACACCATCTTACTGCTAGTGGGCACCTTTTGTTCTACTTATTTTCTTAGCTGTGGCTTCTTGTTGTATAAAGTATACACTGTCGATTCCAGTATCTGGGTAGTAAATGTGTCTACGTTTATTACATTGTGTTTCCCAGCTATCAGCCCCTTTTTCCTGATTCACAATGAAGTGAATGAGTCCAGTTGTGTACCCTCCTGGAGACACAGTTCTCTTTGTTAGAATAATTCTTAGAGTTGGCAAAAGATCACCATGGATACACCTCTGTCTCTGTGTAAAGCCTTGACTAACCTGCCTCTATTCTAATAAAGAAAGACAAAATGGAAAATCCCAAGAAAGTCTGGTAACAGCTTCCAGACTTGAAATAAATGAGCTACCTTCTTCACATATTCTCTCCAAAATAACCTCCTTGCCTCTGTGCTACAGACTGTAAAACTAATCATAAACAGCTCTCCTGAGGACTGCTGCTGTGAATAAATTCAAGGATCTAATCGTATAGTATAGTAAACCCTTAAATATTTGCTCTGAGATGGGGGGGAGGGGAGGGAGTCAAGATGGTGGAGTAGAAGCAGGACCTCCGCGCTTCTCCAGCTTCCACCTTCCCCAATCCATGTAAAAGGGGAATCTAAACAAACTTTGGAGCTGCAGAACCCACAAAATGACACAGAGAAGCTAACCTCCCGCTGAGGACAGCCCTGCAGGCCTGCAGGAATTGGCCAGCACAGGGCTCTGGGAGCCGAGCCCAGCCCCAATCGAGGCTTTAGCCTGAGGGCGGGCCTGACCAGCCACAGGCCAGAGGGACTCCAGAGGCTAGATGGTGCAGTGAATAGAGCACTGGCCCTGGAGTCAGGAGGACCTGAGTTCAAATCCTGCCTCAGATAATTGACACTTACTAGCTGTGTGACCTTGGGCAAGTCACTTAACCCCAATTGCCCTGCCTTCTCCCCTTCAAAAAATTAGAGCCAGAGGGACTCCAGATCACCAGCAGTTGTGGCCGTTTCCAGATTTATCAACACATAGATGCGAAGGACAAAGTGAGAGGTCAGTGCAGTCTGGACTTTGGGACCCAGTAAGTGGGAGTGCCTGGCTTTTGCTCCCGGGGCAAGAAGCCACTGAGATGCTGGCACAGTCAGCCAGCGCCACATGGCAGCTTCAGCTCCTAACCTGCAGAGTGTAGGGTAACCAAACACCAGTCTGAGGGGTAATAGCTCTTGCTTTCACCTTCTTGGATCTGGATTGCGGTCTAGGGTGGAGGTCCTGGGGTGTGTGTCCAGCTTGCCAGAGTGTGTGGAGACCTCAGAGAAGGCAGCTGAGAAAACCCCAGCATTTGGGACAAAAGCTCCCCTGTCTGGTGGCAGAATCCTATTGTGGCAAAAAGCCCAGGGGTCAAGTGACTGAGGGGCGACATGACCAGGCAAAGGAAACAAAGCAGACAGAAGATTCCAACGTTACACTCCTATTTTGGGGACAAAAAGGAGCAAAGCATGGAACAGGAGGAAGACAGTGAAGTCAGAACTCCTGCACCAAAAGCTTCTAAGGAAAATACAAGCTGATTACAGGCCATAGACAACCTTAAGAAGCAGATAAGAGAAGTGGAGGAAAACTTGGGAAGAGAAATGAGAATGATGCAAGAAAATTATGAAATGACAGTCAGCAGCCTGACTGAGGAAAATAACACCTTAAAAAATAGACTACCTCAAATGGCAAAAGAGGCTCAAAAAGGCAATTAGGAGAAGAATGCCTTAAAAAGCCAAATGTACCAGATGGAAAAAGAA